>NC_089979.1:22026671-22336314 GCF_036417845.1 Apteryx mantelli
GAAGGCAAGGAGGGTCTCAGCACCCAGCCCAGGTACAGTGCAGCTCCCCCATAAGTGACCGTAAGTGCGCCTTCAGGAGGGGTCAGCAATATGCAAGTAAATGCTCATTTATATATGAAGAGGGGAGTACAAAACCCTAGACCGACCCACTGGTGAGTTCAGGCAGAGAGTGTCATTTTGTGTTGTGCTGTGTGTAATTGCTCCAGAAACGCAGTGTCCATAGGGCTCACCATGGTTTTCTACTTGCTCAACTATCTACTCCAGGTGGGGACTCATACTGTATTTTTTTTCCCGTGTAATCTAGAAATACTATCAGTGTGTAGGACCTCTTTGTACTAAGTGCTGCACAAATATACACACAAAAAAGAGTCTGCAACTCAAAGATGACAGAATTTAAGAGAAAGTATGGATACACATATTGAAGCACATGGGAATAATGACATAGTATTGGACAGTGTAATAGTCAGTTAGCTTTGCTACCATCAAGGTTTTTTTAGTTTTTGGTTTGTTTGGGTTTTTTTTTTGAAATCACCAAGACAAGGAAATTTAGAAGAGAAATTTGGAGGAGGACAATGAGGTAGTTCTGATGTATTTACGAGTACCATGAGAAGGAGACCTGATAGGACTACACCCTGCCAGCCTTGAAAGTAAGCTGTTCATATGTGATATGATCAGGAAATGGGTGCTGCAGAGAAATGCACTGTCAAAGCAGCAGGCTCAGGCACTGACCATGGGGAACGGCTGTGTGCAGGCTGAGATTGTCTCTGCCAATCTAGCTAGTGAAAGAGATGTTGAACTGACCAAGTCACCAAAAGGCTGGGAAGAGTTAGAGCTATGCGGATGAAGACGTAAGAGACCGAGAGCTATAGAGAAAGAATCTGCATGACTCAGATATTGTCTGAACAGGAGGGTTAATCAGAGTCAAGACAACATCTGACTGGTAGGCCTGAGAAACAGGGTAGGTTAATGGTGTTGACTATAGGGATACAGGAAGAAATAAAGAAAAAGATTGAGGAAGGAGATTTAAAGGTTTCTTTCAGCTGTGTTGACCTGGACATGACATCTAGATATCTAGAGGGACATGTCAAAGAGACAGGCTGAGATTTCAATTGAGTTATATACAAAATGTTGTATCTATAAGTTATCTCTACAGAGAGAGTAGCTCAATTTGTGTGAGATCATAAAAATATGAAGAGGGAGAGGAGGAAAGAACAAAGCACAGAGCCCTGTGGGCTTGTTTCTCTCTAAAGCCACCATGAAGAAGCCCATACCAGACAGTGAATTTCTAAATGTGCCTGTCAATAAGACATTATCCAGATAATTTTTGCATGCCTTTGCCCAGTAGAATTCATCACATTTGTGCAGCACACCTGAATGCTGCCCATAGCTGCATTTTTGTGAATCTTTGAGTCAGTTGACATTCCATTCATGCATCTGTGACTTACTTCCAATATAATAAGATCTCCAGTCATCTTGGCCTGTATTCTCATTATTCTTTGCTTCTGCTGATTTTCTTGGCCATTGCTTCATCCATGTTATGCATAATCAGGATCTTGCTCACCTGTGTTGATTGCTATGTCAGTGGATGATGTGCTGTCTCCTGATACCATGAGTGAACATCTTTAGATTGTATAAAAGAATATGGACTTGCTTTCATCAAGCTGCACAGAACACTAACCCACTCATATCGCCACTTACATTTCAGACTCCATACGTCTGATGCAGAATGGACTTTAGTTTGTCTCCTCTTGTTTCGGAGTAATTTTGAAATATAGGCTTTTCCTTCCACACCCTTTCTTCCCAAAAGAAAGATTCAGGATTTTGACAACAGTTTTAAGCAAACCATGTGTGCCCTCCACTAATTAGATCACAGCATTACTCATCCTTCAGAAAAATTCACAATTATTTGATCCAATTGGTTTTGAATTCATTTTCAGGTATTCATGGGATGCTCTATCAAATGGGTAACTAAAATCTAACAACTTCATCTCCTATCTTTGCATAACCTACTAATTTTGTAATAGTCTTAGAGCACCAGCTGTTCTACATCCGATTATGTTTTTTGTTGTTTATAATTCTATCATCCTTGCACATTTTGATTCTTTTCTCTTAATATTTATTCCACTGTTAGCATCTAGACTTCATTTTATCAATATCTGGTTTAACCAAGCCTTTAATATTTTGTAATCGATCAAACTGCTGTCTTTAAAAGTCAGCATCCAGGTTGTCATCAATTTTATCTTCCTATTTACTAGTGAGCCTCTGTGTTCCTTAAAATGTCTCCATGTATAATTTGTGAAAGCTTTTGACTTCTCCCAACATCTAAAATTACCTCAGCATATTTTTGATTCCCCCTTTCCCTACAAACCTTTTCTGATTGTATATACAGTTACACAAGTGTCCCTTACCTAACTTCATTGCTTTTTTTTTGGTCAAGTTTCTTAACATAATAAAAGTTATGAAATTATTATGTCTCTAATATAATCCATTGGCCCCTTAGTTCCAGGCAAATTGTTTTGAACCTTTTGTTCAGTGCCAACCATGTATGATGGAGCAGCAGAACCCCTGGATGCTATCAGATTTCTAGAGAAGCTCTTTGAAAACTGCCAGCTGATCAAGGAAAGAAAGTCCCAGCCAGTGCCTCCGCTCAGGAAGGTCAGAAGTCAATCAGGACTCGCGCAGGTCAGCAGCAGGTCATTTGTCAATCAGCACCCACAAAGCTCCAGATTAGCTGGAGCATTTGCTATCTCTTCTTGTAAGGGAGTAGCATAGGAGAAACAAAGTAGGGGGAATTAGGCTTATTACAGGAGTTGATAAAGAGGACAGAAGACCCACATCCAGATAAAAACAGACTCTATTAATTTCAATACTCACAGAAAAGTTTGCTTATTTAAATGCATATTGAAAACAATATGGTCATGTCAGAAAGCAAATCAATGTTTAAAATAACAAGACAAGAATTTCTTCTAAGTCTCTGTGCCGAGGAGCAGGGTTAAAGCTAGGGCTATTGGTGGGTCTATGGTCAGGGGTCATCAGAGAGTGGTACCTTGGCCCTGGTAATCACAACTGTGCTGGCTGTAGCATTAGCAGACTCTAAAAAAATACTCTGCCTAGGAAGTCAGGAATACAGCCATCTGCCACATCAGTCTGGACACAGCATTCCTTCAGTGATCTCTTGGGTGGCAGCTATCTGCTTTATGCTGGCTGTTCTGTCCTCTCTGGCTCAGAAATGGCTTTCTTCCTTGGTCAGGTAAGTATACAATATTTCAAAGCATCAGGAAGTACCTATATATTCCGTCAGAAGCATGATAATTAAACTAAAGAGAAACTTAGGACACAATCTATATCAAAGTTAACATTTCTCCTTCCCTTCATATCTCACTGCTGGCCTGAAAAAATAATGGTAGTAAAAATAGGACACTTTTTTTCATTATTCTTTTCAGGGAAGAAGAAAACCAAACCCAAAGCCTTTGGCCTCTTCTGGTCAAATTAATATTAAATATAAGATTTTTGACAACTTTGTAAAGTATTTTGGATTTTAAAAGCCCAGGTGCTAATTTAAACTGATTACATCTTTTTCTAAATTAAAATGAAGCTGATATAGTTTCCATAAGATTGCTGGCACTTGATCTTATTTCCCTCAGACATGATGACAGCCTTTACTTAATGTATTTCAGCCCATTCCTAATGGAAAAGTTTCCCTTTCCTCTTCCCTTTCTCCTATCCTCCTGCTAAACACAGGGCTGCAGAGGGTAAAAAACAGGACGGGAGCAGTTGTGGTAAAGATTTCGTCAGTCTGAATCCAAACATGGGCATGTGGTCTTGGGTGAGTTGAGCTGATGGACATTGGCTTGTCTCTCTAATGACATTCATTAGGTCCCCTGTTCTTGCTTCTGGTAACTTTGCCTGAGTCATCTTGATGCTTGAATATGAAATGTTGAGAAGCTCCTGACACTTCTTAGACTGTGTGCTATTGAGACTAGCTAAGCATGAGGGTGTTTTGCTCAGTTATTTGTGCTCTGTCCTAAGCTGGCAACACAATCATTAAATACATTTTGCAGGGTTTTGCTTCTCATCCTGCTAATTTGACTGGGATATTCATGGCTGACCTTCTTTTCACTCTTTTGCCCCTGATGGCATGTCTATTACAAGACCAAATCTGACCTCTTGTGTAATCTGGTGTGTCTTGTTATTGCAGCTGATTGATTAGAGGTCATGTCTTCAAAATAAACTATACAGCCAGAATTAATTTCTCAAAATTTAATTTACCAAAGGGAAACTAGGGTGGGGATTTTTCTCAAATCATTTTTGATTTCATCTCCTTGAAAGATGTTCATAAATACCTATACCTGAATTGGATATATTGTTATATTCTTATTGCTTCATTCCAGATCTGATTCTTAATCTGTGTGTAAATCCAACAGAAGCCAATAGTTTTGATTTGCTTGAAATCTTGCTCAGGCCTAAACCCTTTTTTATGGATGGCTAAATATAAAAGTGAGCATTTGTTCTGCCTTCCCCCAATTACAAGCCTAGGGCTTTTTTCCTCTGAATTGACCATCATGTTGTTTACCATAAGATTTAACTGTTTCTGAAAAACTCATTAGGTTCTCTTATTTTTGCAGCTGGTTGCAAAGTGTAGCTGTTGCCTGTCTGTGACCTTAAGGCTCCAGGAATAGCTCAGTCTGTGGAGCTTTCCTGGACATCTGCACCAGGACTCCATGAGCTATCAAGCACCATGTATTTCCCTATGGGCTCCCTTTGAGATGCTGGGACAGAGACTGAACACTCAAATATACCAGCAGAAGAGGAAAAACAATAATTTAACGTAACTGAGGTAAATATTAACATCCCTTAAAACATACCATTTTATTTCAGATTGCTTGCCATGCAGTAGAACCTATTGGTTAAGGCAGTAGGATTTCAGAAAAGCAGTTTCAGAAAATGATGCAAAATATTCACTATCCTGTTACTGTCTTTTAATCCAGGGACTACTGTGTAATATACACAGAAAAACCCAGGAGGAAGAGACTCCACCACCTTGGCTGAGTTCCTCGCTACTAGATAGTATAGCCACACTTCATTTTTCTTCTTCTCCTTTAAGTTCCATAGTTTTCAGTCTTAACTGCATAGTGGCCAATCTTCAACAGATATTGTGGAAGGTACCTTTTCTTGAAGCGACTATGGTCAGTGTATGTGGTCTGGATACCAATCCCTCTGACAAGAGGAATCCTAACTGAGTTTCCTTTGGCTAAGGCAAGTGCTGGAACCATTTGCATATTGGCGAAAGATGTATGGTGCTGCTCCAGGAAGGTTTTTAAATAAACATATTGGCAAATTTTAGCTATGCTTACAGTGTGTTTATTGGATTAAGCCTTTGAGGACTCTTAAACATCTCTCTACCTGACCTTTGGCTTTCAGTGGCACTTAGGAAGAAGACAAGCTCCTAGGTCCTCAGACCAAGCAGCTTCCAGAGTATGTGGGAGGCAGCTTAGGCATCTAGGACAATTCAGGTTGACCTGAGAGGTACCTAGAGAGTTGCAGGAATCTTGTAAGTCAGGCTCTGCTGCAAGTTTCTTGTCCCCTATCTTGGTAGAATTGCTTAAATTCTTCCAAAGTTGTGCAAAATGTAGGTGATCCCTTGCCCAAAGGACCAAATATAGCAAACTCTTATTTGTTGACCCATTCCATGGACCTGACACAGCTAAGGAATTTACAGTGACACTCCCCTAATTTGAGGATACTGGGGACCTGGAAATGTCAAGGTTCTTCTTGCATTTTTAGTTAAGACTTTACTTACTAGGCTCTTGTTCTCTAATTTCTAGATAACATTTCTATGTAAATGTGACTAAGCAATATGCCAGGCAAAGAACCCTTTTATTGGTCTCTGGAAATATATTTATAAGAACTAATTTTACTTTCATTTAAAAAATTCTAATGTCAGGTCTAACCATTACAGCAGCAATACATTAAAATATATTATAATCACAAATCTGGATAATCTAATAAATAAGGAAAAGTGATATAAACATTTAGAGAGTTAAGCAGTAATTTATAAGAGTAATTTATATTTGGAAAGGGTATGAGGTTTATTGAGCTGGATTGTTATTTTTTGCAGGTGAGCAATTTTTGCAAGGTTTACTTTCATGTGCAATCTCTCTCACGTTGAGAAATGTTGGAAGAGCTGTTCTACAAAGGAAAGGATCAAGGATAAAAATCTCTTTTGTCCCACCAACTGACCTGCACAGGAGACATCCTGAGCATTGATCAGGATATGTGAGGCTCAGTTAGCATCCCAGCATCCCTCCCCCTGCAGGAGGCTGTGCTGAGCTCTCCTGTCGATCACAACAGTCCCCATATTCCCACTGTCAGGAAGAAGCTGTGTCTCCCTTCGGCTCAGCAGACAGGCATGCTGGCTGCTCAGGACTGTCCCCTGTGACTTCAGGGACATAGCAGCAGGATGGCTAATAGACGGTTACCTCAAAGGTCATTGCTCTGCTTTCCTGCTAATGTATCTCACATGAATCAGGACAAATTTTGTAGTAGTGTTGTATTTTGGGAGAAAAAAAGGCCACTACTCAATGGCTGTTACTCACCCCATTCCAAAATCTCGATGAAGAGCTCTGAATAATTCCCATTTGTAAAGTGGGGTTCTCATGCTTTTTAGCTAACAAACCCATTTCTGAATGTGAGACTCACTTCTGCTTCTATCTTTATTGATAAGTTCATGACCTCCTTTTGAATGCTGCAACCCACTGACATTTTGTTTGCCATGTAATTCTCAACCAATGCATCAGGACATCCCATTGTCAAACGCTGCGTCATTGATTATATGGATGTTGTAAAGCAGACAGACCATTTTCTGATAACAATGACAGAAAGAAAAATAGAACTCACAAGCTTTAATTATTTCAGTGTATTTCTTCCATTTTAAATCCAAGTTGGACCTCACAACCCACTGACTCAAACATTTTACAGATGCTTTTTAGTGGTTTTTTTCCACTGATACTGCACCACATTGCTAATTTCCACCTCCCCAGTATCTTTTTTCCATCTTTACTAAAAGAAAAGAAGAAAAAATATCTCTTGCTCCTCCACATCAAACTTGCTGACATTTTCATTAGAGGACTTTTTCTCCAAAGTAGAAATGTGGTTTGTATCAGGAGGCATATGCACATGCTGGTATCTGCCATTTTTGGACAGCTTTACTCACTATATATAGTAACCAAAAATGGAAAAAAATCACCTGACAGTGCCCTACAGTGTCTCTCCAAATCGCCCATTCAGTCAAGGGCTTCTAGCCTAGTGGGTGCCCCTGTGGGTTCGGGATTAATGTCAGGACATCAGTCAGTCCTTACAAGAGGAAGAAGGAGGGAAAGCAATCAGGCAGGAGTGGTGATAGTTTTAAAGTTACTCTTATCAAATTGGAAGGAGAATGGTGATTATTATCTATTTACTAACAACCCAGATGTGTAGCTGGACAACAAACAGACCCATCCATTTACAGAACATAATAGTTTCTCCATTTAGACATTTCTTGTGACAAGGTGAAGAGGAAATCGTCCAAGTCACCTCTCTCATGTCAGTCTTCTCAGCTCTCTCATGCTGCAGCTTCTGGGATGCTTGTGGGGAACCCTTCACAAGTGAAAAATGCAGCACTGGGCCACATCAAAAGTTTGTCTGAAAGTCTAGTAAATGCATGATGGAGGCTAGTATCACAGTCCTAAGATAAATATACTGAGCCTTTCCAAAGAAACCTAAGCATGGCTTGAACTGCAGGCACCCAGAGATACAGAAATACTGGTGATCATCCAGTCCAGAAAAACATGGATCGTCCTTCATTAGACAGCAAAAGAAATCAAATTGTAATGTTTTCCATTCAGTGGCATTTTTCACCACTCATTTGTCTTCTGATAAATATTTGCTTCCAATAATGTATGCCCTCTCTCCTAGTTTGGGTCTATACTGTATCTGAATTGGTTTCACAAATGATATGGCAGAGGGTTTTGTTAGCCACAGATGGTGCATCTGTAAACATTTTAAATCTGCTTCACTGTCCAAACCTTTAATACTTGTTAATGTCCCCAAAGGAGTTTATAAATGCTTGATTTAGCTATTCACTCATAATAAACTCTAAAGGATGGTGAGTTGAATGAGCTGTTGGAAATTAAAAATCAAAGGAATTTTAATCCCAGATTCTGCAGTTTCAACAACATATCAGGAGGAGTATCATCTTACAGCACATGAATTGAAGAAGTTTCAGTTGGCCTTTCTGGGCTTCACATTCATTTCCTTCACTTGATTTCAGTCAGAGCTCAATACCTAAATGACATTGTTTCTGTTTGAGCATATTAATTTTTCCTGGCATTAGAAGGATACAGGAGATGAATCTGTATATGTATTGCCTAAAAAGACCAAAAGCCATGGAAAAAAAAGAGAAGAAAAAGCAGAAACAAATAAGCAGTCAAAACCAGCTTAATTATTAGTGCACTCCTATAGAATTTTAAAATGATTCATCCCACTAAAATGTTTATTTTTTTTCTGTGTTACATTAGCCCCAGCACCCTGGCAGGGCTCATGCTTCCAGTGCGCTGGATTCTCCACAGACAGAGACCTGCTGTGGTCTGAGGTAGGGAGGGGAGAGAAAAGGCAGAAACACAGCCAGTCTTTGCTTTAATACCATGTCAATCCAAGCAGGTCCAGCTGATGGCTGTGGCCTAGGTGCCATGTACGTGATGGTACTATCTTGCTTCAAAGGAAATTTTGCATCTGCCTGTAAGTAAGGGAAAGGACAGGGAGAAACATTATCTTCTGTATTCATGCAGACACTTCGAAATACATAGTGCCAAACCCCACAGGCTCATCGGAATTCTTGACCTCCACCACTAATAAGGTTTGGACCACTCCATAACAAAAAAAAGAGGTTAAAAAAAAAAATCTCCATTGTACAAATGATAAATAGAGGTCCAGGGAATGCATGTGACTTGCCCAAAGTGACACAAAAAAATCTGTGGCAGAGCTGGGAAATTATGCCAAGACTGGTGGAGTGGCTGCATCCTGAAACCAAATCTTCCCAAGTCTTTCTGCTGAATAGGTATTTATGAGTTATGTCAGATGAGTTAAAGTCACTGGAAATGGAAATATACCAATGAAGCAAAGAAAACTCTAAGTACATCAGTGCTACTAGGCATCATTGTAAAGAATAGACAGGTACTGCTATAGTGTCTGCTTGCCAAAACTGGGGGGAAAGAAAAAAGAAAAATTGTGAATTACCTTATGTGAATGAATGGAAATAATACTATGTCAATGACAGCTTGTTCAGAATAACCTTCCGTAAGACTGCAATGTTCTTCTTTTTGTTACAGCTGCGAACATCTATATTTACAGTTCAGAGGGGATTATAAGATGTGGATAACCCATAGGTTTGCAACACCTAGCAGAGTATTTGAGGTGTAGCACGCCAAGTCCAGATTGGGTCCTCACCCTGTTTTATTCACTAGTCTAAAGGCTCTGAGGATACAGTAAGGTTTATGATGGGAAGCTCCTAAGAACAAACAAATGGAAGGATGGAACCAGATGGACAGTAAAGGGAAAGTTGTTCTCACAAACAGAACTATCTGAAAAAGTCCAGGGTTGGGGAAGAAGGCCAAGACGGAAAGTAGGACTAGGCTGAAAAGACAAGGAGCAAAGGAGGTTTACAAATCTAGGACAGACCCTGGAACAGTAGGAAGGGAAATAATAAGATATAGGGATTTCATAGAGCTGTCATGGTTAGAACAATGCATAAGGAAATACAGTAAGTTTGGCAGCTGCAATTTTGTTGAAGAGGAAAGGAGAAAACAGTAGGATGAATGAAAAGGGGGCAGTGGACCTTGATAGTGTATATGTACAGTTTGCAGTGAAAGAAGAAGCCAGATTTGTCAAGGACCTGGGTGTGAGGGGAGAAGGGAAGGGGAACCAAAACTAGTTCTTGGTCCCCCCATGCGATAGAGCTGGTAGCCACAGCAGAACAGACAACCAGAAAAGGTCTATACCTGAAGTGAGTCATTATACTTTGTGCTGTTCCAGTTGGGGGGAACCTGATCAACAGGTGCTTAAATAATGGTGACATTCCTTCTGCTTGTGGACATCTGTTTTCTTTAAAATTGTAGGGCTACAAACAACCTTCCTTGGAGCTGCTGGGGAGAGCTATGGCCATAGACAGGGAAAGGCAAGTGGGAGCCTACCAGCAGGCAGGAATGGTAGGATTTATAATAGAGAGCAACTTATGCCCCCTTGGCACCACCTCCAACCCTGTCTGTGAACGGGGATAATTTGCAAGGCGACATCTGCCTCCAGCCCAGACAGTAATTGTTTCTGCCAGTGACAGGCTGAAACACGGTGCACAGATCTTGTTCCAGGAGCAGCTCTTCCCCCCGTGGGGACTGCAATCACCCCCACACCAAAATGCCAGCCAGTCTTCTGAATTCACTGTGCTCTTACGTGTAAACATATATCCCCATAAATGTATAACCATCCTTCACGGTTGCCTCTCCTCACTCTTGCATTTAACCTTGACTTCACACCCCCTCCCATCCTTTTACTCATCTTGCTACACTCTGGTCTCCCTCTGACAAATGTCCCCATCTCCCTGTAATGTTAGAGACATCTCATATAACTTTCAGGCATGAAATCATCACTCCCCAGAGGGCTGTTAAGCTCCAAGTTCTGTCCATGCAAGCAGGCTCTCTCATTGTCTCTGTTTTGACACCCTGGTGTCACAGGCCACAGGTGAGCAATGCAGCTCACAGCCACGAAATCTCAAGACAAGTTCCCCCCATTTTATTAGAGGGATATAATTCTCCTGTCAGGAGGTACAGCATAGACATGGTCTTCCTGCCCAGCCATTGATAATGGACAGTTTTAGTCCCCAGACATGGCTACTTTTATATGGTTTGCTTGAGGGTGAGTGCTCACACAGCCCAATATGGACCTTGCTTCCTGGACTTCAAATGGCTACATGAGGAACATGACTCTAGCATGAGTTACTGTGCAATTGAAAAAAATGTATTTTTGCAAAAAGGAGAATGAGAAGAGTGTCTGAGCTTCTCTCCCACTGTAAAAACTTTTAGTTTTACACAATGCAGCTTGAAACCATAACTGTTCTAATGAGGAAAATGTGCAGTCAAGTGAACATTAAGTGTTTTGGACATTATTACTGTAAAAATAAATAATCAACCATCTTTATCTCTGAATATAAAACCCTGCTGTGGGAAAACTGACTGAATAACTGATATTATTGCCAAGGAAGAGATGGAAATAACAGTTTACAGTTCACAAGATCTCAATGGACAATCAACATGGTAAATTAGGATCTGACTGAAATTATAGATATAGTAATTAAAATTAGCCATGAATAATAGAACACAGTTCCTGTGGAATAGAATACAAAGTACCTCTAGACAGAAACAGAATAATACTGTGCAAATGTACAAAAAATTTAATTGTTAGGAAAAGTTCGGATTGGCAAGAGATGTATTCAGTATTTCCAATGACATTTTTTCAGAAGCTTATAAGAGGCAGCTGTAAGATACTGTTGGAGAGGAATTTAATTTAATCAGATTTATTCCTTGTAAAAGGCACTTTCTGAACATCTAAATAAAATAAATGCTTAGGTGTATATAAATTACCTTTCAGGAAGATACTATTCATTTTATCTGGTCACGGTTTGACTGTATTCTTGGCTTTAGTCTATTGCCCTCTTTTAAATTACAGTGTCTGTGTAATGAACAGAATAGCCATAAGCCCTCCTGTTCCAGTACAGCAATTATCCACAACCAGTACTGTAACTTATCTTTACCTAATAGGGGAATATGACAAAATCAGAAAGAAGTGGTATTTTTATTTACCTGCTATTTCCCTGTAAAGCTTCTGTTAGAAGTCATTGCCAAAGATAAGATGTAGAATTTTAGGCATTAGTTTGTTCTAGCAGAAAGATTCTCACATTTCTTGTAATTTTAAAACCCAATGTGATTATGCTGAATAAATTCATGACTGGACAGCTGGCTAGAAAGCCCATATGTCGTTGGTTTCTACTTAAATATATAGCTGCTGTTTCAGCAGGCTATACAAACATGTCTGATTTCAAGTTTGTGGACTGCATGACTAAAGTCCATTTTTTGCCAGATCTGGTGTTGTGTGGTTCCTCTGTAATCTCAGTGGTGGACATCTGAATTTTCCAGGGATAAAATCCTTCTGCAAGAATCACATGCATACACTTTCAATTTTTTTCCCTTTCCCTCTTACGAATTCCAGTGACGTGACGGAGGATATCTGTGGTGTCTCTAATGCTTTTCAGCTGATGGGAATCTCAGCAGAAAATTTTGTAGTAAATGTGTGTGTGTATATACACATTTGTAATGCAATGGAGCTTTAGGAAAACAAGATCATATAAAGCCAGTATAAGTTGTTGGTTATCAGGATAATGCTAGCAAGATAAGAGTATTTAGTTGTTATACATTGGAAAACAATGCTGTTACTTTGTAAAGGACCTTTTAACTTTCCTCCATATGCCCCATTTCAGTTGCCATCTGCCTGCCTGTGAGCTTGGGGACACACATCAAAATCCTCTCTGAGGGTTACTGTGCAGGCACATGAATGCATAGGAACCCTGTGACTTATTTACCAAGGCTGCTTTTCAACACAAAACCACAAACTGCTCTTAATCACCTAAAATGCTTCTCATGGAAGGGAGGGTTGAGGCACATAGTTATACGGCACGTCCTCCCCACTCACCCGTCGCCGACAGAAGCAGGGGCCAGCTGAGGTGCGGGGATGGACGCTCTGACTTCGCCCTCCGCCACGCTCTGCAGCGCCGGGGTGCCTGCCGCGTGCCAACCTTCGGGGCGCCCTGCGAGCCCGTGCGGGCCAGGGCACGGCGGCCACACGCCCCGCTCGTCTGCCCTCTGACGCGGCCCCGCGCCAGCATCCCGCCGGCCGTGCCCAGCGCGGGAGGGAGACAACGCTCAGAAAGGCTTCTGGTCTTGGTGGGATGGACTCCACCAACCCCAAGGTAGGACTCAGCGCTGGGGAATAAGACAGCAAAGTTGAGTTTTGATATAAAAGCATAATTCTGGCTGCACTATACCTTTTTCTCTTTCTTCCTCCTGTACTACATGCACTCTGGCTGATCTCCGGATGCTCCAGCAATTTCCTCTTCTGTTATGAACAATCTTGTTTTGTTTTTCCTTTTTTTTATTGAACTACTACTAATGATTCACAATTAATTATAACAGCTCTAAATTTTCAATTTAAAGTAGTTTAAATTATTGCCCAGGCTTTCTTTTCCCATAGGCAGAGGCATGCTAGTTGTACAATACTGGTGAATCAGATTTAATAAGCATCTTGAAACAAGCATTGTTGCAATTATGCTCAAAGAATCCCTGCCAACTTTTTAATGGTTTATATTTATTATAAGAGCGTCTTTTAATACCTTTGTTTCTCCTGGGATGGAAATTATTGTTTTACAGTGTTTCATGCCAGGCTTTTACTTAGTATGTTACATGGTAATCTTTCTCCCATTACATAAAAATCATAAATTATATTTCAATAAAATATAGAACCAATACAAGAGGGCATGCTGGAATTAAAGGTATTTGTGTTTTCTATAATATATCCAGTAGTTATTGTTTCTACATTGCTCCTGATATTTTTAAAATGTTAGGCAAACATTAAGTGAATCATAAAGCCTAAGCACTTATTATTGCTATATCCGTATTTTATAGATGAGGAAGAGAGGCGCGGAAGTGATCTGCCCAGTGCAGTGTGGAACCAAAATTAGAACTCCTGCTCCCATCTCTAAGCTGATTCCACTAAAGCACTTTGTGATTAACACAAAAAAAAAAAAAAAACCTCATGAGAGTCTTTGGATTTACCTCTGCAATAAGTTTGGGACTTTTCTCTTTCTTCACAATTCTTGGAAATAGACAAGAAAGTTACATTTTATTCATTATGTTGATAAATGCTGTATGTCCAAATTTTGAAACACTTCTCCATTGCAACTTGAAAACAAAGTGAATGCTAAGCAGAGCCAGTCATTCATGCAATAGCTATACCTACATCTTGCATGAGACCATGTTATGCATTTTAGACAGGCTCTGAAAGCTTCTGTTAGTACATCTGAAGTCCAGCCTCCAACATGAGCAACTGACTAGAGTATTTATTTCCTTACACAGATGCTGCTGAAAACAAAGTAATAAACATAACACTAGAAGTAGATTAGATATGTAATGTTTTCTACCTGATTAACAAGGCACAAGAAGAATTAAGCACAGGAGAAAAACATTGTAAAACTCTGGTGGGTAAAATTGGGAACGTATTCATGACCACATCTTGATTACAGGATAATATTCAACAGTAAAAATATTACTTAGATGCTCTGATGAGGCACGAAGCAAATATCTCTGAACTCGTCTGAGTATATTTTGATGATGGAGAACCACATGTTATTTAAAACAGTTGAGGTTCAACTATTCTGTGATGGATTCAAGTTTTTTCAAGTATTTTGGTGGTTTTGTTGGTTGCCTTTGTCACAGATAAACCAGGATCCACTTAAACTTAATTCTGAATCTTACTCACTGTGTTAAATTCAGCTTTGTCGGTAAGCTGGGCTGAGGTTTCAGTCACAGCCCTGGTGGTGGTACTTCTCGTAGTTGGTACAAGGCGAGTATGACACCAGTGATTATTACCACCGCTGATGGTTTTTACTTACATCTCCCTTTTGCAAACTGTGCATGATTGTGTCTCCCACAGTCTCAGAAGGGGTATCGCAGAAATAAGAAGGTGCAATGAAGGTGACAAAAACGTTCCCGTGGAGGAGTCCATCCCACAGCTCAACCAGCTAAAGCGACTGGAGAAGAAACGTGTGCAGGGAAGTGGTGCAGTTCTGTAGGGCCAGGAGTACTGTGGGAAGAGGAGCATGGGACATTAGCCACAATCCCTTACAATACGAGAACTACAAGTCGTCAAAAGAAATTATCAGGTGGTTGGTTCAGTGTATGAGCAGGAGGTGTTTAAGCCACGTGCTTCCTTGCTACAGGGTGTTGCTGATGCTAGAAGGTTTGGTCACTGCCTGCTGGGCAGAAGTGGCAACTAGCCAAAGCCACCCAGGGAGTGGCACAGTCCACCCTGGGGCCCCTAACACCTCCCAGCCCTCTTGATCTTTATTTCTTTCTCTTGGTTTCCACCTGACACAGTGAAATTACACCATATCCAGAGCAATATATTATTATCCAAGACATGCCAACACCTAAGGAAAAGCGGATCTAGGTCCAGGGTTGAATTATGAAGTTTTAATACCTTCTTATCATTGTGTTTAATTTAATCTAGCCAGCAGTGGTAAAACAACAAGATTTACAAACCCTGCATTCAGCAAGTGACTATCTGGAGCATGCCAGAGGACACTGAAGTGACAAAGAGAGTAAATTTCAATTAAGAAAAAAGAAGATATGAATGATTTGCTGTGCAGGCCTAGAAGTACAACACTGAAAGTGCTGATTTTTAGGAATGTTCTTCTCTTCTGTAAAGCAGCTATTGAAGTAATTATAGAACATTCTCTATTATATCACTTGTTAACACTATTAACGATTGCTATTTTTCCCTCGGTGGTGTGCATTCCTATTTGATTGCTCTAGAAGTGCAAAATGTATTTGTTTAGTCAGGACGACTCCTGCTAGTTGTTCGATAGTACTTGCTATGCTGGAGAGATTTTATATTTGTGTTATTGCTGTGAATGCAATGCACTTCTGATTGTTTTTAATGGTGTTTGGAGGGCTGTGAAGAGAAATAAAATAGCACAAAATTATTTTTATATGCTGCCTTCAAAATGGCATAATTACTGCAAATATTTCCTAAGATACCAACTGAGACAATCAGAGGACTTAATTTTAGATGAAGCAATATATGTCTAAAGACTAAAAGTCAAATGGTGCTTCTATAAAGTGATGGAGGAAATGCTGGAATAGGGTTCACTGATAAGCACCAGTTTATCTACCTAATCGCTCCCAGCTGGACTTTACATATTTTGAGACAACTCTCAATTTTTAGGTCAGCTATATTTTACATTGCCATAATTCTGTAACTCTACAACCATACAGATATCGATGTGTACAAACTGATTTGTTTTAATTCTTCCCACAAAATGCATCTACTGCACTGGCCAAGGTAGTGTGGCCGAGCGGTCTAAGGCGCTGGATTAAGGCTCCAGTCTCTTTGGAGGCGTGGGTTCGAATCCCACCGCTGCCAGGTCCCTTTTGCAAGGGAATCAACTGGGACAACAGACCCTGTGCCTTGTGAGACCACCCGGAAGAAGCGGTTAGTGATTGGTGTGGGGGACTCCCTGCTGCAGGGGACAGAGGCACCCTGTCTGCCAACCTGACCTCTTGTCTAGAGAGGTTTGTTGCCTGCCAGGGGCTCAAATAGGAGATGTCATGGAAAGACTGCTAAGGCTTGTCCGCGCTTCGGACTACTACCCACTGCTGCTCTTCCATGTGGGCACTAATGATACTAAGGGCAAATTGGATCAAGCAGGATTTCAGAGCTCTGGGGAGCCCAGGTCATCTTCTCCTCAGTCCTGCCAGTGAGGGGGATGGATGAGAGGAGGAGGAGATGGACTTTCCAAGTTAATGACTGGCTGCGCCACTGGTGTTGGCAACAGGGTTTTGGTTTCTATGACCATGGGACCCTGTTTGAAGATCGACAACTGATGGCAAGAGATGGGACCCACCTCACTAAGCAGGGCACGCAGGTCTGCCAACAGGTTGGCCAACCTGGTAAGGAGGGCTTTAAACTAGGAAAGATGGGGGAAGGGGAGAGTTATAGTGACAGGGTAGTTGGCAAAAGACAGCTCAAGTCGGGATGCCTCCAGCAGGTGAATGCAGCCAGGGAAGTACGCATGGGATGTGGCTATGGAGGATCCTCTTTTACCCCTCCTGGGAAACCTGCATGCTCGATCACCTCCCTGAAATGCCTGTACACCAATGCACGCAGCTTGGGGAACAAACAGGAAGAACTAGAGATCTGTGTGCGGTCGCAGGGCCATGATCTCATTGCCATTACAGAGACATGGTGGGATAGCTCGCATGACTGGAGTGCTGCCATGGATGGCTACGTGCTTTTTAGGAAAGACAGGCCAGGAAAGCGAGGTGGTGGAGTTGCTCTTTATGTGAGAGAGCAACTGGAATGTATTGAGCTGTGCCTAGGGGTGGATGAAGAGCGAGTCGAGAATTTATGGGTAAGGATCAAAGGGCAGGCTAGCATGGGTGACACTGTTGTGGGTGTTTACTACAGGCCACCTGATCAGGATGAGGAAGTCGATGTGGCCTTCTATAGACAGCTGGAAGTAGCCTCACGATCCCAGGCCCTGGTTCTCATGGGGGACTTCAATCACCCTGATATCTGCTGGAAAGATGACACAGCTAGGCACAAACAGTCCCGGAGGTTCCTGCAGAGCATTGGTGATCACTTTTTGACACAGGTGGTGGAGCAGCCAACAAGGAAAGGTGTGCTGCTGGACCTCGTACTAACAAAGAAGGACTGGTGGAAGATGTGAAGGTCGAAGGCAGCCTTGGCTGCAGTGACCATGAGATGGTGGAGTTCAGGATCCTGCAAGGAGGAGGCAGGGCACTAAGCAGGATCGCAACCCTGGACTTCAGGAGAGCAAACTTTGGCCTCTTCAGGGACCTACTTGGAGGAATCCCATGGGTTAGGGCCCTAGAAGGAAGGGGGGTTCAAGAGAGCTGGTCAATATTCAAGGATCACTTCCTCCAAGATCGGTGCATCCCTATGAGTAAGAAGTCAAGCAAAGGGGGCAGGAGACCTGTATGGATGAGCAAGGAGCTCCTGGCAAAACTCAACCAGAAGAAGGAAGTCTACAGAAAGTGGAAAGGGGGACAGGCCACTTGGGAGGAATATAGGAACATTGTCAGAGTATGCAGGGATGTGACGAGGAAGGCTAAGGCCCGTCTGGAATTAAATCTGGCGAGAGATGTCAAGGACAGCAAGAAGGGCTTCTTCAAATACATCAGTAGCAAAAGGAAGACTAGGGAAAATGTGGGCCCTTTGCTGAATGGGGTGGGTGCCCTGGTGACGAAGGATGCAGAGAAGGCAGAGTTACTGAATGCCTTCTTTGCTTCAGTCCTTACTGCTCAGGCCAGCCCTCAGGAACCCCAGACCCTGGAGGCAAGAGAGAAAGTCTGGAGAAAGGAAAACTTTCCCTTGGTCGAGGAGGGTCGGGTTAGAGATCATTTAAGCAAACTTGACACCCACAAATCCATGGGACCTGATGGGATGCACCCACGAGTGCTGAGGGAGCTGGTGGACATTATTGCTAAGCCACTCTCCATCATCTTTGAAAGGTCATGGAGAACAGGAGAAGTGCCTCAAGACTGGAAGAAAGCCAATGTCACCCCAGTCTTCAAAAAGGGCAAGAAGGAGGACTCAGGCAACTACAGGCCAGTCAGCCTCACCTCCATCCCTGGAAAGGTGATAGAGCAGCTCATCCTGGAGGCCTTCTCCAAGCATGTGGAAGACAAGAAGGTGATCAGGAGTAGTCAGCATGGCTTCACCAAGGGGAAATCATGCTTAACCAATCTGATAGCCTTCTATGAAGGAACAACTGGCTGGGTAGATGAGGGGAGAGCAGTGGATGTTGTCTACCTAGACTTCAGCAAGGCTTTTGACACTGTCTCCCATAACATCCTCATAGACAAGCTCAGGAAGTGTGGGCTAGATGAGTGGACAGTGAGGTGGCTTGAGGACTGGCTGAATGGCAGAGCTCAGAGGGTTGTGATCAGTGGCGCAGAGTCTAGTTGAAGGCCTGTAGCTAGCGGTGTCCCCCAGGGGTCAGTACTGGGTCCAGTCTTGTTCAACTTCTTCATCAATGACCTGGATGAAGGGACAGAGTGCACCCTCAGCAAGTTTGACGATGATACAAAACTGGGAGGAGTGGCTGATATGCCAGAGGGCTGTGCTGCCATTCAGAGAGACTTGGACAGGCTGGAGAGGTGGGCGGAGAGGAACCTCATGAAGTTCAACAAAGGCAAGTGCAGGGTCCTGCACCTGGGGAGGAATAACCCCATGCACCAGTACAGGTTGGGGGTTGACCTGCTGGAAAGCAGCTCTGCAGAGAAGGACCTGGGAGTGCTGGTGGACACCAAGGTAAGCATGAGGCAGCAATGTGCCCTTGTGGTCAAGAAGGCCAATGGTATCCTGGGGTGCATCAGGAAGAGTGGTGCCAGCAGGTCGAGGGAGGTTATTCTCCCCCTCTACTCAGCCCTGCTGAGGCCACATCTGGAGTACTGTGTCCAGTGCTGGGCTCCCCAGTACAAGAGGGATGTGGCACTACTGGAGCAAGTCCAGCGGAGGGCTACAAAGATGATTAGGGGACTGGAACATCTCTCTTATGAGGAAAGGCTGAGAGAGCTGGGCCTGTTTAGCCTGGAGAAGAGAAGGCTGAGAGGAGATCCTATTAACGTGTACAAGTATCTGAAGGGAGGGTGTCGAGAGGATGGGACCAGACTCTTTTCAGTGGTGCCCAGTGACAGGACGCGAGGCAACGGGCACAAACTGAAACACAGACACTTCCATCTGAACATGAAGAAATACTTTTTCACTGTGAGGGTGACAGAGCACTGGAACAGGTTGCCCCGAGAGGTGGTGGAGTCTCCTTCTCTGGAGATATTCAAAACGCGCCTGGATGCAATCCTGTGCAATGTGCTCTAGGTGACCCTGCTTGAGCAGGGGGGTTGGACTAGATGATCTCCAGAGGTCCCTTCCAACCTCAACCATTCTGTGATTCTGTGATTCCCAATGCACCACTCTGTGCCATTTTGTAAAAATGTACCACCTCTCCCCACTCCCCCTCTCCCCAATTTCTCTCTTTATTAAACTAGAACTTACTTTATTGCTCCTCCTCCTATGAAAACTGTTCCATATTTTTGAAAATTGTTGCATGTTTTTGAACATCCTTTTCACTCTGCTCTGAATTTTTCCCAGTTACACTCAGTCTTTTTTTGAGATTGGAGGACCAGAACTGCAGTTCAGGATGTGGCTGATCCATGGATTTATGCAGCAGGGTAATGAGATTCTCTGCTTGTTCTGCTGCTCTGTCTTAAAACTGATTATGCAGTGTAGCATTGCCAGCTCCTGTATGCATATTGTTTGGAGACCTGTAATTATGTAAGAGTCTCAGCTTGCATTTGTCAAATGAATTTCTATCTCTTATGAGTACAGAAAAAACCTGCAGGAAGTCTACAACCGAGAAATCAGAAGCTGAGAGAAAAAAAAAACAAAACAAAATATTTTAGTGTTTTTCTTTAAATTTCATTACTTTTAACCTGATCTCATAATTTGAGGCCATACTTTTTTTTTTTTGCATTATATTAACTGTACAGTGTTTTCTATCACTTGACACACAGACTAGACTAGCTATGCTGAATAAAGCTCATTTCTTGGTGCTCAAGTTCTATGTCAGTCCACAGATGGGATCCCTGTCTCTCCACCCCAGTACCATGACTGGCATGTCCTCATTTTTTTGGCCTGTGTTCTGCCTACAGTCCATCTCTGGCTGCATCCAAACTGCTGTTAAGAGGGGTTCTTACCCATGCAAGCTCCCAGATATGCCTGGGAACAGTTTGGGAGAGTGATGGTTGACCAGGATTGCTCTAGCATGCTCTAGGGCCTACAGCCTTAGATCTTGGTGTCACAGAAGTATTTAGAAATGAGAGCAGGGATGAGAATCTGTCTCTGTGAGTGGTTTTACTTCTGACACTGAGATGTGAGCAGCCAGAGTCCTTCCTGACAGCAAAGCCCAGCTTATTTTTACCCAATTTGTTTTTATCCAATTTACTCAATTTTTTCTTAGTATAAATTTGTCCCTCCTGTCTTTTTTTATGAGGATTGTGTCTGTTTGTTTTAGCTATCAGAAATCAGACTGTAAAGTCAGATAATGATGCTAAATAGTAACAGGCAAAAGAGCTTTTATCATATGCTGTGAAGCTACAGAAGGAGACAGGATGGATGTAAGGAAAACAGATAAGCAAAGGCTAGATGTGGAGATAGGAAGGGAGCTCTTATTAAAGCAGGGTCCTTGTCAATAAATGTCAGCTCATTTAGACTGAAGTACTCTTGTTCAGATGTATAAGGATCCTTCAGGATATATGTGAAATGAGAGTCCTAATTTAGCAGGTACTCATTCTGCAGTCTTTTTCTTCTTCGTAGTACTGTAATTAACTGCATGCTTTTTTTCAAGCAGTTCTATGACTATATTTTTATTGACCCTTGAATCTTATTCAAACAAACAGTCATAATGCTTTCTTGGGTTAGTGGGCTGCTGATATTACTTACTAGATGCTTAGAACAAGCTAAATTAAAAATAGATATGCCATTCTATAACTAATTGAATAAATTATCCAGTATGTGCAAATAAAATGTCAAGGCAATGGCTATTTTGATTAGCCTTACCCAAATGCAGTTTCCATTAGGTTTCCTTGGAAATGCGGTGGGAGGAAATATAAGGAAAAATGTGTGTGCCTATGTGTGCACATTTGCCTCCTTGTTTACATGTAAAAGACAGAAAACTGTGAAAACAAAATTAAATTTAGAGCTGTCATTCCCACTGGAACAATTCTGTTATGTTTCTAATATGTTATAGAACTTTTGGTATCTGTTATACTCATGAGATACCTTCTTGTAATGTTGCATTTTGAAATAATCGCCTTGAAAGGTAATGGTCATTTGTAAAAAAAATAGTCATTGTAACCTGTAAGGGCAGTGATTCTGAATTTGCAAAGCAACAATTGCATTATGTTTAAATAGAGGTTGAACTTCTGGAAAATTACAGGTCCCATTTCTGCTAGTTTAGTTATGAAAGTCACCTCAAAGTGCAACGGCTATTTTCTGTGCAAAACTGTTTAGCTGTACTTTACACCTTTTGCATGTGTCTGCTCCATATGAAGTTCTAACTCTAAGACTATATAAGCTCTGAATCACTATTAGGGTTTCATTAAACATTCTTCATGCTTTCTATAAGGGTTTTTCTTCTCCTCACTCACTGTTCTATGTAATTTTCTTTCAAGAAACACTCTCATTTTTATTCAGATTCCTTTTTTTAACACCTGTCCGTGACAGATTCTTTTGGTTTTGACTTTCTACAAAGACGGTGAATCTGAGTACTGGGTCATTGTTATAAAGTAGGTCTAGTCTTCAGTTGCTATATCTTAAACCAGACCCTGTGTACTGCTTGGGACTCAATCTAAATATGCTTCTCCTTTTGTAGACTTTCTAACCAGCTACTTCAAAGCCTCATCACTCATGATGTCTAAAAGCATTGTTGGTTTCTTGTGGCTTAATTTAAGATTTCTTTTATGCCATCATAATCTGATTTCCCTTAGCATTTTGTAACCATGCTCATTGTCATGGCTTTGGTTGGGTGATTGGTAGCATAGATAATATA
The DNA here is from genome assembly GCF_036417845.1 of Apteryx mantelli. Taxonomy (NCBI): domain Eukaryota; kingdom Metazoa; phylum Chordata; class Aves; order Apterygiformes; family Apterygidae; genus Apteryx; species Apteryx mantelli. Next base: position 22,049,161 of record NC_089979.1, read on the forward strand.
CTCTTCCTACTCAGACAAAATACTTTTGAGCAGAGATTTACTGGTACCTTTGGATATACTTCACCTTATTTGACTTGAATTTTTCTGCAACCTCTAACTCTTTCAATGGTGCAATTTATCCTGGCATTCTTTGTATCCTAACATTATACTATCAGATATTCCCTTTATCATCTTCCATTCAGCAAGTTTTTCAGCTGCCTATTCTAGAAATTCCATCATTTAAGCCCAGGTATTCCAGTGCAAATTGTTCTTTTAAACAACATTTGTGAAGTTTTTTTTAAACAAGCAAAAAGCAAAACAGCACACATTGAGAAAAAACAAGAGAAATGATTATTGTTTGGAAGTCAGATTTGTTTTCATGAGCTCACTCTAGTGACTCATAAAAATAGTTCGTAGTGTTGGTGCTATTAAAGTGGAGTGGAGTTTATTCTTAAGCAGGTTTGCTGCATGGAAGTTAGCATATAAATAACTTCTAATGATAAGTGTGTTGAAAGACTGGAAGTGGCTAGACACAGATGATGTAGAATCTCCATCACTGAAGACTTTTGAGATGGGTAATACCTTTTTCATGGAAGGTCTCATTCTGCCTCTGTCCCATAAGCCAAACCATGTCATCTCTCCAGCTTTAGTTTCCTACGAGTCTACATACATACATACATACATATATGTATATATGTATATACTTTTTTATTCCAATTAATTACATGCTTCAGAGCTTTTACCTTTCTCAGCTAATCACACTTGCACAGTCCTGGTAACTTTTCTGTATGCCACAAATCCGGGTTGACATTGACAGTGTTTAGACTTCCTTTACTGTAAAATGGCCATGCTGAGTGAACTGACTAGCCATTAAAAATCAAAATATTTTAAATGAACACTATTTATTGTAGAACTTTGGATTTCCACATTCACAATCAGGAAAAGTTACTTTTAAAATACTTAATGTAGATATTCTTTCAAGTGTTACAGTTTTAAATCCTTCAGACTCTTGTGTATTAGTTAAAATGAAGAGAGAAAGTTTGAGAGACACATAGACTACTGAATTTAAAACACTAATTCAAGAAATTCAGCCATTTTAGTAAAACAAGTTCATGAATTAAAGATGGATAATTATGGCAAAGAAAATAGGGAATCTTAAACAGTCTTTCATTTCAAGTGATGTCCTCACTGAAGTCTTGTGATGACCTTTGGATTTAATACGTGAATTATTATGAAGTTTATCCCTAGATTCAGTACATAAATGTTAATGTTTTTCAGTGAGGTACATACTAATTAGGAAAAGCAACACTGAGGGTAAACAACACTACGTTACCCTGTGTCTTCAGAGAACATGCGCTTAGGTAAACCCAGCATGGTCTCAGGAGTGTCTGGCATACGTCGCTTTGCTTTAGAGACGGGACTGTGCACAAACAGGACACAACCCCCAGCTGCAGGACGACGAAAGGTGCAGGATGCTCTGTGAGCTTGCCATGTTATCTGTCTCCAGCCCTTCGGCTTTGGCTCATCGTGCTGAGATTCAGTATCCATGGAAACCGGAGATGTCCCCTTAGCCTGAGCGCTGAAGGCCAATGCTGCTGGCTTCACAGTTACGTAGGCACCACTACGAGGGACTGGAATAAGAAATACTCCCTTACAATATTTACTAGTTTTACCTAGGCAAATAGCCAGGTAAAGTAAGCCCTTAAAATGAGGATACTGAAAATACTGGAATCTTCTAATTTTTCAGGCTACCCAAGGTCAGCAAGGTACCTCACCTATCTTTAGGAAGTAGTGATTAGTGCCTGAGTTAGCGACAGTCTTACCTGTCCCCCTCACTCTACTAAGAATGGTTACATGGCTGGACATGTATCTATTCCTGTTTGAACAAATCACTTTTACATATAATCCAGCATAATCATCCGGAAGATGTTAACCACCAAAATAAAAATCCTTGCCTGTAAAGAATGCTAGATAAATACACTGTGGGGAAAAAGTGGCCTGGAATTCTTCCCATTGATTTCAAATGGGAGGAAACCATTTAGCGTGAAAATATCAAAGTCAGATGGGGGAACTGTCCTTGTCACAGTCTGCTTCCTTGAGTTGAATACCTAATTTTTTAACATACAGCCATTGTTCACCTCGCATTACTTAGCACAGATCTTCCTGTGAAAATATATTTCTTTATGATCAGCATCCAGTGCTCCTGGACATTAGCTTCCAGTTAGTGTGTATAATTCTCGATCACGGCTCCTATTGCTGGATCGGTCCCCTGCAGAAGAGCTTCAACACTGGTGTGTGTATGCACTGATTTATGACCAGAAAACTCTACACAAGGTAGTTGAAGAGTCTTTCAGTACAAAGTGTTGATTTTATGATGTAACAATCTTGAAATCATACCACAAAAAGCTTTTTTATTAGCAAATACCTCCCTCAAAACAAAATCTTACTTGCACATTCACCCTCTTGCCAATGACATTTTCTTTCAATAGCTATGATTAAAAGTAGTCTTGTCTTTTAGCACAGTTTCACCTGATTCCAAAATTAAAAAAAATCCCCAGGTTTTCTGTTGAGGTTGGGATCCTCTTTTCACTTGCAGTGGTGGATATTTTGTTAATTAATCTAAGATTACTGTCAAGCTGTGTTTAATAATATTCTAACAGATGTTTCTGACTTTAACTCCCTCAGAAAAAGTCACGAAAGATCAGAAAATTCAAGGTCCCTTCTACCAAGGTGCTTTTTTCTCATAATAGTCTTTAAGTTATAACAGGAAAAAGATATTTTTCTCCCCAATACCTTTAAACCTGCATTGCAATGACATCTCTACTATGCTGAAGTATTTGTGTTGCTGAAAGTTCTGCATTTAGAGACAACAAAATATAACAATAACTAACCAATATTTATATTTTTTGCATAATACATTGACTTTTCTAGAAAAATAAACATGTATTTCACATAGATGAAAGGTATCAGCAACATAGTTTCTTCAATTTTTATATTATTTCTTGGAAATATATTCCTAGTAACACAATTCATCATTAATACCATTAAAATAGAGTGAATCATCAGTTGATGTGTTAAATATTTAAATACTGTGGTGAAGACAAATTGTTTCTACATAGCCATAAAACATAGATCATAAAGGACTTCCTTTATTGATAATACTTTCCTGAGCTTTTAATTAGAACAATAATGCAGGATTACAAAGATGGTTCAGTTCTGAGAGATGTTGCATGGCCAGAGCAGTATGTGGCTACCTCTGTGCATTGTACAACCACAGACATACTGCATCTAGGGAAAGATTCTGGTCTTTATTAGTCTGTTCTTTTTTCCTGGACCATACTGCTAAGAACTTAGTCACTGTTCCAGACTTGTCCGTGGAAGTACAGAGGCATGAATATTTGAAAACAGTGAATAGTTCCAGGCACACAAGGGCCTACCCATAAAATCTGTAATAATCCTCAACAATAGACAGAGTAGGCCCACAGTCTGTTAGACAGGTGTCCATTTGGCATCCATACCCTACCTTCCCATCCTTCCACAGAAAGCTTGGGGAAGCCCTTGGGTGTTGCACAGTTTCCCTAAGGTCACCAAAGATCAGTGTTAGTGATTTCAGATAATTGCAAGGCAAATGACTTAGGAGGAGGAGTACAGGTTGCAGAAGGTTTGATTTCAGAAAAGATTCCAGGAAATGTCCGCTGTGCATGGCCAAATGTCAGCTGATCTGCATCGCCGTTAAAAGTTCAGCTATGAAGGCACCAAACCCTTTAATTATCAACCACATTGTGCATGAAACACTTTGCAAGCTAACTATGTTCTAGGAAATGAGCTGCATGCACTGCAAAAGTTAACTTTTTCACTTGGATAAAAAGGACTATGTAACATTAAAGAAGCTCTTGGCTCTTGCTGAGTCCTTTCCTGAAAACACTAGCTTTTGTCTGAAGATTTAAGCCCTGTTCCTGTAGAGAGTGAAGTGAAACCTCCTGAAGGTTGGTGGTTCTTCTGGGCAGTTCTCCTTGCAGGATGGCAGTCCTGACTTGTTTTTCCTCTGTGTCAAAGTAATCCATTGTGAACCATATTCAAACCAGCCCTCACAGGACCACCCCAGATGCACCATTTTCTCCACTAAGAGTTACAGCCTCTGACTCAGTCAATGGTACAGAAAGCTTTGTCCCCTTGCAAGCAAATTATACTAACTACTCTCTGCTACCAACATTGGCAGCATGAGGTGTCTGAAAGCAGATTTATCTGAACTATTCTAGTTAGGCTTTTGTTTTCTACGTGCAACACGTACTCCAGTGAGGCAAAGGAATGCAGACACGAAAGGATTAGCTTCAGTCCGCAAGGGCTTGCTTCCCCTACTGCTATCTACGTCAAACAGTTTACTGGTGATAATTGGTACTTGAAGATGCTCTGGCTTAAAAACACATTTTCCTACAATATGTAGCATTCTGTTTTTTTCATGTTTGTGAAGATGCTTTCAGTGACAAAAAGAAATTGGTACATAACTTGTCTTAGACCCAAACTACACAGAAGAGATCTACACTTTCAAAAGACTGAAATGTCAATGAATAGTTTCCAGTGAACCGACTGCTAGAAAATGGGTAGGCTTTGCCTGCTGGTATGGATTACATGCATTTGATCTCATTATTTCATGCTATTTTGTTATTATTTTCCCACTGTGAAAACAGCTATATGAATCCACAGTGACTTTTCCAGCTGGAAATAACATATATTACCTTACGTTTCTTGGGAGGAGCAATCATTTGTAATTTAGTAATGCTATGTCATTCCAGGGCAAGCAATACAATCTGGTGCCTTATTTATGGTATAGCAATGTAATAGAAATAAATCTGACATGGTATAGAATTATCCTGATCGGGAAAAACTGTTGTCTGTCATTACATGATAGCCACTAGATATGAAACAAGGGGAAAAAATGGCTGAAAGATAGATGCTTTTATAATGCCCACATCTAGAAACTTTTCTCTCTTTTCACAAATGATATGAATACAAAGGGACCTGATTGACAGTTACAGACAGAGATGATTCTTTCACTGCAGGAGACTCTGTTGTATACCTTTAAAGTTACTGCCATCTTCAGCAAAGCTGTGTTTTCTCAGGCTGAACTTTCACCTGAGCTCATAAAATAAGCCATAGAAAACTACAAGAAGAGTCAGAAAGAAAGAAAGTAGAAAAAACACTCCCTGGTTTGGCGGAATATGGCACTGATGGTTTGGAAAGTAAATTCTTTTCTAGAATTGCTGTAGAAATTATCCTATAGATTGAACTCATGCTAGGGAAAGGGCAGCGTGACCCTTTTTTGTTGATTCCATTTCCTGGATGAGATGTTACAACATGATATCCCTACAAACAAATTTCCTGACAGTATTTTCCTTAAGTATACTAATACCAATTTGTTAATAAAGTTCCAGGTTTGGAAAGTAACATAGTACCTAATAAAAGGATTCTTAAGCTTCTGGTAGATTTGATTTTATTTCAGATCCTATTTTACTTCCTATTCCTTTGTATTGCTGTTGTATATGTGCAGGGTGAGATTCAGCTCACATTAAATTCTGGTGTCTACATATGTGCTAGCTGTCTCAGCTCCTATGACAATGAATGAAACTCTTGTCAGTCCAGCTGATGAAGACTAGAGCGATTCAGATGATCATTCACTAAGTGTCCATGGTAGAAGGAGCTGCACCACTTTCTAGGCTCTGCTGTCAAGATCTCCGTGGACCACAGTTGGCAATTAAGCACCTAGGACAGAGGTAAACACCCACAGGTAGATACCTACATTTTTGTTTCATGATTTGCTAGGTGACCGTCATGTCTGTGTGTTCAGTACTGAGTAAACCAGTGAAGCAGTTCCCAGGGGCACTGTCCTCTGTCTTCCTCTCATCTAGCTGTAGTCATCTAAAAATTGTGTGGCCAGCTCTCCTGTAGAGTCCAAATTCTTCTATAGCCCATGGAGAGGGAGGTGATTCCAGCCAGGGAAGCAGTTCAGTATCCTGATACTTCTACTCTGGTGTAATGAAACACCTCCTAGAGATGCTCATCACTTTCCATTACCTCTAGAAGGCAACCAACTTTGACCTTATAACTAAATTAAAGGCTAGCATGATGAAACCCACCCTATGTCAGACCATCTGAAGCAGCATACCAACATTAGCTACAAGAATGTCACTGTATCTGGTGACAAAAGCAAGTTCAGTGCAAGGAGATCTTCCAAGTCTCCAAAGCCAGCCCCTTTCTGATGTGTCCCCTAGCTGTGGGAAATATATCCCTTTATTTATTTTTCGTTGATGGCTGTGTCAGCTGCCAATGGCTATTGGCACTGCTCCAGGGAATCTGCCTCACACAAAGTGGCCTAGGCTGGGGAGCAGCAGGGAGGTCTTGTCATAGCCCAGGTCTTTGGTTTCAGCAGCTAAAGCTTTAGGTTGCTGAGGGCAACCTACGTCTGGTGGACTTCGCAGCACCCAAATGGAAGATACTACACACATATGAAAGTTCTTCACATATTAAAAGCAGGATAATTAGTGCCAGGGGAAAGAACCTCACCCCAATTCACTCTGAAGTCAGCTCAGTGGCTGTGCTTATGTAAAAACGATTTGAATCTGCTCCCTGCTCCTCTCCGATCCAACTGGTCTCCAGGTAACACAGCCAGCAAACAGGAATTGGTAGCATTTGTCCTCCATGTGAATCTCCTGCTTTTATTACAGAATTAAAAGACTCATTTTTCTATATTCACAAAATGATAAAATAGTGTAAAAGAGCTACTGTGACAAGGGAAATGTGTAAGGTTTCTTCTATCAGTTCTTTTTGTAGGGACATTTACATAATATATATTGATAATGGTCCCTTGTACAGAATATACTGATCAGAATATGAAACATAATCTGATCCTTCTCAAATGCTATGCACACATATAAAGTTAAAGAGAAAAAAAGAAAAAGAAACATACAGACATATATAGTTCAGATGTATATTACCACAGCTTTGAGATCTGTGGTCGTGTTAACTGTATTTACATCCTGTAAGCAGTCTTTGCTGTTAAGTATACTCAGTGCATCTTACTGGAGCCAGAGTTGCTCAATATTCATTAAGCCTACAAAATAAATGTGAAGAATTAAAATTGGCTAATCTCACTCTCCTGCCATCTGTTCCTCAACCTGCAAGTATGAGAGCATTGTGCCGCTTTTTCCTCAAAAACTAATGACAGACAACAAACCACTATAGCACTTTAGGCACACAAGCTTCGGAAGAGTGCCCCAAATCAGACTATTTTATTTATATTATTGAAACAGTTGTAAATTCAACAAGAAAGCAGAGAGGTACTTCCTGTTAAACACATCCAAAGTAATGGTGGAAACTGTCTGTTTGTTACTGACAAAACTAACCCCTGGAGGGCAGCGAATTTGTTATTGCAGAAATAAAACTGTGTTTCTCTGCCAGGCAGTAAGGGAAGGCAGGCTCAGAGACAGGACTTAGCACACCTTTTGCAGGTTGGTGGAGTCTGTGCATCCTTTGAAAGGTTTAGTACGATGTAAATCTGAGAAGGGTTGTTTAAACGTTTTATCAGAAGATATTTGTAAAGGATATTTTACAAACAAAGTGAATACTAACAAAAATATCAAGGTGGTAATATAACATTAGAATTCTTAATTAATCTGCATAAAATGAAATTGCCTGGCCTAGTTATAGTTCTCTCACGGTTGTTTGGTTAAATCAATGCAGTCAGAGTGATTCTTTCCAGACTTTTTTGATAGAAATTTTCCTTAAATAGCTTAATGGAAGAATTCAGTTTAAAAACAAAGATACCTAAATACTCACTTCAGTATCCTCAGTAAAAAACATTGATCATCATTGAACATCTTTAATAACTTTTAGAACTCACTTCAAACTTTTGAACCTCAGTACAAGCCATTGATATTAATGTTCTGTATTACCTCATATTCTTGGGGAGGGAAAGGAATATTGCATTTCTGAAGCAATTATCCAAAGGGATAATTAAAATCAAGGTAAAGTTGAAAAACAGATAAACATTTTCCTGTCTTGAAAAGGTAAACCAGGTCATCAGTAGCATATGACAATACCTCTAGATATCTATCTCCTGATAGAAATTCAACTCTGAACAGAGAGCCAATAAAAGTCTAATTTTAGTACAGAAGCCTTTTTTTTTTTCAGACACAGAGTGAATCAAGGCTAAAGTGTCATAAAGGCCATCTTTGTATTCTCCTTTCTGAGCTGTCATAGCTGCAGATCTGATTATTGCTGTAAAGGATCACCTTTGATAATTGCAGCAAAGAATCACCTTTGCTGAGGGGTGAATTTCATCCTAATTTAGAGATTCCACTCCTTGTTCTACAGATCCAAAAAGGTACAAAATGACTGTCACGAAAGGTTAGTGACCTCTGTTAAAACAAATAGACTATGCTGGGTACTTGGAATTCCCAGTAACTTTTGCAACTTCTTTTAAAGTGGGAATCACTTTTTAATCTCTGCAAAATCCTCTTCTGAGCTCTATAAATCCTTAGGATCATAATGGTCACAAAAGATTAACTGCACTGAGGCCATGATGGAGCAGTCTCAATTACTGGGAACCACCTGGTAAGAAAGATTAATAGGAACAGCTAAGGAAAGGCATATACGACAGCAAGCAGTAGTAAAATATTGTTTCAGGGATATATACGGTAGCGAATCTCTTCATGGGTTCCCAGTTAATGTCTGCCTTTGCCTACCTACTTATAAAAAGGCAGAAAATTCTTTTGTGGTTATTAATTGCTGATTACATTTCATGTGCAAATTCATCCTTTCTCCTCCTCCAAATAAACTTATTAATAATTTGTTCTCATAATTTTTTTAATGGTTAAGAGAGATTTTCTGCCATGCCGCAGCTTTCCTTTAAAGCTACAATCTGTAGTAGTTCAAGGTAATTTTAAATTATGTCTGATGGCTGCTTAAATGATAATGCAAAGATTTAGAACAGACGGCATCACATCACTGTTTTAAAGAAGTTCACAAGAAGTCTGCTCCATTAAATGGTTTACAAGGAGAATAAAAGGTCAAGGAGTTTGTTCCTATTGCCTCCCTGTAGTCTGAAGGGCTATTACACTCTGAAGTCTCAGGCAAGTAAAAACAAAGCCAAACCAAACTGTGCTGCAGCTAATTGTGCCTCAAGGCATTTTTTTAAAGGTTACCGCTGGAGCTGGGCAGGAACTGCAACAACTGATGAGAAACCCACCCACTCCTTTGCGCACCGTGGGGATGGCAGGCGCTGGAGCTGATCTTTGCAAGCTGACCTGCAAACTGTTGAGCATTTTATTCCTCATGCAACAACCATAACAAGAGGAAGTCTCCTGTGTGAAGAAGGAGTCCAAATAAACTTAATTACTAGCACATTTCAAATTCGGGGCTAAGGCACATTGCTGTATATTTTGATAGCATCTAAAACATACAAGATGGAAGCTTATTTGAGGGAGTACAAATTACTGGAAGAATACACTGTGTTCTGACATGTTTTAAATCTCATGCGAGGCATTCAGCTTAGATACCACCAGTCACTTCCTATGGCAAGATCTTGAGTAATACTATAAGGTAGATTGCTCCTGTGAGAAAAATGGTCGTTTAAAATTACGTTGTCTGTTTGTAGTTTGTGGTGCACAGGGGCTGTTCTTATGTGTGTGTTTGTCCATTTGTATGCCCATGGGGGGAATTTTGACTCCCCAGGAACTTTACAGTAAGATCACTGTATGTATTTGCTCCAAGTATCGTCATGCTGTGCAGCAGCAGATAAGCTGAGAAGCCAAAAACAGTTACCCCAGTTCTTCAGCTCTCGCCATCACCACAGCGGGGATGTTTGAGAGGGTTGTGTGTCCATTCCGAACCACCAGAGTTTTTCTCTCCGTTCTTTAGTGTAGTTGAAATGTTATAGTCCGCTGGAATGTAAATAGGGCAGCACAGATGCAGCCACGTGGTCTGATCATATGTCCCTTCTAAGGGAACTGTAACCTACAGAGAAGAGACAGCAGGAGCGTGATGGGGGAAAACATAGAGGAGCTGCATTAGCAGCCCAGCTAAGACTTGCTTGCTTGACACCATGAAACCTTTCTGGGCAAAGCAGACACCATAGGAAAAATTAAGGATTTGACTCATGTTGCTGCTACTCCACACTCAGGGGAGTAACCTACAGCCACCTCAGAGATCTTAATTACATCCAAGGACTTTCTGAGCCCTTGAGTGGAAAGTAGTAGAAAATAGTTACAACATCCCATTTGTTTCTCCCACACCCCTTGGGGTTTGAGATCAATAAATTAAAATGTCCAATTGCACGTTTCTTTCTGGTACCTTTCAGCAGTGTTCAGGCTTGATGTCACCAGGCTGGCCCCAAAGATTCCAGCTACAGCCCTTTGAAATCACTTGCCAAACAAGATGAATAGCTGTGCTGCGGAGAGCTAATCAATGTCCCCATCATTCTGTGAATGCTTTACATGCTTTCATAGGTAGTATGAAAGTCAATATCTAAACAGGAGGCCATTGCCACATATTGTCGTGCTCTTAAGAGCAATTATTTTGATTTGCAGATGGCTTTCCCTTCTCCTGCACTTTATGGTAAAGCAAGTCATGAACTCTCTGGGTCTGCACAGATGACAAGATGCAACCTGTTTCCTGTAGGCCCCAGTAGTTAAATTCAGAGAAAGCAGGCATTATGAAAAAAAAAAAATCCAGGGGAGGATGTTGATAAAGGAAGAAACACTATTCTCAGTAAGGTGGATAAGATGTCTGGATTTTACCAACAGGCAATGCGACAGAAGTGACCAAGGGTGAAATCCATCTTACTTTAGTCAACTCGAAAAGGCGTTTGGTCTGAGCTGGAATGCAGCTGCAGTTAATGGAGAGAAGGTGTCTTCAAAAGGCAGAGATCAGTGCCTTCATCAGATTGTGTCTCGGATGGAACAGACAAATTATCTGTTGAATGTGCCTTTTCTTCCCTATCGATAGCAGCAGAAACTCATGACCAGTTGCCTAACCTCTAAGAAAGTTAAAGAGTCCTCCCAGAATCCCTAGTATCCTGGAAAAGAATATGTACACATTGATTTAGAGTAATAGTCTCCAAAGATGTAGAAGCTTATGCTTCGTTTCTAAGGATGGTTTGGGTAATAAACCACATCACGACTTTGTAAATTAAGGGCCTAAGGCTCCTATATGCCTTTGAAAGTGGAATCCAAGCTTCTAAATTACTTGGGCCTTTGGGAAATCACAGCTACTTCTGAAAGAGCTTGAAGTTAATGGACCTTACACTATACTGCAGCAGCTTCAAATGATATGTTGAATAATCTCATAATTTTAAAAGTTAAATGAAGGATGAGTTTTTGTTGTAATTTGGATTCCAACACAGAATATCTTTCCTGATTGAAACAATTTCATAAATTTTGGATAAATTTAGCAGAAGAGAATTTCAAGGTTAAGTAGTATTCTCCATAATTCCTATTTTTTATGAAATAAAGTGCCTTTTTAAATGGCACTACTGTGTATTCTGAAACTCTTCCCCCTCACCGTTGGACCTGTGGAGGAACATGGTGTCATTAGCTCCTTTATTCCTCTACAACAGAAGTTCTCTGTTCTAAGGCATTCATTTTTGCATCGTGCAAATCTGTATTCCAGTCTGTGGAGTCAGATATGGACTAAGGCTTGTGCAGACCGTTTCAGGAGCCTTCTGTCTCTCAAGCCATGGTAGGAGTCCAGTTTTTGTGCATATGTAGCAGGAAGGGGATAACCATGAACCATTAGGGATTTTAGCTAAGGTAAATTGTTCAGAAAAAAATAGAATCAAGGAATTTCTCTTTTCACAGTGTCACACCACTGAAAAATAGAAAGAACTATTTTTAAAAACTTCTAGTTTTATTTCTGGGGGGGTTTCTCTTCTAACTCCCAGCAGCCCCTTAGGAAGGACTGAGAGTCTGTGGTAGAGCGTCAGATCTCATGTGTTGTGGAGAAGGATTTAAAATCTTGTGGCTTTGCTGGCTGCCACTTTAGCTGTCACCAGAGACTGGAGTCAAAGCTACTACATCTGACAATAAATGATGACACAATTTGATGGAGGCTTTTTTAGACAGAGGTTGCACCGAAGCTTGCATTCTTTATGAATAATGCTTATGTATACTAGAGTCATGTGTGCCCAAGCAAGAAAGATTCAAGAGCAATTGTTCACAAGGAGTTGTCTCCAGGTTTATGAATCTCCAGCATTGCCAGGGTGTTTGTGGCTTGTGTTTTAATTCAGCAGCAGTGAACAGTAAGTGCTTTCAGCAGCTGCTTCCTGAGAATGCACAGCTAGAGTGTTGAACACAGGCTGAATGTTGCACATCATTCTTTACTTGTAGGGTTAAAATCCTGAAAATGATGTCAGAAACTGCCATCTGTCAGGTCTTTCAAGTCCTGCAATCAGAGACTGAAAAGAATGAAAAAACAAATAGAGAAATATGAAAACAAAACAAAAGATAAATAATGATCATGCTCGCATATATAGCAGATGAGCCTGAATAGAGATATAATTAGAAATCATACATAATTTCAAATACAAATGGAAATGGAAAGAGGTCAAGATAAAAGAAGAGAACAAAATAAGAGCAATCACATTATCACATGTTGTACTCACAATGCAATATATGAACAACAGAGTAAAGAACGCAGGCAAATCTTAGAAGTGCTCCATCACATTGAGGAATGTAATCAAGAATCTGCAGAAATACTCGATTGTCATGTTACCAAACCACACAAGTCATCAATTCATGCAACTGCTAGATCTTGTCAGATGAAATAGGTCATGATAAACTAGTAATAAGGAAAGAGGAGACCATGTATGGGAAAGCACAGAGAACCTGCACAGACTCTCCCAGGCTGTAGATAAAAGCAAACTTAGTGAATATACTCTTGTACAGATGTAGAGAAAAATAATTCTCCAAGGAGAAAAGATCAAAACTGTACAAGGAAAAACAGTGTCAAGTATGAGCAAAATGCATAAATACAAAACAGAAGAAATAAAAAAATGTAAAGGAGGATTTTTGGAGAATAACTTCCTCACAGTTAATGCTCAACGTCCTGAGTCATTTGCAACTATGGCTAGGGAAATCATTATGCCAAAATTTGCAGACAAGAAAAGCCAAGTGAAAATGCACCACACCGAGGAAGCAAGCAGTGACTCACAGGAAGAGCTTCAAAAGAAATGTAATATTAATTAAGAATACGTGGTTGGTAAAGCTCAGATTGGCACTAGATACAAGGACAAAGTGACAGCATACACACAAAAGCAAACGGAATGGCAAACAGGCAGTGTAGGTTACAAAGTCCTTCTCAGTAGATATGCAAAGCTTCAGCAAAGCAGCATCAAAGTAAATGGTATGAGGACATGAGCATCACAGTGCTAGGGTGATCTTAACAAGAGCACAACAAGGAAAAGCATGTAGGCCGGAAGATCAAATAGTGCAAACAACCTGCAAGTCATTGCTTTCACCTAAAACATGAACATTCATAAACCCAGTGATGCTAAACCTGGACAAACAGCTCATACAGACAGAGGTCATCCCTCCAGTATGGCAGGTTATGGGGCCATGTGGCACCATGGCACTGCTGTTGTCACATGAACACATTCAGAAATCCAGGCCAGGCTGGACACATCTGAGGAAAGTAAGTTATTTCTGAAATTGGTATTTAGCTATATGTAAGAACACAGGCCTTAGGGTAAAATGGTGAACTTTGGAAGAAGGAATGATATTGCACTGTCTTGCACCTCTCACACACCCTCCATATTAGAACATCATCAGTGTATAAAAGGTGTTTAAAAAATTTCATCTTATTTTTCATGTTCTTTGTAACCTTTTAATTCATACTGATAACATATTTTGGAAAACACCTGACTGTTCCTGTTCTCCTGAAGCCATTATGTTTAAGAGACAATAAAACAGTAAGAACAAGCCAGCAAGGACAAAATCTATGTGTTTTATGGGTCTAAGTGAAAGACAGTCTTTAAAAAGGCCACATTAACAGTTTTTTCCATTTGTTCCTCTTAGTGGCAGTGCTGAACACTGTCAGCTGAAATGACTTCAAAGGCAGTTGAAGTAGCCACAGCAGTGGGACAGTGCCAACATCACAAGTTGTTTGTTTTGGATGGTTGTAATTTTAAAGCCAATGAAAATGAAATATGCCTTCTTTAGTGTCCCAGGTTGGGATTTTTATTTTATTTTATTTTATTTTATTTTATTTTATTGGAGAAAGATATAGCTGTGCTAGTGAAATGCTGCTTCAACTACAAAGTCAGGAATCAAAGAACTAAAAGATGGTTTTTCTCTAGTGCTTCCCAAGTATTGAATAACACCATACCACATTCCTGGTAAGAAAGACAGTATTACTACCCCTGTTTCACAGAAATGGAAATCAAGACTCGGAAAGATTAAGATCGGTTAGGCTAAAGATCCAAATTACTTCTGAGGTATTAAGTAACAACTTCAAACAGTAGGTTATTGCCATATCCCAGATTATCAGCTAAGTTTTCTGCCTCCCACTGGTGTGAATGTCCCACAAATCAGTCCCTTCTCCCTATTCAGAACATTAACTTGAAACCTCACTGTTAGGAGCTGCAAAAAGGAGCACATGAAATGGGGCCTACAATGGATCAGGAACATCTCAAGGCACAGCACCAGAACATAGGATCCCACCAAAACACTCACTGAACAGATAGGAAGGCAAAAGCTGGAAGGCACAGGAGGCTAGCACAGCACTGTCTGGGACACAGTAGGGGCTCTGACAAGCAGTGAGTCAGGCACTAACCAGCCACAAAATCTGGGTTTTGAAGTGGTAAAATGGAATAGTTTATGCCAGAGAGTATGACGAAAGATGACTGATATACCGGAATAGTCAGGGATAAGTTTCCAGCTGGTACGTATCCTTGTATGAGACACATTGATTTTCATTAGCTATCAATCTGCCATTAACTTTCCATCCTTAGAATCATGATTTTTTTTTTTACATGAGCCTTTAGATGTTGCCTGAATTGTAACTCTTGCAAAAGTTGCTAGGTTATGTATAATTACAAAAAAAGCGCCCAAATTTTGGATACAAATCACTTTGCAAAACACAAGTAAAATGAAAGGTACAGTGTTAGCACTGGCCAGTTCAGTCCTGGTGTAAGTTTGCAAGTTCAACAGCTGAGCTGCTCTCAGGATCACTGAATCCAGTGATGCCATAGTTTAATTTGGCCTGCTGGGTGCTCCCATTAGGACAATGTCCCTGAACACTCAGATGTCATTTCTGTGAATTGTCTGCTACTTCTGCTCTCACAAAACATTGTGGAAACCAAGTGAAATACTATTTCAAAGGAATGAAAATCCTCATATAAGGGACTATCACACTGAATGTTTCCACAGAGGCAGTTTCAGAGAGCACCTACCTACTACTAACTCCCTTCAGCTCCCCCAGCTGTAGGCAGAGGTGGGTGGATGAACTTTTAGTGTTTTCACTGTCTCCTTCCATCCTAGGTTCACAACAAGCACCTCAAGGTTCAACCCCTTCCCTCCCCCCCCTTTTTTTTTGCCAGTCTGGAGCATCTAAGATGAAAACTTACTGCATATTATTGCTATACAGATCTAAGGAGATAGTGCTACCAGGACAGATTTTTTTTCCCAGGGTATGTAGCCTTGCAACATAACTTCTTAAGGAACAAACAGTGGTTACTGAAATTATAGGAAAATGCTAAGCAGATTTCCGGATCCCTTATTCAAAATGGTCCTGTGGATAAAACTCTGCAGATAAGTGAAAAGATAAAGGCATTTCATAATGCTTCAGTTAATGGTAGCACCAAGTCTACTTGACTAAAAAGGTCATATTTATGACCATAAAGAAAGAATAACAAAAATGCCCATGTGCACAAAGTTATTTTAGCAGAAATGTCTCTACAATGAAATCTGCTTAATGAACTGAAATATAGTGAGAGGAATGAAAATTATATATCTCCTCATTGCAATAAAAGGAATAAAAAATTCAAGTTCAAGTTCAAGTGAAGTTTCTTTCAGTTGTGGCTAGACAAACGAACTGCATGTTTATCACCTATCTAGTGATACTGCTGTGCTGAGAGGTAGTTGTGCAGAACAGCATCCTACCAAATGTATAAACAACATGCTAACTGCAAATGAGGAAGTTTAGGGGAACAACATGTCCCCACAAACATGGGATCAGGAAGTCTGGATTCACCAGTGTTGACTAACAAAGAAAATTTTTTTTCTATTACAGCCACAGAGAAGTAGTATGTTTTGTGGTTTTTGTTTTGTTTTGTTTTGTTTTAGGACAGTTCTGCCTAGCTCATGATGAAATGGGGAGGAAGGTTATTATCTTTTGTGGTATCACATTGACTTTGGACAGGCTTTTAAGCATGCAGTAATCAACCTTCCTGTAATGTTTTATACATGCTATATTTTTGTCTTCTCCTGCTTAAAACATTTTTTCACTTAGGAGATGGATTGAGCAGTTCTTGATTGAGTCATACTCTTTCCTCTCTTTCTATTTATTCATTGTTACCATGGAAATGATTTCATCTTCCCAATAGTAGAATTCCAGCCCTGCAGTCTTGTTTTTGTCAATATACAATGTTTTTGTTCAACCCCCAACATCCCTCCTTTATTAATGTCACTGTTAGATGAGACTGTTTACCTATGTCAAGAAAAAAATCTTTAAGATGGTTTCTTATAGGGATTTTTTCTATTCTTTTCCTGGTCAGGGAGCTTGGATATTAAAGCTCTCATTCAGTTCATTATTCTATATGGATGGGAGTGGAAACACAATGCTAGTCCCTTGTCTGTTCTGCTTGGGCAGAATTCCACTGTGTGACTTGCCCCCTGTTCTGAATGGGCATAAATGGGCATAATCCATTAAGGGAGGAAAAAGGTTATGGCCCAGCCCCATCCTTGGTTCAACATAATAACCAGCTGCATGGAGAGGAGTAAGCTGCAACCAGCTAAATTTGTAGCAGCAGGATATGAAGCAACCTTCGCCATAAATGGCTGGTGCCAAGCGCCATGTGATGTCTTAAGTCCCAGATGATGACTGGACTGGACTCTGATTGTCTTAGCTTGTTTGGTTTATAATGTGAGAACTTGAAGGCTTATTAATCATGCATGTCTAGGAACGGTCATGACATTTTTCTGGAATTATTGGATCAAGAATGTTCCCATGACCGAACAATTTAATTCACTAAAACTTTCAAGCATTTTATGGCACTAGGAGTGATGAGTGTTTATTACAGATTCAACACTGTGTAAATGAATGTCCATTTTCTATCATTTCTGTTTTTTATAGGATCATAAACATAACATTAATAGCTTTTAAATTCTAACATATCATATAAAACTTCATTTTATTAATTATTTTTCCCCTTGATGTGAAAGTAAGTCTAAGAAGATATTTTCAGCTAAAAATGTACCTCACAAAGCCCCTAACCACCTTTCCCAGTCTTTTAGAAGACATCAGTTCCAAGTTTACTTCCAAAGAATATACTAAAATTATTATTTTATTTTAGAGTCTGCTATGTTCCTGGAAAAGGTGACTTAACTTTCTAGAGGGAAAGAGGTAATGGAAAGGCAGCAAACAAATGCAGAACCAAGCAAGCCACTTTTCTGTTTTTAAAAGAGCATCAGGAAGGTTCCTGGTCTGAAGTTATGTGAAGGTAGAAGGGGAAAGGAAGGGTATTATTGACATTAGAATATCATTTCCTGTCTGGACAGGCTGAAGATATAAAGTCTTAGTGCAAATTTTTGATGCTTCTGTTTAGTAAAGGAGAAGAAGCGCTCTGGGAGGGTGACAGCAGGAGTCTAGAGAGGGTTATTTTCATGGATTTTCAGCCACTCTGCTGTCCTTCTGTGTCTGAGGCTCAGGTTGAGCCCCAGGAGCAGCTGACATGATCTAAGAGCTCACTGCCACTGGGGGACGTGGGGTCTCTCCCCATGCTGCTCTCCTTCCTAGCTCACTCTCAACCCTCTAGACCCCCACCAGGTTTGCACCAGTTGTAACATTTGTGGGCTCCATTATGGAGCTGATTCAGTCCAGTAACCTTATCCATTTCTTTTCTGCAGGGTCAGCTTTCTGCCATGTGGATGAGGAGAAGGGCCCAGGGAAGTGTCCAGCAAGCACCAGAGCCAGTCCAGCTGAACAGTGGCAGCAGGTAACCAGGAGAGAGGAGGGATCAGGAATGGCTGTGAGCTATTGGGTCAGCTCACAGTCTCATGCATGTTCACCATCCAAGGCCATGAAGTGGCCACAAGCCAAACACTGCAAACTCTGTTTTCCCTGGCTGCCTTTCCCTCCCACACACCCTCTCCTGCCCACACAAAGGAGGTGAAGAAAAGTGTTGGCAGATGACATATCCTTGCAAGTGACATGATTTCCACCAGCTGAATTCATGTTCTGCAATCACGCTGTATATTCATTTTTCCCAGGGTCTTATTTTAAAATACTTTCCACTTATTTGATCTCCTCTTCTTTGCAAGATCATCAAGATGACTTGTCAGCAATTTACTGTAGAAATTTGAAAGGAACCAGAGAAAAAGGGGATTCCTAACAGAGAATACTGTCAGACACCCGCATGTATTTAACCTGTGTCTGGCTGCAAAATTGTGCGCTCTGGTGCTAGACCTGTAGCTCAGTTGATGCAGCCATAGATTGAGAACTCCTGAGAACAAGACACTGAAGCCTCAGGCAGATGGGCTGAGAAAGACCTCACTGTTAATGAATGCTTTTCTCCAAGAAGAAAGAAGATAAAACAAGTGCTGGCCCAAGGTTATTTCTTACTGCAATAAATGTGCTTGTATCAGGTTATGTAGAGTCACTGAATAGAATCATAGAACACTTCAGCTCCAAGGGGACCCCTGGAAGTTGTCTTGTCCAATCCACTGCTCAAAGGAAGGCCAACTACAGAGACACATTAAGTTGCTTAAAAGAGTCTCCTCTCTTATTTTTAAGATTATTTCAGCTTTTCCTGCACACCCTTCTGCTATCTCTCATTTTGATACTGGATTCACATAATCAATAACACTAAATAACAGTACATTTTTATTACTCTTCAAAACTCTTTGTCCTGAAGAACAATGAAAAAGCATTACTTTTACTGTTTTATTAGGTCAAATGCTAACAGATCGGAGAAGGTACAAACAGCTCTTCCTGCATTCATGATTCAAATCGCTGTTACATGACCTGACCCCTCCTATAGTTCTGTAGAGTCCTCACTTTCCTAAGCATCTGCTAGTAGCCAGCACCAGAGGTGAAACACTGGGCTAGCTGAACCTCCAGTATAACCCTGTACAGAAGTTCGATGCTTCTGTGTCACTCTAGAAGACAAGTATCTCACATTTTTGACCATAAGTTTGTTCTTTATTTTGAGTCTGACAGTTCTGTAGAAGATGATGCTAAAGGCTGATTCAGTTGTGCTTAGCTGCTTTAAGTTCAAAATCAGTCACACTTCTGCCAGTCACTGGCATTATAATCACCCTTACCCTTGAGGGCCAGCACAAGTTGACTGCAGGTCTACTGTCTGGCTGCCTTTAGGTTGGCTCCATCCCTGAGAATGAGTTACCTTGAGCTACAAGGACGCCTGTACAGCCAAGCATGAAAGATGGATTCCATCCTTTTATGGCTGTGCACCATCAGACATCCCATTGAAGGCAAGTGCTGCCTTTGGGCAAGGCCAAGGCAAGAGTGCCCTTGGGTACGGGATAAGACATAAGATTTTACTTGGAATTGCTGTTATGCTTTTTATGGATATTGTGGAATATCAAATAGTTGTATGCTTTTCTTTAGACAATAGCAATAGAGAACATAGTTTCATGTTTTTGTAGAAAAAAATTACCTCTTCATCTTCACAATATTTCTGCAATGTAGCATTTACAGATAGCAAAACTGAAACACAAAGAGGTGCACTTTTCAGCTAATGCCAGAACAGCGAACAAAAGTCCCACACCCCTTACTATATATTGCGGAGGGAGTGAAGATACTTTAGTCTCCTCCTAGTGTGCTGTCTCTTCTGCAACAGATAATGGGCAGACTCTGGTTTACCACAGGGGCACATTTCAATGGTTTCCCACTCTTTTTTTCATTTATTTTCAGAATTACACAGCTTTTTTTAGTTCCCTGATGCTCTTTTGGGGAAAAAATAGACCTGACATTCCTGAGTTTGTATCCTTTGATCCTATATGGGGGCCAGTGAGACACCTCCACTGCTGTTGTCAGCAGACTTGGCACAGGAAAGACATACTCTAATCCTCCTTTCAGCTGGAACAGTTTTTTGCTGTGTTTCATAAAGCAGATGAAGAGGCAGACACAACACTCTCAGACCAGCTGATGGAGAGCAAAAGCAGCATGCATGCACACACGCACACACACACACACATACACACAAACACAAATAATCATAGCCGAGTAACACAGTCATGATTTCCTCACAATTTTGCTAGGCTTCAGCTGTGAATCCTTTGCAAAACAGCCCCAGCCACAGTACTTGCAGAGAATAACAAATTAATTTCTCCTTTTAATGTTCACAAGCAGTTTTAAGGGGCTATTAGGGAGCTGATGAAGAGTGATTTAATGTTCAATCTGCTTTTTTGTTTGTTTATTTGCAAGTATTGTACCTCCAACAGCAAAAGATGAGACTTCTCCTTAGAGTATAATAAGATTCAAACATTTTGATGAAAATGATCAGCCCTGTCTACCACCCTGTTTCTGCATATGATTCCGACAGAAGTCTCCTGGGTTTCCTCTCCAACAGAAGGCAGTAATGTGGAGCAAAGAAGTCTGATCAGATATAGTGCCATTACTCTATTTTAAGCCATAGCTCACAGCAGGTTCAGCACTCTTTTGAGTTTCTTGTCCATCTTCTTCAGTCTTCTGATGTGTTTTGCTCCAAACTCAACTGCTGACCAAAGTAGATCCACCTTTTATTAAAAATCCCCTCATTGCCCATTTTTTGGAGCACAGCAGCACAAAAATTTCTTTCTAGAACAACCTCTACCAGGAGGGATAAATTACACCATTGACTGAACACTTAGTATTAGTAAGTCAGAGCTGATGAGCATGAATGAATGTGTCCTCTTAATACTTTGGGGTTCTCCATACATGGTAAGTCATAATATTAAATTACGTTTTCAGATGTCTTGTTCTCTTCTATGGTAAAAAATAGATAGTGAAAGAAGAGGAAAAACAGCCAAAGACAAGAAATGACAGGATAAAAGGAATAGCTGTTCCAAGACGCTTCACATTTCAACTATGTCATTCCCTTTTTACTGAGCCTCAGTGATAAATGGCTAGTGGAACAGACCATGTGGTAGTGTGCTGTGTACTAGCTTGGTTGCCTCGTCTGGCACTGATGCTCTAGAGATGACGGGTGGATCTGATAGCACTAGTGGTAATAAAGATTATCTGACCATTTCACCTGTATTGTCAGCTCCTTACAACTTTGCGGACTTTAACAGTTTGAGTAGAAGTTTTCTATACTGTCTCTTTGCTTCTGGATGACCTTTTTTAAAATTCTTTTTTTAAGTTTCATTGAACAGTCTGGCTATTTTTGATGAAAAAGCTTCCTGTTTTGCTCCTAAAGAGCAATGAAGAACTCTTGCCAGATTTTCACAGATCATTCCTAGCTTTGGAGCAGAAGTTGAAATGTCTTTCTAGGGGGAGTCACCTGGTGTAAGTTATCTTCCTGTTCTCACCAGAAACTTTCTAAATTCATGCTGTGTCTAAATTCATAGGGATCAATAGAACCAGGCTAGAATTTCATGGATAGGTAAATCCTGTAGATTCCCCTTGCAAGGAGCACACTCCATCTCTGGGCTTCAAGCACTGAATACAACTTATCCTACATTTGCTGCTTGGGACGCTGTGGTGCAAAGCTCAGAAACAGAGAGCAGGTTTCCTTAGGGCTTGCAAGGCTCTCATTGCTGGTGCCCAAGGTGGGAAGAGGAGTAAGAAGCCTAACCACTCTAGTGAGGTGATATTTCCCTCGCAGGGAAAAGCTTGCAGGAAACAGAGGATGAAGTGGAAGAAGATCCAGTGCAGAGGAGTGACAGGGACGTAACAAGGCTGTAGCCTAGGGAGAGTTGGAGGGGATGGAACAGAATACACCAGAATGCAGATGTGGAGGGAGAGCAAAGGGCAGCTCCATAGAAAACCTTAGTTACAGCATCCTGTGAGCCTAATATGATTTAACAACTATTCATTTTACCACAGTGTTTTGAAGTTAATGTACATCTTTCACCCCCTCATGCAGAGATATGTACATATGCATCCCTCCACCAGGCTTGCCAAATGAACCTGAAGTTTTCAAACCCTCTTAAGATGCTTTGACAAATTCAAGCTTAGTATATAAAGTGCTTTAGCACCTTTTGTGATAAAATACTCTAGAGTGTCCCATTCTTCTCTTCCTTAATTTGTGGAAATACTTAGCCTTTATATAATATTCAGGTCTGATTACAGGGTGCAAGACCATTTTTCTGTGTAAAGCACTAGTCATGAAAGAAGGCTAGGTTTAGGCTTTCTGCTTTTATGCACAGCAAACGTGCAATTTTGTTACCGGTAGCAACAACCAGCTCAGAAAATGATTAGGCTTTTAAATATCTAGGTTTTGAGAAAAAGCATAAACAAGAAGCTGTGGGCCAGATCCCGAGTGTTGTTTCTGAGAGTATGAGCCTGTGTATAGAAACTGCCCTACAAGGAATTCAGGGAAGAAACCACAGAGTGAGTGAGGCTCCTGCAGCAGTTTCCATGTGGACTCTGCTAAGTCAGAGGAATTCCTCCAAACTTACAAAATTTACAAAATTTTATTTCAGTGCAGAATTTAGCCCTTGCTATTTTTCAGGGCTAGTAGTCCCATTTTATTGAACTAACTCAAGCACAGCATTATTATTGTGTTTCTTTTGCAATTTTGAAAGGTTAATTATATTGTTGAGCGATATTTTAATTTATTCTAATTTGTCTCATCTGGATTCATTTGCCTAATAGTTTTGCATATCTTTACATTCATTACAGTCCATTAAGGTAAAACCTTTTAAAAAATATTCATTTATGGCCACTTTTACCACTTTCCTTTTGAACCTCATTCTTATCCAAATGTCAAACTCTTTAAAAATTTTGGCATGAAAGGTCACCTTTCTGTGAAAATAAGTCATCATATTCAACATTTCAGTACTGGCATGAAAATGACAAGTTATACAAAAGTCTCATGCTTTTCAAGAGGAATCTCAGTGAGAACTTAAATTATTTTTTTCTTAAAATCACAGTTTTCCCACCAGTTTTTAGCACTACGTCTTTGACAAAAGCTAGTGTGTCTGCTGACTCTAGTTTTCACCAGAGAACATTTGGCATGACCAAGTGGAGTCCACGAAAGAATGCAGAGATACCTTTTTGTACTTTCGTGCAGCACCCTGCTCCTGCATTTTGCAGAATAGACCGAGCAATCTTTCCAGTGCACATTCATGACCCATGATAATAAATAGTGTATATAATGGCTGAAAAGACTGTTGAGAAGCTTATGTAGGGGCACATACTCAACCACGTAAATTTGAACTGCTTTCTGTTAGCTTTCATGCATGTTACGAACCAATCAAAGTATCTTTGTTTTTTGCGCTGCAGTACTGCCTACAGCCCTGGGTGTGCTTGTATCTGCAAATGCACAGTAAAAATACGTTCCCTGCCTTAAGTCCTTTCTAAAGTACGTGTACAAAAAAAACCTAACAGCAATAGGTTACAGTAAAGTCACATGGCCACAATGAGATAACAAGTCAAAACAACTCAGCAAAAAAATGCTCTGGCAAACTATGTTTGTAATTTTTTATAGGCACCACAGCAAAGATGAGGTTGTACATTCACTTGAGGCTGAAATGGCCATTTAGGGAAGCTGCTAATGATAGCTGCCAACTGATAAAGACACTTTTTGAAGTTCAGGTAAAGCTGGAACAGGAATTTTCATTGCATTAACTGGTATTTCTCAAATGTATGAAATGTGAGAAATAAATAAAACAAAATGATGGCACTTACAATTGCATGGTGCCTTAGGCACCCTACTGCCTTAGCCTTAGTAATGCTAAGCATCTGCTATTCCCAGCTTTATATCCTTTCACCCAAGCTGCTGTGGCAATGTTTTTGAGAGTCTCTGTGGTGGTATTTTTCCACTATTGTCCTTGTATTGTTGTTCTGATGGCTCTGCACCTGTAAACCCCAATAGTGTTATGGCAAATTCTCATGGGAAGCAACTACCACTGGTGTGAGAATTACCCATCTTTTCCCCTCCTTGTTACCTCTTGTTCTGTGAATTTTAGCTTATACTGGAATAGTGAATAATGAAATACAGAATAGTAATTTAAATACTCAGTAAATATTATCTAATAATATATGTGCACAGAGTTTAACAAACAATTGAGGTGCAAAATTTGCATCCTATTTGCATACTCCAGTCAGCGCCAGTAGCACCAAAAATGGAAACAATAGGGAGTCTGAGCAGGTCACAACGAAAAGCATAGAGTGCTAGGGGAAAAGCATGGCAAAAATCATTATTATCCTCATCATCTTCATCCTCACCAGCTGCTGCACTGGACAGATGCTTCCAGAAGAGGACACTGCTCTGGGACGCTATCGCTACTCTGTGGCTGACCACTGGGGAGAGTTTTGCCTTCGCCTTTCCCTTTCTCCTTCCATTTTTCTTTCCCCTTCCCTTTCCCTTTTTCTCACCATGACATCAGCTACGGATTCCACTAATAAATCTTTGAGCGTGTGAACGTGTCTCAGCATCCTTTGTGCAACATCCCCCTTTTCTCAACTTTACTGACTACGTTTAGAAATTCTGGGCTTGATGTGAGGTTTTTTTGTATCTTGTGCACTCTGACGTAAAGCCTGATTATCTGATTGAAGTGCCTGTAATGTACACTCTGTTATCATATCCTCTATATTTGAATTGACTGAATCAATTTCCATCTTTCCTCTGTGATTTTCACTAGTCCATTAGAATCATCCTCCTTCAAAATCTTGTTGAAAATAGCCTTACTCTCAGTTTTGGAAGATGCTGCCAATATCTACATTTCATCAAAGCATGACAGCTGCAATTTTTTTATCAGTGCATCAGGTTTTAACCACAGCATGCCCTCTCATCACTCAAGAAATAATTGCAGACTAGAGGCTTATATCTATATCATTTCTATGAATAATATGTATAACTGAATTTAGTTCATCACTTGATATTATTCTGTCACATGGACATCACAAAGAAGCTCTAAAGCAAACAAAAAGAAGAAAAACGATAGTCATAAGGTAAATACTTTCAAGAAAGAAAGAGAACCATGGGTTGAACATTCACTGGAAAATTATTTCCAAGTACTAGGGAGACTAAATATCTTGCTTGTCAAGACCTAATACAAAAAGAATATTAAAGACTTAGTGCTCTTCTCCAGGAGGGAACATAGGAGATTTAGCTTGTAGGCCTGTTTAGGAAGAACAGACTGACTGAGATGCAGGCTGTAAAGGATGGCCTAGGCAGCTGGGTCAGTTCCCACTTTGAGATTAATAAGTTTTCAGCAAAAGACTCAAGCACATAGGCCTTTCACTACCCTTTTTTGAGTTGGTGCATACTTTTGAGGGAGCAAATGACAATTGTTTGAAGAAGCTATTTCGATTCACTGAAATCATTTATTGAGCTTCAGGCTCACCAAAGAAAGTTTCTTGATACTGCCAAAAGTATTTGGGCCTGTTTTATTTAACATGACTGCAAACAAAGATAACCCATTTATCTTTTCTGAGTACTCACATTATGGGATTCTGCCTTCAGACAGATGAAGGAGGTTCATCATTGGGAAGCCCATCACTGGGAAGACACACTTGATGCAGGTACCTGAGACAACACCTTATTCAGAAAAGGTCTGAAAAACTAAGTAGGACAATTTTTTATTGTAGCAACTCAGAATATGTCATGGAATTATTACAGCTATTGTGCTAACCTCATTACCATGTTACCTCATTATCTGCATTCCATTCATCCTTTTCAAACCTGTGTGAGATAGGGTTATAGGGTTATTTGGCCCATGTTATAGGCCAAATTAGGAATTGAGGTTCCCAGTGAAATAAGCAGAGCTGCATGCCAGTAGGAAATGCTGACGGAGAAGATGCTGATGGAAAGGTGTATTTGGCTCCTAATGAGTTTTGTAGTCTCCAGAGTTTGCTCCAGTCTAAGGAGGAAAACAATATTTTTCAATATTTGCCTTTTTGAGGAAGAAAAAAAATCAGAGAATCAGAGTAATTCAAGCTGGAATGGACCTCTGGTGGTCATCTCATCCAACAAATTTTGAATATTTCCAAGGACAGAAATTCCACCCTTAGTCCTTAATAGGTTTCATAAGCCAATGTCTCCTTGTTTGCTTCAGTTTCTGAGTTTCCCACAAGAAAGGGGGAGGAAAATCAATGTCTTGAAGGTCTTCATAACTCAATGGTGGCCAATGGTGGTGAATGTTGTATACTATCAAGATATTTTTGAAAGCACTGAAATGGGGAAAAATAATAAGGTTAGAGAAACCAAGGCTATTTGCACAAGATACATGCACATGCATTAGAACAGGACTCAAAATTTCCATTTGCTAAACTTGGCTTGGGAGTATTATAGGCATGAAAGAGCTTTCAGTCTTCAAAATTAAAAGAAGAATGAACTTCACTATTAGAAAAATCTCTGTGACTTCAAAGCTCAACACAAAACCTGTCTCCCTCAAGTTTTTGAAATGTAAAGTTCTAAAAATGCAAGTGATCTTTGAAAAATAGAACTATGAAACTGTGACACATTGCTCTGTCACTCTAATTAGTCTCTCCTGATGTCTTAACTTCTTTATGGTTATTTTTCTTGTTCTATTTTTAAGATTATAATAATAATTACTAGTGAAAAGGTTGTTTCTTCACTGGGGAAAAAAAAAAAAAAAGATCAACTTTCAGATGGATTTTAAAATTCCTGGACTCACCCCTTTCAATCCACATTCACCGAATAACACCACTATGGAATTTTGCCTTATGTGATCTGCATTTTCAGATGCTATTTTTGCTACTCTTTTAAATAAGCCATTAAGTAAAAACAAGCCAAACAGTCTCAGACTTTTAAAGCAAGCAGCATTAATCAGGAAAAAGCAGCTGTATGTAATATTTTGTTTTACCCCAACAACCACTTAGTGTTCTAGTCTGGATTTCGGAGAACTATTTAATTATTTTATGCCTACTGCATTTTACAGTGTGCTGCCAACGGCATGTTGAAATTATATCAAGGTCATTGTTTGCGATTGACATTATCACTGTCTTTCTTTGGTTTATTACACTTTTTGTGAGCAGGAAATCCTGATGTTGCCATGTCAAGTGGCTACTGAATTTCTAGAGACTTATGCTGCCAACCTCCTTAGGCAGGAAATAAATTGTTCTTTCACTGTTGCATAATCTGATTGACATGCCTACACTGAATGTGCTCCTTTTTACCAAGACAACGAATCCCACTTCTCTTGTCATATTTCATAAATTCCACACAGTCACATTTTAGTAATCTGTAAGCATTGCGAAATTATGAATATGGCAAAAGGCAGCCATGGTTGGCCACTCTTTAAAATGAAGGATGGCGTTTAAATGAATTCCCGTGATTGTGATATATTTCCATGCTGGCATCAAACTGTCACAATCTCTTTCTACCTTTTTGATGGACACACTGAAATATATATTCCAATGAAGCAATTTCCTTTCTGATAATTTACAGCATACTTTTTTGTAGATCTGTGATGTGTACTTCAAATTATGCTACCAAAGAGAAAATGACACACAGCCTCTTTTTAATTAGTTTTTGGCACAGAACAAGAACGATTCTTTTCTTTTTTAGTGGCCCGTGTTTTTTAAAGAACAAGGGAGGAAGGGTTTAGGGTTAAAAACCTTTACAAAAAAATGAGTAATTTTTCTGTGTCCTGACTCCCTGAAAGGACTCACTCAGAAAAGCACTAGTGAAATGCTAGCAAAGGGCAGGAACACATTGCTAGGGACAGGGAAGAAGACAGGACCAAGGAATGATCAACTTGCTATTCGGTGGAAAGGGATCTACAACATGAGTGACAAAACCTATTTCTGTATTACCAAGTAGTGTGGCCCAAAAGAAACGGATCTTCTGAGGGAAGCACATTGTGCTGAGAACCCAGTGGGCACAACATACATGTTTCAGGGTTTTGTTTTCCTTGAACTAACTCTAATTTGGTCCCCTGGATTGAACATCCATTAGCAACCATCGTGAATTAGGTGTACCCCTAGAGTTCGTCTTGCATTCTGGTTTTGGCCAGAAAGAATCCAGTTTCTGCATTCCAAGACTGCTTTATGATGTGACAAAACATGGGAATGGGAGTTTTCATTTTGGAAATTCACTCCTTATCTGAGTTAAAATGTTATTGTTAACACCCAGAGTTCATTTACACACAAGTAGATAGGAGATCATCACTGTCGGGGCAGGATTCTGTTCCCAGACCTGCACTACATACTTGCTTCTTAAATTCTGCTGCCCTGGCATGGAAGAAGCTCTCAGCAAGAAAAATGTCAGCCTCATTCTTCATTGCTGCCTTTGGAGGATATAAGCAATCCTTTCCAGAGGTGGGAAAAGATTTGAACTGGACAAGCTCAGAGCAAATCTACAATTTGGGCATTGGTTTATTTGGAACCTAGACATGGTGGCTGACTGTCTGGTCTAGACTGCTCTTCATGTTGGTTGTTAGTGCACGAATTCGTGGTTAGTGTGTGAATTGACACATGGCTCTTCAAAGTCAGGGCAAAATAATTTTTTTCAATAGGCCACTGATTAGATGTGGCTGAGACAGAAGGGTATGAGTCACCACTCAAATGACAAGTGTAAATATAGTGCCTAGGGGAAGGGAGAAGGCTTTCCAAAGCAAACACATTGTTTAGAGCTGAAAAATTTGAAGCCAGATCTCCACCACAGGATTTTGCTGGCATACCTACATTGTCTAGAGGTGTAAGAAAATTGCCCACAGAGCTGACACTGCTCTATGGGCAAAATCCATGGTGAAGACACAGGAAGGTTTAAAGAAGAGTGGTAGTCACAGAACTATTGCTATACAGGGAAAGGATATAGCTATGATGACAGAAAGAAAAATACCTCAGGGTAAGATGCTGTCAATACATGTTCGGAGTGCTCCTAGCATATCTACCTCAATTAATCCTCTCCAAAAGTGTGCATCCCTGTGTCCAATTTCAAGATCCTGAATGGATTTAGGCATGAGATAGCTCCCAGATACTCAGCCTTGGCATTTGAAGAGGGGTCTGGGTGTTACGGAACTTTGTAGCAATCCTGAGGTAGGAGCCGTGGAGAGGACGTTGTCTGGACTGAGGATCTGGACCTCAGCATCTCTGTTCCCCCTAAATATTGCTTGAAGAGCCCACTATCTTTAATATTATTCCAAGGAAATAAGAGAAAAGTGGTCTAGATTAAATTATCAAAATGTGGCTTTGCAGCAAATTGATCGGGGGTAAATATTACTAGATCATGCCAAATTGGCATGGCATTTCAAGTGAGATCTATTAGGGCTCTTGCCTGAGTTCCTGAGTGTCAATGAGCATTTGGATTAATGAATAAGTTGATGGAACAGAAGCTATTACAAACCATGTAGACATCAATGCACAAGGCAGACTGTAAACACCACCGAGGACAGGATTAGAATTCAAGATAATTACCTGGCACTGGAAAAAAAAAGGTTTTGAAAACAACAAAACAAAATTCAGTGAGACAGCAAAAAACAACTCAGAAAAAGAAAAAGGCAAGTGCACAAACACAAAAACAGACAGACCAGTTAAACAGCACCTTGGAGGAAAGGCATCAGAATCGTTTGCGGACCACAAACTGTATGACAGGACTAAAATGCAATGTTGTTACAAACAAAACAAATGCTGACCCATGTGAACAGGAGTGTCATTTGCAGAACTTATGAAGCAATTACTCCTTTTGTCTCCACATAGCTCGAGGCCCTAAACTTTAAGAGAGACACAGTCATACTAAGAAGAATAGTAGGAATGCTGAGAGGCTTTAGAAGATGTGATCTATCCATCAAGGCAGGGTTAATTCAGTTTATTTTTGGACTAAAGTGAGAGGAGAACATGATAAAAATTTCAGTATAGAAAACATAATTAAAAGGGTGAAGAGACATGGTTTTTCATTTCCAGGGTGGAAAAAAAATAATAATTAATTTTCTGTAGGACAGGATATAGGTTAGAAATTAAGTAAGGCGTTCCTAACCACAAAGATGAACAAGTATTAATAAGCTACAAAACTGTGGAATCCCTGTTACTGGGAGTTTTAAAGACTGTCTCAGTAAATCTTTGTCAGGAGGAGTGTCAGGATTCTTGGTCTTCCCTCAGAAAAGAGACATAGACTAGCTGACCTGTGAAAACAACCTCCAGCTTTGCTACCTAATGGAAGGATATAAAGAAAATGGAGCCTTCCTCTTCTCAGAGACAAGCAGCAAAAGGACAACGGGCAACAGCCACAAGTTGTGACAAGAAAAATTGCAATTAGATACAAGAAAAAGTTTTTCTTTATGAGGGTAGTTAAACGCTGGAATAGGTTGAACAGAGTGGCTGTGAAACCTCCAAAATTGGAAATACTCAAAGCTCTGCTGGAAAATGTCCTGAGAACTCTGATGTAGTTGCTGCTTTGAGCAAGAGGTTGGATGAAGTGACCTCCAGAGGTCCTGCCCAACCTGAAGTATTCTATGATTCTGTGATTCTGTCGTTATAGCTTATACATGAAGAAGTAATATTATATCATCCTGAGTGATATTGCTTTTATTCCAGAGAAGGAAGACAGTCAGTAGTCTATATTGGCATTAGTGACACATTATTATTTGCAGTCTGTCTGGAATCTTTTCTTAGAAAAAATGAAGTTATAATCCATAATTATGTTTGATCTTTATGAATGAAAAAGTTCTGTATTAAAATACCTTTCAGCTCCACACCCATCTCCACCCCATTCTCTTTATATATCCATCAGAATCTCTTAATATTTTTAGTCAGAGAAGAACAAAGAAAAGAATATTGTTGAAAGTTTTCTTTGGAAAGTGGTTTTACTGACTTGCCTTTGACCCCTGTCAGTAAGTAATTACCTTTAAAATTTTAAGAAAAAATAGCTGAAAAAAACCTGAGTAATTATCTTTTACTACATATTTTGACAGGAAACCTAGCCCCAGACTTAAAATGAACTACTAGAAACTAGAGGAAACTAGAAAGGCAGGAACCTCAAATCGCTTTTATAATCCTTTAGTATAACTAAGTACTCTAGTGTGTAGAATTAGGGTTTTTTTCCTGTATTGCTATTATAAAAGCTTTCTAGGACACATACACTTTGTTTTTCCATGAAAGACAAGAATTTTACTATTAGCTAGAATAAAAGTGGGCTCTTTGTTTGTTAAAGTTGCTTTAGACTTTTGCAAGTGTAAATGAAGATAGCAGTTGGTCCAATGTCATCTGAAGCAAAGCATTAGATCAATTTCAATTTTGACTATGTGCATAGGATCATAGGAGTTAGGCAGGCAGGCAGATATCATGGCAAAAATACTGCTAAATCTACCAGTAGGCTTTCTGCAGAGCTCTTACCGGCAAGTTGGGAATGGCATCAGACATTTAGAAGGATTGTCCATTTTCCCTTCATTGAATTTGTAGACAGTCAATTAATCTTGTATCAATGTTGCTTTCTAGACATAGAAACCTTACAAAAGGTGTTTCGCAAATGCCTTCAGGGACAGAAAGAGACATACAAACAGAGTACCAGTGTTGAAGGAGAAACTTGAAAACAGATTTTGAGAACTTTTAGGAAACTGTAGACCAAAGATGCCTGCATTTGCAGAGATAGCAGCTTTTTTAAACCAGTTTGGAAAAATCTGATGTGATCATAGCCAAAAAAAGAGCACAAAGGAACAGGGAATAAGGTTCATAAAGACACAGGATATAGCTATGGCACTGAGTGGCACTGGAGTTTCAGAGCAGAGGATGGACAAGTTAAATGAATAAACTTGGATTTCCAGTAGTTGTCTGAGAACTGCTTAAAAATCTTAAATAAGTCCTCTTCAGGTGTGCAAAGGGATCTGGACAAGTGTCTCCCCAGGAGAACTGCAGCCAGTGGTAAGCAAAAATACTCAGAGGACATCATCATTGTGTTCTGAACAAAGGACTGAGATTTCAGCCTAAACATGCATAGCACCTTCACAGTCTTTGAACACAGCCAGTACACAGATATAGGCTTTGGGTAAACTTGAGGACATGCCAGAAAGAAAGTCTGAGTTACTCCTTAATATGGGCCCAGACGCAAAATGGGCCCTGAACAAAATGCAGGGAGCTAACCCAATCACACTCCACCTATGGGGTCCTATGCCCTCACACATCTATCCTTATGCTCCTGCTACCTGTGTTGTTCTGGCCCCAGCCACTTGGGAGTCCTTTCAATGAGCCATTTCAACTTACTAAATCTGACAGAGAACTAAAGCAGAATAAAACACTTACTGCTGGGTGAGCAAATTCAAGCAACCCACAGAAGGTCACACCTTTCTTAGGATGCAGCAGCTCCTTTCTCCAAAAACTCTAAAGGGAACCAAACTCTCCAAAAACTCTAAAGGAGTAACTAGCTCAGAGTTAGACATCCAATTTTTAGATGCTTACACTAGTACACATTAGATACATGCATCAATATACATCCCCATCCTTGGGATAATGTAACACAGCCAGTATTGCATAGATATGCTGGTTGCAAGATTGCCCCAAGGACAGTGTGGTTTAGAAGAAGTCTGAATTCTGGCTGCCCTTAAAGTATGGAGGTCATGAGGTTGCCATGCTGCAGGAACCAGACACCCACCTAGTATTGTGGATGCAGAGTGTGGGATATGGAAGCAACAACAGGCTAAAGCAGGGCTTCTTGGTCCTGCTTCCTAATGCCAACATAGTAACATTACTGACATCTTTCAGATCACACACTCCAACCTAAAGCAGGTGAGTCACAGCAAGCCATGACATGGATGGATGGATAAATGGATAGGTGGTCAATGTTAATGGAATTACATGCAGTGGTTTCAATTCTCATAATCCCTCTCCAAAGGCAGTCTAGACACTACATAGCATTTCACAGTAACAAATAAAAAATTGATAGGATACAATAAAACATCATCATAAACTGTCCCATTAACAGAAATAAGGAAGTGAATAAGAAACCAAGAAAAGGCATCCTGATAACAATTTAAAAACAGTTTTCAGGTGTTTTGGGAGAGTATATTTGGATGTCAGAAGAGCCCTGAAGCTAAGGCAAAAGCATGCAGAGCTGAGATGCACTGATGGCTTTCCTAAAAGTCAAGCTATGTGACTGGTCAGATCACTCCTGAATTCACCCCAAACCAGCTGCCTAAGGAACAAAAGAGATCAAGTCATTCTTGAGTTAGGCTTGCTTGGGCAGTAATCATCTGAACTGCTGAAACTGTCATGTTGCACTCACATTTTGCTGAGTATTTAGGACAAAATCCAGACTTCCAGGTTAAGTGCTTAATTTAGGTGTTGCAGTGCCCAAAATCTATTCTCTTAGTATCAAAACAAGGATCTAGACTACTTGGTTTAAATGCACAACCACTCTACACATCTAATGGAGAGAGACAGCACCCCTGAAGAACAACCCCAAAAGTCTAGTTGCTGAGTTGAGTGATGCCTACAATAGCCCATAGGAAATGCCACACTGAGTCTGAACTCAGGAGTTTAGGAGAGTGGCTGCGGGTTTCAAATTAGGTCTCTATCAGTAGGGCATCTAGACTGCATAGGAAAAATAAAAACAAAAGAAGAGCCTAGAATCCACACCACCTACTTCCAAATTAAGAGCACAAACTAAGGTGACATCAAAGAGCAACAGGGAGCAGTAACATTCCTAATTTTCAGGGGACCTATCCTGCACCTTACCTTGAATACCTATCAGAATTCCAAGTTGACCATAGATCCCTTTTGTTTTAGGAAACCAGTGGTATTGAAGTTTAGCTCCCTGGGACTTGGAAATTTAGACTCCATCTCATTTATGCAGAAAACTGGCACTCTGTTTTAATCAGTTCCTCACAGGCAGATTTACTCACAGGTCCTTTAGTGAGGATACAGTTTAAATTTAGGCTGGGACTAGTTAATTCTGTGGATTAGCATTTCTGTTTGCCATGATGCATGTTGGAGAACAAAATCTCTTCATTCACCATAAAAATTCCACCAGACACAAATGTGAACACTGGAAACATGGACAATAAAACTGTGAGAAAAAGTGAAAATTAATCTAGTTCTCAGTTTATAGTTTTCAAGTCTCTTACATACATTATCTCATCAAGCTGCACAACAGCTCTCTGAGCAGAAGTGTCAAATGGAGACTTTTTCACTCCTACTGAACCAAAGCTACTCTGTGATAGAACACAGTGACCACAAGAAATAAAGACTAATGATATCGTCACTACAGATACAAAAAAAAGATGGCTCTAGAATGCAATCAGCCAAGTACAAGCTTGTCCATGTTACCTATATTCATGTTCTGTCTGGGCAGGTGGCACTCTGCATCTTTAATACGCAAAGTTCCTGTGTGTTTTATCATACTTGGAGGGCAGCACCTCCTGCTGTGTTAGGAGGCTATATTGGGGCCTTGACTCATTTCTTACCCAGAAGGGACATCACTGACTCACCAGTGTCCCAGGGCAGACTTATTTCAGTCTGACTGTGCTAATCTTAGGGGTAGAGCACAAGGTGATCTGCTGTGAAGCCTTTTTCATAAAGCTGACATTATCAAAACAAAGACCAATAAGAAAAGTCTGCCAGTGCTTATAACTCATATGACAGTATTAAATGATCCCACCAACACCACTGCAAATAACATACTGGAGTTAATGTAAAAGTGGTATGAGTGAAACCTGTGTATGTGACAGAATTGCAGTTAAAAATAAAGTCTGCAGTTAAATAACTTGACTGCCAGGGTGTTGGTGCCAGTTGTTTCTAGGTTTCCTTTTGTCATGGTATCATTCATTGGGCAAAGCACAATCAGTGTGTGTGAAGATTAGATTCAATATTTGAGAAAGCAGAAGATACTCTGTCCAAATGCCAAAACAGTTGGAGCACTTCCACTCAAGCAAAGATGGGTTTGTGAAAATAGGGAGCAGAAGAGTTTTTTTTCAGGATTTAGGGGTGTATTTTGAGAATGGGGGTTGGCTCTTTGACCTTTGTCTTCGTGACTAACAAATTTAATTCCATGAAAAGATAGCGTTTATGAACTGACTGATTTACTTCATCTTATGCTACATCTGTAATGACACTGTGTACACTGATGCACTTTGTAAGTTAAGAACAAGCAGACCAAAAATGCCAGCAGTTTTTACCACCCCTAGGGTTAGAGGCATTTGTCAAGTCCACCTTAGACCCTGTCTCCTTTAATTGCTCAAGACTGACTGCTAGAATCTCAGCAAGAGTATGACTGGAAATAAACTATATTACACAGCATTTTCAGGTCACGATTGGTGCCATGGTAACACTGTGGCAATAAGACTTAAAAAAGGAAATGGCCTTAAAGGGCAAAAAATGTGCATCTTGAAGACAAGCAAGTGGGATATTGAGGAGGTTTTGTCTCTCCAGAAAAAAAAAAAAATTCTTTTTTTCTGCCTCAGATAATTTTTTCAGATTCTATTTTAAGGTAATTAACTTCTTAATTTGCCTGATAAAAATTAACACTCATATAGTTTTTATTTTAAGTTGCATGATCACTAAAATCTTCAAACTTAGCTGTCTATCATTTGAAGCGCTCATATTTTGGGGTTCATATTTCTTTGTGACCAGTGTTACCAAGAGAAAAAATCCCTTTTGGCTGAGCTTTTGTTTTCAGCCTGTGGTTTGTTGCTATATTTTTATTTTGGTGATCAGTGCAGGCTTTGTCCCTGTTGCATTAAGGTGAGAAAATCTACTACAAGATTGTGTGATTTTGGTGGCATGTTCAGTATTTCTCAGGCCCAATCCTGAGCTCATTTACCTGTTGCACGCCCTGTAAGGCTAGCATCAGTCCTATTGCCTGTAACTGTTTTAGCCTGGAACCATGTTTGTTTTGAAATGTGGGATTAGTCCTTTAAATCCTTTCAAAGCTTTAGGATCACCACTTTTCATTAGCTCAAACTGATAATGCATCTTTGCTCTCTGAGCAATATTAAAAGTACAAGGAAATTAAATGCACAAACAGCTGCTCTTCAAAGAACTGCATGTATTAACTGTAAACAAACAAGATGATCTGTCAAGTCTGTAGGTTTCTGCAACAGCAGACACTGAAGCACATGTTGGTCTCCCACACAAATAAAAAGAACTCCCTAAAAGAAAAACTAATTACTACACAACTACTCTTACTTCCACAGCCATTATAAGAACTGTTCACTATAACAGATTTGCTTCTACCCCACCAATGTCTGACCAAAGTTTGCAAAAATTTCTTCCTAGCGTTGAAATTATAGATGACAACAGAGTGAATGGATGTAGAATTGATCAATTTGCTTTATATTCCTTGTAAAATTCTTTCTTAAATCCCTGGAAATAGGCAGTGCTCACAGCAACAAAACGAGCAAAGCCATCTGCTGGAAACTGTTGAACATCTGCTCATTCCTGAAAAATATACTGTGGAGCATGTTATTCTACTTGAGCTATTTGAAAAGGAAGACTTAGTTGGAGAGTAGTTCCCCAGAAGCATAGAGAACTAGATGACATCTCTAAAGATTGTGTAGTCCTTGTCCACTCCCCTTGGCAGGATATTTAAGTCATCTCAGAGATGTTTGCCCAGCCTACTGCAAGGATTCCCAGAGCTGATTCTGGGAATCTGGGAACTGATTCTAACCTTCCCAGTCAACCCTTAGAAAGTCCATCTTAATATCTAACCTCAATATTTTTTGCCGTTTTACTTTTATCCACATGAACAGAGAGATCAAATTATTCCCTTCTTTTTTGAAACATATTGTTATCATGATATCCCTCAGTCTTTTCTTCTAAAGCAAAATAACCCCAAATCTTCCATGCTTTCCATATAGATAATGTTTTCCAGACCTCTGAACAATCCTGTGGCTCTCCTCTGGGCTTTTTCAATGGGTGCACGGCTTTCCAAAAGTACAGTGCCATATTTGGATACAACGCACATTTTTCCAGTGCTTCTGATAGTTCAATTTTACATTAGATTTTTTTCCAGGATTGAAATTAAACTGAC
This sequence comes from Apteryx mantelli, assembly GCF_036417845.1. Classification (NCBI taxonomy): domain Eukaryota; kingdom Metazoa; phylum Chordata; class Aves; order Apterygiformes; family Apterygidae; genus Apteryx; species Apteryx mantelli. The sequence goes on from NC_089979.1 coordinate 22,086,440, forward strand.
TATAGAACAGTCACTGGATCACTGGTCTCTTGGATCCTTTTTTCCTCTGCGGAGTAAAGACAGGTCCTCGTAAATAAACTATTCTCCACAAGGACACAAACCTACTAACGGTTCCAAGAGGCTTCCTTCAGTTCTTCATGCGTTTTAAGAAAAAATTTGTCAGGCCTGGCTGAGATGAAAACATCTAATTTACCTAATTTACTCTCTAGTTTGTTCTTTCCCTATTTCCATATCTGAGACCTTACCCCTTGGGTGTTGGCCATAGTTGTGTTAGCTCACAGTTGACCTTTTCAGTGAAGACATTTTCAAAAACACATAAAACACTTCTGCCTTCTTTGCGTCCTTTGTCAGTTGCTTTTCCTGTCCATTAGGTAGCGGAAAAGTATGTTCTTTGGTCTTCTTCTTGCTCTGAATATTGAAGGCACTAAGGATTTGTTGTCATTACTGATGTTTCCTCATAACTGTATTTCATTTTTCCTTTATCTTTCTGATTTTGTTCCTACTTGCTCAGGTTGTTTTTTTATTTCCATATTTAGTGGTCAGATCTATTTTCCACTTTCTCTCTTCTTGGACTTGATGCCAATGAAGAGTTCGTGATTTAACTAACCTGATCTCTTACTGCATTCCTATCCTGCATTGGGACAGTTTGTGCTTGTGACTTTAGCAGTGTTTTCTAGAAGAACTGTCAGATATCTTTAACTCCCTTGAAAATAAAAAGACACTTCCAGAAATGCTATGTAATCCCTGAACAATATACTCTTCAGCTGAACAATATACTTTTCAGTAGAATTTTATGTTTCCTGCAAAGAAGTCACGTTAAGCCAGGATATGGGTATCAATCTACACAGCTCCAACACAGGTGAGGCAAATAACCACCTGCTAGGTATCCCCCTTAAACCCTTCCAAAAACATGCCTAGGAGCTATAGGGTAGTACTCAAATGTAGCTTTAAGTCTTTGAAATCATAACATTTCCCTATGGAATGGTTGAGCACTTGGAAGCACCTCCTGGAAGTTTCATTTGCTGTACAGAAGCACTAGGATCTTAATTCCACCGCCCAAGTTAGACACCTAAAATCAGGCAGTATGAATTCTCTTCATAGTCTTTGCTTGAAGGCTAGTTTACAATCTACAGACTTTTCCTCATTAGGAAAACATTTTCCATTATGCTAGATATTGAGGATGCTTCATAGTAAAGGTGTTTTTGAAGGCGGTTGGCCCTACCTAGTAAGTGATTGAAGTTTTCATAAAGAGCTTCACAGGAACATCACCGTGGTAAGACAAAAGAGTGCTATTAAAAAGTCATTTAGTAAAGGGGATTGAGTAGAGAAGTAGGACAAGAATAAGAGCTGAGAGCTGTGAACATTGTAGAACTTTGCAGACAGTGAGAAGAAATTAGAACTTGATACAGGAAAAGAGAAGTGAAGGTGAAGAGATAACCAAAAGAAGCATTTTTAAGCAGCAGTATACTGTGATATACCAGCAGATGGAAAAGAGACTTGCACTGAATCTAAATCTTTATTCTGTAAAACTAGGTTAGGGAACATCCAACTTTCTAGCTTGTACGCACTGAACATCTATCCTGTTTGTGTTTTAACTGGCTTATGTATTGATTATCTTTGGACTCTGAAACTTGCCTAAATATTTTAAAGAAAGAGTGCAAACTGTTTACCAATGACATCAATACCTGGTTCAGAAGACCATCTGACAGCAGAGCTTCCTAGTCTGTAATTGTACTATTTAATTCTGCAAAGTATCCTGGGATAGTTTACGTGAAAGATGTTCTATGTAAACAATTACATAACACAGCATACTTAACAGAGCTACTCTGAGTAGCGCAGGTCTGTTTTCAGAGGCCGTGCCCAAAACTCTCTGGAGACGGCACACCTCTCAGGCCTAACTGTGGCTATGCTTTGAGGGAAACTTTCCGTGAGCAATCTTAGGGGATTTTTTTCTGTCAGGAAGCCTGTAAAATGCTGCTGTAGTTTAGCTGTGCCCAAGGAACTGGATGATCTCTAACTTGAAAATAAAGGGTGAGTGTCTGGAGACAATCAAGAGCAGAAGTTAGATTTCCCAATGCAAATTTGTCAGCAAACCAAGACTAGGACTCATCACTCCCTTAATTATAAAGTGGTTTATGTCAGTGATATAAACCAAACCATAAATAGAGATGATTCTAGAAAAATAACCCTAAAGCCTATGGGTATGTAGGTGAGAAGTAAATACAACCTCTCTGGTTGTTTGTAATAGATTTTACCTTCCCTGGAGTTGTTGTCTTCTAATACATCCACATTCATCTTTGGATTTTCTTTTTCCCACACTTCTCCCTTGATATGCAAAGCTCTGATTTGATTAAACCCCACAGAAAGTCAGACCAGCTGTGCCTAGCTGAAGGTGCTTCATTCCCTAAAGGAAGAAAGAGAAAGCCAGATTACAGAAGAGCTGGGAGTCAGGATGTCTGGGTGGCACTTCTTTCCCTACATTGCTGCAATTCTGCAAAGGCTTAAAACCAATAATGAGCAATTTCCCAGGCATGTTGGAGGTTAACTAAATGTTTTCTTTGTCCATATAGTAAAGGTCCCATATTTTGCATCAGGCCAGTAGCCCCTATCCCTTTCTCCGCTCTTCCCTCTCAAGAAGCCTTCCCTTTCATCTTGTGCAGGTAGCCCCAGCCATTACCCTATACTGCCACGTCTGACAGGGGATAGCACTGGTCTGGAATGGAAATACGGAGACCTAACTTCTATTCCCAAAGCTGCAAATGGCTTTTCAGGTGACCTGGAGAGCATCAGCTGACCCCATGTGTCCCAGTTCCCTCATAAGCAAAGGGAAGGGAAGTGGGGAGGGAATGATACCCTTCCCTTCTGTAAAAGTGCTTGAAGGGCAATCAATGAAAAGTGTTGTGTAGCAACTAGGTATTTATATTAGTAGGACTTCAGACTGACAGGGAAAAAGAAGATTCCCCTGAGTTCAGAGGGTGCCCAAAAAAGTGCCCAAACACTCTTTTACATCTTCAAGTACGCAGAGAGCCTCTGCCAGCTCCAAGACTAGACAAGCAGAAAGAGAAGAGACAGGAGAGGATGCTTGATTGCTTTCAAACACAGAGGCAAACTTTCTCTATCAGTATGTGAAAGATCCAGCTGAGCTCTACACCCAAGCTTTTCTAAGCTGAATATATCAAAACCTGTATTAAGTTAGGAGTTGAATCAATGAGTTTGTGTAGGCTCAAAAATCCTATAGATTAAGGCAGTGGCAGAAGGAGGGTGGAAAACAGCATTAGGGAGCAGGGCCACAGCACTGAAAACTATATATATTGAAGTGAAAATGTGTAAGCGTTGGCTTGGATGGTCGGACATAGAAACATAGGAAGGCATCTGGATCAAAACTGAGACCAGAGAGGGCAGTTCTGCATGCCTATTTTAATTCCCCAGGATAGCCTTGTGATGAATGGGAATGCAGTGTGCACCATGAACTGATAGCTTAGCAGGACACCAGTGCAGACTTCTTGAGAGGATAATTTATATTCCTCTATTAGGAAGCTACACCATGATGTCTGTAGAGGAACAGGCCTGTTTCAGGGCATGGATGATGACACTCAGCACACATGGCTGATCTCCCCTCATCCTCCCTCCTGCCTCAGGACTCCCTTTCAGTTTCTTTGTTGCTCTGGGACATGTATGTGCCTCGCACAGCTGCCCTGCATGTCAGGCCACAAGAGGAGGGCAGAGGTTGTGAAGCTGGGCAGCCCATGTGAATTAGCTATAGTAAGAGGGGAGGAAGGAGTAGGGGAGCAAGTGGGAGGATAATACAGGATTTAGGTGTATGAGTCTCGCATTCCACACACGAGACTTGACACCTCTGCACCAGATGTGTGCTGCTGCAGAATGACCTGAATTGTGCCTGTGCACAGAGCTCCCTACAGACATGCTTCAGGTGCATCAGGCCCAAAAGCACATCCCATACCTCCCATACAGCAGGGCACTGCTGTAACTCTCTTCTACTGCACAGTGTGTTTGTAGAGCCCTTAGGATGGGATAGAGCAACAATAGCATGTTCTGTTCTTTGGGGGACCAGAAAAGTGAATTTCATGCCTAAAGTGTAAGTCTAACAACCCCCTGCTATTACCTGCTGCCCCAGTCCTTCCTCAGCCTTGAGCATTCCCAGACAAAGCAACAAGCTTTGTTCTCACAATCTCCTCAGTGCTCATATGTTCCACAGGTACTTCTTTTTGTGGCATTTTGAAACAAAAAATGTTTTGAACTCAATCTGCAAAATGAAAAATACAGGCGCTACCCTGCTAATGCAGGGTTTTTCATTTTGCAGGCTAGACTGAGAAAATACTTTGTGTTCTAAAACAGAATGAAAGTCATAAATAAATCTATGCATAAAATGTAAAAGTCTACCTAGTGTGCAAAATAACAATCAGAAAGCAATGTTTTGGGTCAATCAAAATATTTTGTTTAACCTGAAATGAGATGTTTCATTCTGTTTTTGACTAACTTGAATCATATGAAATGAAAATATGGTAAGGAAAAGTAATTTGAAAATAGAAAATAAAACTCTTCCATTTTGAAAAGATCAAAACTAAATGTCTGACTGCATCAAAATGCTTTCTCCTCATTTTTTTTTTAATTTAAGAAAACTTTTGTTAAAATAAACACATTTCAGTGTTTGCAGTGATAGACTAGTAATTATAACGTTGCAACTTCAATAACTCTTTTTTGTTTTCTCCATTGGATGACTAACAGCTATTCTACAACATGCAGTGGAGCATAGACAAGCTGATAAAGCTTATTCCAGAGTTAGAAGCCGTATTATGCTATTATTTGCTTTGGGAATTTCTACCTTGGTCCCCACTGCACTTTGTAGACATGATCAAAATCTCACAGAATGAGTTCTGTGTTCAGTTTTCCAAGCTGCAGTTGTCCCATATGACAAGCACTTTGTTACATGCCTAGCACACATTTGGACACAGCAGGTAAGAAAGATTAATTATAGCAGAAGTCAAAAGAGAAAGGTAAGATCGGGGATTTGAAGGAGTGAAAAAGAAGAATGTGGAAAATGAAAAATAAGGGAAACAAGTTGGAATTTTGCTTTCTGGCCTACAGTTACAGGATGCGTTTGGTCTATTAAATGTAGAAAATAGTATATATATATATAGAGAGAGAGATGTGTACGCAAACACAAACATGGCTATACATTTCACCATATATGTGATGAAAATGACAGTACCATTTGGCCTTGTGACAATTTATCTGATGTTCTGTACAAAATGACTAAGATAGCACTGACCCTATCAGCAGTGTCATCTCTAAAACGTAGGGTCACTTTGTCTTTAGGAATAAAAGAAAATCCTCTCATACATGTTGAAGATTTGCACATTCAGCCAGCTCTGGAGCAGGATGTGCAGCTGACCATTAAGGACACGTAACCTTTCAAAGATATCTAAAAAGGCCATGGAAAAAGTCTGTTCCAGGAGGTAGACAGTTGAAAGCTCCGGTTTGGGAGGTTTGGTATTGAAGAATATGGAGAAGAAGGGAGCTTTGAATAAGCCACAGTGTCCTCTGGAGAGCAGGCTTGTTTTCTGTGAAGCAGTCCTTCAGAGGTGGTTTAGCAGGAGCCCAGATCAATGGTGTATCTCTCTGTTTGAACTCCCGCAATTTACCCTGTGGCTGCCTCAAGCCAGTTCATTAGAAACGCATCTGTACCTGAGCAGTCATCGCTAGCCGTTGAAGCTCCTCCTGCTCAACACTTTCACAACATTTTTTATCTTAATCCACAGCTGAAAGAAATTTAACATTTAAACAAACAATTTGGGGAATAAACAACTTTGATTTATCCTTGACAGAAAATCTATCACCTCCTAAAGCTGAACATCCCACTTTTCTGCTCCTGCTAACAGATGTATTTCCCCACCCTTTCCTCAAGCACCGCACTGCTCTGGACTTCATTATGAGGTCTATGGGGTACTGCTGCTGTCCTTGCACGCACTTAAGAAGTTGCTGTGATGTTCTAGGTTTGTCTACACAAAGTTCACACAAAAACATACACTGAAAGCACATTATTAACTTGCCAACTACTCAAAGTGGAAGAAATACCAGGATTAAAATTTGCCCCCTTGTGCCTGTGCATTAAGTTAGAGATTGTAATGATATGAACACATTCTCCTCTCCTCTCCTCCCCTTTCCCCTCTGGTTCCCTCTTCCTCTTATTTCCAGAGGCCCTTCTGCCACATTTAGTAAACAGCATGAATGGTACTTACTTAACAAGCAGCTATTACTTATTTTGCTTTCTGTCTTGTTTGATATATGGCCCCCTGAGTCATTTATTTATGTCACTCTTTTTAAGCCCTGCTCTGAAGGCAGGACTGTCAGTTTCACTACTGACTTTTTTGGGCCACTGTTCATAGAAGAGAAATGGGAATTTTTCAAAGGTTTTGTCAGAGAAAAAGAAGTCACTTGGACTTTCTGCAGGAATCATTCAGTTCCCTTAACATTTTCAGAAGGAAAATTTTACTGGATTCAGTTCAAAATTTGGAGGTGAAAAAAGTGAAAAATCCAGGCAAGACCAGTTAATATGCCAGTGGTCTGAACAGTCACCTGATTAAAGATTCAGATTCAAGGTTTTCCTTACACCATGTGGAACACAGATCGAGCCAGATGTGGTGCAGACTTTGAATCTTCCCCTTGGATGAATATTATGACCATTCAACTTTCTTCTCAGATGGGTTTTATTCTTTCACCTCTTTCTTCCCATCCCTATGAAACCTTTGAAAACTCTTGATTCTGTGCAGAACAGAAAAGATTTTTGGAAATGTCAAGAAGCATGTAATGAAAAAATCACAGCCCAATCAAATCAGCTCAGCCAGGAATAGATGGATTTTTCACAAAATCCTTAAGAGATGAGAGAGTCCAGTTATCCCTATTTTACAGAGATATTCTATTTTCCATAGTCTAGATGACTAAAATGGCTGCAATATTTTACCTGAAATTTAAAAGAAAAGTTAATCAACCTGAGCAGTCACCCAGCACAGGAAACTTCAACCCAGGGGGGGAGTTTGGCTAAATTATAAGCATCTGAAAGCAGAGACTTACAATGAGAAATACCACGCAATGTCAACAGTAAGCAGGGCTACAAGTCTTTCCAGTAATGAGAAGGTTCTTACTTGTATGTACAGTTCTGGAACCTTAAAAGAGATCAGCATTGCAACACAGATATTAATTCTTCATACAGTATTATACATATTGCTGGGGAAAAAGCCACATCATTACCCATCAAAAAGTCTGTTACTCTGCTAGTAACAACAGGCAGCTAGTCAGTCAGATAGTCAGCCAAAAGTGTTTCGTTCAGCCAGTGCTCTTTTCTTACTGTGAAGCAAAATAATGAAACAAATGACAATCCGCTGAAAAGCTCTGCTTTTCATTGAGACTCCCTGAGAAGCAGGTGAACAATGCCATGACTGTATTTTATTGTAACATCTTTCAGCTACCAAACAATGCTGTAAAATATACTAGGCAAAAAAATATGATGCCTTAGCATATATGATAATGCCTCAGTATCTGCAAAATGGTATATTTTTCTGTGCCAACTTCCTTCCAGAAGAATCTCACATAAGTCTAGGAAATCTCTCTTCCAAAATGGTACAGAAGGCTGAAAGTTGTTTCCTAACTTTGCAAACAGTTGCCTGTTTTTCTCTCTTCTTGCATTTTTATTCTACCTCTTCTTACAAAGAAACACTTCTTTCAGGATGGTGCAGGTTGGTCCCTCAACCCTTGCTCAGCTGGATATGTGATAAAATTAGTCATATGCACAGAGCTATTCTTCCTCTGGCAAGACTCTGTTGCAGACCCTGACTGGTTCTCACCCCAGGGCAACCTACTGCTTGCTTCAGTCTTTGAACATGTATAAAAGAGCATACAAAATAGGAGAAGACTATATTCCATTTTATATCATTTCAGTCTCAAAAAATTCAATAGATACCAGTTATGGAAACAGATGAGGCTGTTTCATATATTCCAGTGCAACGCTCCACCTACTGCAGTGTTATATAGGAAGTGGACACAGTCATAATTAATTTAATTCCCATTCCCCTCCTGTCCCATATCTCTGAGGACTGGACTGGATCTTTCAAGTTCCCCAAGATACAGTAAAGAATAAAGAGCCTTCTAAGTCAGATGCTGCAGTATCTAATTTGTAGATATCTAACTTCTAAAGAGGGAAGCCTGTGTTAGACATTTTGCCGCAGGTACAGTGGGAGAAAGTTAGCTCAGAATAAGATCTCAAACACCCAATACCTGAACCAGAAGTAAGCTAATTCAAAATGGCTCTGTAATGCTGGGATGATTTAAGGTAAGATGGTGATACAGACAAGTGTTAAATCCCCAGTTCAAGAGAACAGCACTTCTGTCCATTTAATATTTACAGCAGTGAACTCCTTCAAGGAGTCTGTTCTTTCTTTCCAAGAGCCAAGCTGAACTCAGTCTACTTTGAATATCTAAATTATATATATTCAAAATATATAAATTACATATATATATAAATATATATTTATTTAAATATAGAATACATGCATAAATATATACGTACATATTAAAAAAAAAAGTGAGCTATCCAAAGTCTCCTTTTATACAATAGCCTGCTGGTTGTAGCAGACTTCCGGGAAAAGGGTAAATCAGACTCATGTCTGAGGGCCTCACTCTAAGGGAATTTCAAGCTACAGTTTCACCATTCTGTGCAAGCACCTTTACCACCTAGACTGAAATTTTTCTGCATTAAATATAAAGAAGGGTCATCTTCAGCCTTCCAACAAAGCTGTGCCAGGAAAGTGCAGAAGAGAATTCAGAATTTATTGGTTGCCAGACAAAGCAAGACTCTGTGGTTTCAGAGATTAAGGTTTCTCTGGGGAAAGTCATTTTATCCAGTGCTCTCTTATTTAATTATATGATCTTACTGTATTTCAAGTTCTTTCTTCTGCGTTAATTCCTTCTTTCTCAGTCTTTTTTTTTTTTAATTCTATCCTGTAAAAGTATGTGCTTCCAAGAATTTTTCTCCTTAAGCAGTGAAACTGCTATAAAAATGTCAGCAAACAAATATTGCTAAAATGGGAAGTATCTCTGCTGCACACAGTGTAGCTTCTGCTATACCACGTGCACCTTGCACACTGTGTGAACCGACTCATTTTCCTCTTTAATGTGTATATTACTAGTTCCACTTATCATCTATAATACAACTTGAATTGTGCTAGAAAATGCATTAAAAGGCAAATATATATTATTGAACATTGTAGAACATGAAAATTAAATTAATTATGCTCAAAACCTCATTTCAGTTGGTAGCTTTTGTGTTGTAAATGCATCTTTAGGAAGACTTCAAAGGCTAATAAAATTTCATGTCATTTAATTACATGTTATTGTAGAATTATTTAAAACAGATAGCTTTCCAAGGTGTTCAACACTAGAATGCTCTCAAAGATCAGGAATGAAGTAGCGTTCATCACTATGTAATTAGAAATGCTGGTAGCACAGCTTTTTGGTCACTTTCTCCCTGTTGTGCTCTAGTTCTTTTTAGGAAGCTACTGGAAAGCAATAAAACCAACACCTTGCTAAAGATTGTCTCCACTTCCCTATTAGTTTAAGCTATAACTTGAATTTTGCTTCAAAGCTGACTTCTGTCCACATGCAAGAATCATTAGCATAAATTTAAAGGCTTGCTGAGCCCCCAGAAGTGGACTCTTTGGCGCTGAGAGGAGCCAAAAGTTTGTGGGACTCCACTCTGTGGAGTGGTAGCAGAGTGGATCACAAAAGCTCATCAGGCTCTGCTGCAGCCCCTTTGTGCAGCCTTTTTTTCCCTCCAGAATATGTCCAGTGGTGTAGCTCTAGTACAATAATGCACCAGTACAGGCTGGGAGCTGACTGGCTGGAAAGCAGCTCTGCAGAGAAGGACCTGGGAGTCTTGGTGGACAACAAGTTGACCATGAGCCAGCAATGTGCCCTTGTGGCCAAGAAAGCCAATGGTATCCTGGGCTGCATTAGGAAGAGTGTTGCCAGCAGGTTGAGGGAGGTGATCCTTCTCCTCTACTCAGCCCTGCTGAGGCCACATCTGGAGTACTGTGTCCAGTTCTGGGCTCCCCAGTAGAAGAGAGACATGGAGCTACTGGAGAGAGTCCAGTGAAGGGCTACTAAGATGGTTAAGGCACTAAAGCATCTCTCATGTGAGGAAAGGCTGAGAGAGCTGGGACTGTTTAGCCTGGAGAAGAGAAGGCTAAGGGAGGATCATATCATTGTGTATAACTATCTTAAGGGAGTCAAGAGGATGGGGCCAGACTCTTTTCAGTGGTGCCTAGTGATAGGACAAGAGGCAACAGGCACAAACTGAAACACAGCAAGCTCTGTCTGAACATGAGAAAAAACTTCTTTACTGTGAGGGTGACAGAACACTGAAACGGGTTGCCCAGAGAGGTTGTGGAGTCTCCTTCCTTGGAGATATTCAAAAGCCATCTGGACAGGGTCCTATGCAATGTGCTCTAGGTGACCCTGCTTGAGCAGGGGGGTTGGACTAGATGATCTCCAGAGGTCACCATTCTGTGATTCTGTGAATGGTTACTTTGAAGGGAAGTCCATATAAGAGAATGTACCTACTTCTGTACTTCAAATTAAAGAGAAATTGAATAATCAAAAGGACATTTTAACAGATATGAGCCTACAATAGCTTTCTCACATAGAAATCTTTTAATTTCATCAGGACTTCTCACACAGGTAAGGCCAGCCATATTTTCTGATTTTTTAATGTATTTCATAATATCTAATTTTGGATTATTCTTTTCAGATGTTATTAAAAGGCAAGTTGTAGAGACAGGCAGGGTTAAAAAATAGTTGAACAGTATGTAATTTATGCATTGAAAGGACTAACATGATACACATTACCATGCTTGCTTTCACTTCTCAGCAATGTTGATAGCAGTTTTTTATTTTACTCTTTAAATAAATACATACAATTGTAATAAGATAACTCTGAACTCAGCTTTTGAAGGATTTAAGTTTCAGTTAGTGGTAATTAGGGTAGTTCCCAGGAGTCATAAAGCTGTGCTGTATATCTACAAGTCACTGTAAAGCAATTGAAATGAAGCATGGGATAAAAAAGTTGAAAAATCATTGCTATAAGAGACAGGTTTTAGTTCCAGTTACAGTCAATGTCTCTGCTGATACAGATATCACAGAAGCAAAAGTAGCTAGCTGCACTTTCAAGATACCCTGTGAGTTAGACAATCAGAACTGGTATCCCTATGGAACAGAAAGGCGAATAAAGTAAGATAATGCAGAAAAGATGAAATCACTTTTGTAGGTTGCCAGGGATCATGGCTTTCCTAGACTTTCCAGAGTTGTGGGAATTTCCTTTAGCAACCATTACATAGTTAAGAGAAAAAAATCAACTTTCCTGAAAAGTGTATTGGATTTTGAGTTTAAATGCTTAAAAAAATAATTCTGAACACTCTTCAAAGTCTTACATTTAAGTGGCAAGTGTTTTTCAATAGAAGCAGTACTGTACTTGATAGAAATTATACAGAAATAGACAGTATTCAAGTAAACCCAAGTAAAAGTCAGCACAGTGTCTGACTATCTGTATTATCACTTTTCACAGGGTTATATCATCTTGGAGAACCATTCATGGAAATGAAGTAGTCATACTTTATTTATGAACTCCTTATAAAAAGAAATATTAATGAAAAGATGTCATGACGTAAATAGATTGTGTAAAAAGCATATTAATTTAATGAGTAATAACATTATGGATATGTTATAGAAAGTTGGAACAAGTATATTGCCAAGTTGGTCTCAGTGATAATCTGTAACACTATCTGCATTATTTCATATATTCACAATCAGTTAAAAGAATAAATGGTAACTAGTAACCATGTGCAATCTTACTGTAAAATTAAATCTCAAAGTAATGTAAGATTACATTTCCTTCTGAGGGGAACTAGAATATATGAAAAGAACAGTTCTTGAACATTTTGGGCTCACTGAGGTGGTTCTTAGAGCCCAGAATCATTCAGGTTGGAAGGCACCCCAGGAGATCTATAGTCCAACCTCCTACTCCTACTCAAAGCAGCATCAGCTGAGAGATTGGATATGTTAAGAAAGCTCAGGAAATATGAAAATAAATATTGCAACACTGCTATCTGGCCTGAGCCTTTCCACAGGTTTGTAGTTGTGTAGCCAAAGTCCCGCTGACTTGCATCGGACTGACTCCACACAATCTCTAGTATAAAAACTGGTGAAAAAACATTTAGCATCACTTTATTTAACTGAAATCTATTCTGCTAAGCCCATTTCCCAACCTTTTACTGTATACACCTAACCCTCATTCCACACAAAATCCTCACTGCCAATACCTTTATTAGTTGTTGTTGTCAATAGAAGGAAAAGTTATTGTTGTGATAAGGTGTTGGATAATTTATGATACTCCCACACTTCACTTGACTTATTTCTGGTTTCTTCCAGAGGTGTAAGTAAAACATGACATGTATTCTTAAATGGATGCAGACATACTGGAGTTTTTAATTTACTTATTTTGCTTAGCATCTTTCAATACATCATGCTTTTTTTTTCTTTCAGTCATCAAGGGACAACAAGCAAACTATTGCCTTCCTTACAAACCACCTCTGTGTTACACTTTTTGAGAAGACATTGCTAATACATTGAAACTGGACTAGATTCTCATTGTAACTGCATTGCTGTCAATCTGCAGGACTTCACTGTCTGCTGGTAACATATAATTAGTCTTCAGATTTCAAAATCTCTAGCAGAGCATTAGATTCTTGTTGTCAAATTACCTCTTATGGACCGCAGTAGTAAAACTGTAATAACAAATTATGGAAGAAAACAAAAAGGGCATTCTGGTCAGCCTTGGGAATTCTCTTCCCAGTTCTCCAGATCACACCTCAAGGACACCATTTGTTTCTATAACAAGCAAGCGGGCTTTAACTTCTGCAACTTCAGATAGAAGGTCATTCTTCATATTTATACTGTGTTTTCCAGTATAATGACTCATTTTACATTGTCTAAGACCAATTATTGGCCCCTTCCTGTCCTCCCCCCACCTGCCTTCTTTTACATAACTGGAGCCTTTTCAGAGTGATTCATGTTTGCTCTTCTAACAGGAGTTTGCAATGTTCTTGTTTATCATCTCTTGTATTAGCTGAGGATGTGAACTCTTCAGAGCTGTTTTTTGTTGTATTTGGAAAACACTTTGCCCACTGTGGCAAAATCAAAACTGATAAGAGGAAACACTTTTATTGACAGTAAGTGTATAAACACAGCGGAACTTGTACCTGAAAGAAGTTGCTGCAGACAGGAATTCAATTGAATTTAGAAGGAGCTTGAACATGTTGTATAGCTAACAGACAGAGTTTTAATAGCTAATGCCAATGCACTTCTGGAACAAATATTAACCTTTATGATTCAGAACTTGAATCAAACCCTTAACTCTTCTAGATCAGGATAAAGAAGAATTTACCACCTCTGTCTACTACAAAGCTTGTACATCTTTCTCTGAATCATCTATTACTGGACATTCTTTAAGGGTTGATACTAAATTAATTTTATGACACAGCAGTTACACAGTGCCTTTTATAACAACTTGTTGGTTCTTTAATAACATTATCTGCCATTAGGAAAAAAAGCCCTATTGTCACTCCTGACATCCTTCCCTGAAGAACTGCACGATCTAGAAAAGTTTGAGTTTGTAGAAGGAACATAATTTTCCCCCAAAACTGATATTCTGTTGTTGTGCCAGAACTCCACTTTTCAGAGCAGTTTAAAGTACAAAGCCACAGACTATTTTAAAGTAAGATGGAAAATACATAATTTAATGTCATCTTTCCCTGTTCCTTCGGATGTGAAACCCTTTAGTCCAGGAAAGAATAGTTTATTTTGACCAGAAGTTCTTGGGTTTAAGGAGAAGGAAACAGGTCTACTGGAAACATAAAGACTTGTTTTAGGGAGATGTCAAAAATCAGATTAAAGGACTCTCCACCAGGGTTACTTAAACTTCATGCTATGACCACAGACGCAGTTCCTCTTGTTTAAATTTGCCCAGAAGCCTGGAGTGACCCAATCACACTGATAACATGTCTTGTAAGTTAAGAAGCCAATAAAACATATGCAAATTGTCAACAAGATAAGAGAAATTTGCTGGTCCAGAAAAGTTTTCCAAATATCCAAATACCCCATTGTCTTGAAAGTTCAGCAAATGCTTAATGGTAAAAAACTGAAAATTGAAATAAAAAAAATACTTTGATTAAGTAGCCTTATTTTGTATTAATAAATAAAGTAAAAAGTGAGAAACCAAAACAGTTATATCATTCCAAATCCTATTTCTCACCTCAGTACTTTAAAAAAGCTTCAGAAGCTTCCTGATACAATAGCAACACAAGTGTCTAAGACCTTATATAGACTGAGAGGTGAGTTCTTTCTGCTGGTCACCATACAGTCATAGCACAGCCAAGAGAGGACTGGTACATGACCAGGACCCAATCAGTACATGCACTTAGTCCCAAGAACTCAAAACTGTTTCTTGTCACACTATATATAGCCATCTGACAAAAACAAATGCATTATTTCCTTACATTTTTATTGCAGCAACACAATGCAAACAGTTTTATCAAAGCTTGTAAACCTCAAATCTACTATGGAAAGATCTTTTTTCAAGAAAATAAAGTGAAAAAACAAACAAACTGGGAACTCTTTTTAGTACTAGATGGCTTTGTTGTTTAGGACTATCTTCTATCATATTAATGGAAACAGTAGGAAAAACACATTTGTCCATGCTAGTAGAATAACAGGCTTACAGTGCATCAAGGATGGTTTAGATAAACCATGAGGAAAACTTTCCTATGGCTGGGGTGGTGAAACACTGGAATTACTGCTTGCAGAGACTGTGGAATCTCCATCATCAGTAATTTTGATAAAATTTTACACAGTCATCTCCCTGACAATGGTTCACATATAGCTGAACTTGCCTTGGTGAAGAAAGATGGGTTAGATCATCCTTTGAGGCTCATTCCAGCTCTGAATTTATAATGATCCAGAATCACTCTGGAGCTTTGGTTCTTCTCTGAATAATTCTGAACGTTAGGGTAAGGAAGGTAGAAATTCATCCCTAATCTGATCTTTACAGCCCATCTGTGAAGATACAAAAGTAGAAATGCTATGAAAGTTATACTCTGAGAAACTGAATTTCACAATTTGAATCCCTTTCTAAATTTGTGACCTTGTATTGACTCTTGGTAAAGAAATAGAAGAAAGATCAATGATTTAAATCACCCTTGAGACTTCCAGATAGATCCCAAACTTACAGTACGCTTTATAAACAATGAGGTCATTATTTTAATTGTGGCCAAAAACCCACCAAACTCCAGCATGTTACTACAAAGCTGAGCCAGGCGGACAGATGGGAATAATACTATTAAATTTTTTATTGTCAGAGGTTATGCAACCAACAGCCAATAAAAGGAAAGCCTCAAACCGGTAATACAGTTAGGAAACAGTATGCTCTGTAGCTAGCATAGGTATGCACATTGTTTCTTAATTAAATAAAATCATTAGTTTATTTTCTTCATCTGATACTCAGTATTAGAAATTATTTTTGCTGACTTAACCTCAGAATATAATTTGTTTAATAGCCTGGAGGGTTTTCCAAAATTAACCTAATAACATTTTAAGTGGACAACAATCAAAATCTCTTTGAAAAGGAGACAATTTTATTTTTGATACCAACACTATTGCTATTATTTACTCTTGTAGACATTTTGCGTGCAAGAATATTGGAAGTGTGATTCTCATCCATTTTTTTTTGTGGCCTGGACATTTCAGGTCCCACTCCTATTGAAAGAATTGGTTGAAGAATTTCAGATTCAAACAATCTATTAAGGGAATCCAGTAGGAATCAATTCATCTGCATTTTGCCAGTCCACACAGAATTTCAGTAGTTGTTTTCCCACATTTTAAATGTATTTTCAGATGCTGAAATGTCTTAATTTTCTTAATTAAACAAAATATGCAACTGTCCATTTTCAAAAATGTTATCAAATAGTATTATAGATGTTAGTTGTAGGGAATTCTCTAGATGGGCAGGTAATTTTCCCATTACACAACCTGGTTTTCTTCCTATTGAAAGTATGTCAAATTTTAACTGTTCAGATTCAAATTTTTTGTATCAGGTCCTGCCTCAGGCTGAATTTTTTTGGAAAAATTTCAGTTAAAAGGAATGAACCATTGCTGTAGTTAGGGGAAATATGCTATGCCTATGTTACAAGGTTTTTAAAATTCATGACTGTTTACTGAGAAGTTCAAGCAGCTCCGTATACTGAAGCACTTATCTGACATTTGACAGAGTCCTAGTGCTGCCAGGGATGTGCCTTTTTTTAACCCCATGAAAATCCACCCAAATTTGACCAAATGACGAGATTCTGAAAAAATCTCAGTTTACGTATGGTCGTTAGAGATTTGTTAGGCTCTGGCATGTCCAAAGACACCATCTGCTCTATGTTTCAATCTTCACAGCTTCTACAAGCCAAGCAGACATGTCATGCATCTTTCCCACAGAGCGACTGCATGTGGTGCCCTAGGGGTGCGAGGCATGCAGGAGCAAAAGCACTGCTCTACAAGTGCTCCTCTTGTCTACTGAGGACTGTTGGAGGGGAACGAACATGTTGGAGCCAAATATAATCTAAATAGACTCTTAATCCCCCCACACTCCCCCATCATGATAAAAGTATAAATAAGGACCAGACTCAGTTCTTACGGTTTGTTTGATTTTTTTTTCCTTTGCTCTATATGCTTTGTGCCACTGGGGTGATTAATATGCAACATATTGTTTTGAATGCAGGGTTTTAATACTTTATTCAGTCATGGCCAGAGTCCCCAGGGATGAGAAAGCTTATATGTGCCTACCATAGCTGACACTGTCAAGATAACATGGTGGCAAAAAAGGTAGTGAAGGCAGGACTAGTCACTGAATGGATGGTGTGTGGATTATATTGCAGTTGTGCCCAGGATTCTGCAAAAGAGATAAAGACAATAAAGTTTGACCCTTTCGTTTCCTCTCTCTTTTTAAAAATTTTCTGTATCTCCTAGTGCCCTAAACAGAGTTCAGTTTAGGTATTCAGCAAGATGATAGGTTTGTTCTTTAAGTATCAAGGCAAAAGAAAAAAAGAAAGTTTTCTCTTAATACCTTGCTGTCATTGTCCTTTTAGAGTTCCAGGGAGCCCTGAAAAGTGACTCTCTCATGGTTTTAATAAGTTGTCTGACTCCAGCATGCCTAAAGGAAACTACAGAAGCTCCTACTTTGAAGTCTGGGTTCATCTTGGGCATCAGCCAGTTCTTTTTCCCTTCCAACTTCTTCAAGGAGGCATTGCCAACATTTTTAAATTTGGACAACTCTCTCTTTTGAGGAGGGGCATAAACTATTTTGGGGGTGAGGAGTGAGGGCTATAAAACAGTCTCTTTGTTAAAAGAAGCTCTTAGGACCAGGATTAATTCCGCATAAACTAAATGTTTAAAGTTAGGCATAAGACTCAGATCTCCTACATGTGTCTACATGTCAGTGTCTACATATGTGCTAGTTGTTAGCTGCTGTTAAAATCAGTGGAAATCTAGTCAGTACAGTTAGTAGTGCCTAGACAGTGATTTGGCTCACCATAAAGTCGACATCAAGAGCTCAGTTCAACGGTTAACTCACAGGCAGCTAGAGCCACTCCAGATGCACCAGGCTTTCCTGCCTGGCCTCCTGCTGCCGAGCCAAGGCCACTGCTCGGGGCTGGCCAGCAGGATCAGGGGAGGCTTTAGACCTTTCTTGGGTGGCAGCTGGACATTAGGTGGGAGACCTGGGGCACATCACACGGCACTGGGAGCTCAGATTTAGGGAAATGAGTTGAGCTGTACGTGTCTAAGTGTCTGAGTTAGTCACTCAAGGACTCTATCATTAGCGGAGACAAACAGGCAGCTTCAGATGGAAATTTATCTGACTTACTTTAGGATGAGAAAAGGTAACCTCTGGCAATAGCTATTTCTGCCTGTTGACCCTGAAGGGAGTCTAAGAGCTCAGACTTAGGCATCTAACTCCTAGACATCAAGGGAGGGGTTCAGCTGTTTCAGCAGGAGTTTCTACAGCCACATTAGAGGCTGCCAGGGATGTCATTTGGCCTCCAGTTACCCCCTCAGAAGTGTGCAGGCCTCTCATAAGTCCGGTGTCATATCTTCCAAAGCTCTGCAGATGTCTTGGGTATGCCAGTGCATCCAAAGGCACTGGGTGGCTATGTTCACACTCCCCTTACGTTCAGTAACATGATTTCCATTGTAGGTGTACCACTTGGTTCTGGTTTTGAATTTATTTTTGCCCATCTCTTACAAAAATAATTCACATTAACATTTTTGCCTTGCAGCCTTTCTTGTTTAAAACTCTGAGACGTCATCAACATTATTTTACATAACAAAAACTAGTTCTGTGCAGCTCTGCTTACATAATTCCTCATTTCTCTTTTATCATATGAAAACACAAAACATACATACATAAATAATCTTAGACATAGAAACCTCTTGTTTTCATATAACTATTTCTCAGTTCAATATTATTCTGATGACTGGAGGGCCCCAGCTTAACATAATGAAAGTTTTGCAAGCTATTTTTTCTATTCTGAGAAGATTTTGAATTTTTTAATTGCTTAATAAGAATCACAGAATCTCTTCTCATGTATGAAAACCTAAAAACTACTGTTGAGATGGATCTGAGATAAGATGACCTATTTTGCTGCTTTTCCATCATTCAGAAACCAAATCCTCACCCAAATTTTCCTTCTATCTTTGTTGAGGTTCTTTCTCCCTTTTCTTTGTTACAAACTCCCACTTGTAGCAAACTGAGTCAGTTGGTGATCTCTGCCTAGCTGACACAAAGGCAGCACATAATATTCTTCTTAGGAGTTAATACTTCCTAGGTTTTCTGTTAATTGTGCACTGCTTTAAAAATATTGAGTAGGATACAAATATGATAAGGTCTGCACCCCAGAAAATTCAGTACAATGCACATCAATAGTTTATAAATATGTTAAGCCATTTATGAAACAGCTGAAGCTATAGACTTAAAGTTGATTTAAAATGTACCTTTAATATGCTTGTTCTGTGAAGACAATAAACCCCTGAGGGCAGAATTTGTTTGCAAAACTAGAAAATTTTCTGTATATCTAACACTGCAGAAATAATATTGCCAACCACTGCATCCATAAGTTCATGTTTTAAATCTGCATACAGATTAATTGAAGTCAGTGTGAACTCATGCAAGTGTTTCTACTCACTGGAAAAATGAGTAAATAATAATAACAGATGGCTTAATAAGGGATCATTTTGAAACTGCTGTCACAAAATATTATCAAAGTATAGAAACAATGAGTTTGCAATGACACAGAATGGAAAAAATTCCATTCTATGCCAAATAAGCAGCATGATATATACAAACATAAGAATTAAAATGTAGAAAAATTAGAGACTGGATTATTTGTAGAATAATTAATAACATGAGCTTTACTGCAAGATTTTAAGGGTTAAAAAAAATTACATGATTTGTTCTATATTTTAGCATGAGTATTCTTAAATTATTTTTCTAAGTTACACAGCACTCCTCTGCAGGTGCCAGAATTACCACAGCTACTTTATTAAACAGAAATAAAACTTCTATTAACCCTCAGAGTAGTATCAGGTTTTAATGAGATTAGGTCCTAAACTGTGTTAACTGTACACCTGGTCAGGAAAAAAAAAATAAGTAAGTGAAAGGATTTTCTGTGGGGAAAAAATTGACATAGAGCAATATTTTCCGCACTACACAGATTTTGACAATTTTCCTAATTGAAAAAAACCTTTAAAATATGTTAATTTCAGAATGCATCATCTAGGGGGAAAAAAACACGGAATTTTCTTTCTAATTTTTTTTTGATACAAAAGATAAAAATAATACATTTTGACTTGGAAATTTTGTTCCATAACTTGCCAGTGAAACTGTCCCTAATGTAAAGAGAAACAGCATAACCAGTCCCTACGGTCGTGGTGTGTTGTCACAGCAGTTGCAATACTCCATTTGTTTTCACTGTCGCTTCCATTTTTAACCTTAAAATTTCCAGGCTAACTGCAAACGTAACTGAAAAGGCTATTTCTCCAAGCACGATTAACGCCCGCCGGGGGGCCGCCCGCCACAGCCCAGGGCCGTGGCAGGGCCAGGAGGCACCGGCCTGCCCACAGGCCTCTCCTCCATGCCGCTGCCACCAGCCTCGGCCAGCCCAGCCCAGGCTCCGTGCAGCCCCAGGCTCCTCAGCATCTGATTGGCTGACAGCAGCCGCTGCCAGGCCACCTGAGTTCTCATTGGCTGATCCACGCAGGTGCGACCGTGACTGACCATCAGCAGGGCGGTGCGGCCCATGGTGCCACAGCAGCGACATGGCTGCCCACTTCCAGGCGACATGGCCGCCTGCCTCCGGGTGCCTGGGGCACTCCTGGGCACGCAGGGGCCAGGTCCGCAGCAGCGTCTGCCCCGGGAGCGCCCGCGCAGGCGGCAGACACGGAACATTTCACACCCTGCATGGTGGCAGCCGCTCCGAACTATCAGCAATCAGTAAACTATCAGTCTTCAAACCACGTTGGCTGATTTGGGCCATTTCCCTTGTTTTATGCCACTTTAACTTGTAATTCTTTATCTCAGAACAGTTCCCCTGTTTAGAGGAAGGAAACATGAAAAAAGAAAGTGCTTGCTGTTTCTCTGTGCCTTCCAGATACGACAAATATCCAACAACCTGTGAAGCAGGCAAGTAAGAGCCAAAAGGTCTCAAATGGTTCCTTTCTACAAACAGTGAGGGATAATACTCACCCGTGTTCATAAACACCATTCAGGGTCTATGGTATTTAAACGCTGTTTTGAGAGTACCTGGGCTTTGTGCTCACATACCATATGTACCTTATGCTTGTTTCCACACTTCATGTCACAGTGAGCAGCAGCAAGGCATCTAAAATCCCCACTATTCACAGGATTTAGGTAAACCAGCAGAGTTTACCAGCAGTCTTCTTTCCTGCTCCCATGTCCCTTTTCAGAGCTCTCAGCATCGATTCACAGTGCGTGTGTGTATCCAGAAATACACACACACATCCATGATTTCCACTTATAATTGTTAACATCGGATACCTTTTCAAAAATACTTTCCACATATTTGAAAGAATAAAAAGGACTGCTGCAAGAACACCACAGGTGCAAGGGACAGCTTGTGTGCATTTAGACAGAAGGAGGAAGATTAGCTAATGTGAAGGTCAAAGACTAACGATATGTTGATAGGAAAAAAAATATTTATTTTGCCTGGGAATGGGAGGATTTAGAAAGAAGCCAAAATGTTGACTGCTTCAGGTTTAATCATTAGAGAAAATCTTAGTCATTCCACCATCATCTAGATCTAGCTACATTTTTAGCATTTTCTTAAAACTTAAGATGAATGTGAAATCTCCAATGTATTTATTGTCATTTGTATGCAGTACTCTCTTTGACTAGCATGAAAGGTTCTGTCCTTTGGTAGGGATTACATTTTATTCCCCAAGAGCAAAAAAGGATTATTTCAGTGTAAGAGTGTCAGGATACTTTTGGAACACTGTACTCCTTTGCTCTAATTCACAAATATCCCATCTGTTTTTCCCACACATATTCTGCAAAGATTTGGACCTCAAAAATACATTAAAACGTGTTGACACTGGGGAGTTGAATTACATTAACATGTAAACCACAGTTCTACCTGAAACTGGAGAGTCTATCTTGTGTGGTCACAACAAGGCAAAAGTAAGAAAACCACAACTTGTTCATATGAGCTATGTACATTGGTTTCTCACCCACACAGCCACAGCCTTCAGTGAGTAATGTATGGCAGTGTCTAAATTAATATGAAGTCATTGAGAAATACCTTCAATTCATGGAAGACATTTTGATAGTTCTAATGAATCCAGCTCAGTGAGTTTCCTTGGTTGTATCCTGTAGTACAGCTGAAGGTGGAAAAGGTGCCACATCCACACTGGGAAAAGATGGCAAATGCATGTTCTGAGTCTTCATTATACTCAAACAGGAATAAATGATGAGTATTTAGGAAGGTTTTCAGATCTGAAATGCAAACTCAAATGCATGTTAAATCCACCAAGAGGCATACACTGCAGTAGTTGTATTCGAAATTCAAACATGTTCAAACTTGGTGCAGCGTTTTTCTTACCAAGTAAAGAGGAATGATGTACTCTAGTTCCTAAGAATAGGTACTTTTCCATTATCCTGAACAGACACTTCAACTCGTTCCCCCTTTTGTATACTAATATGTTTTTACCATTACAATGCACTAAACATGGCTGTCATATCTTCAGGATTAAACATAATTACGATACATATCATATACATGAAACTGAAGTAAATACTCCTTTATGTATGTCTGTGGTATTACACCTTTATTTTGCTCTTTGAACTAGCTATGGTACTTTAATAAACAGACTTCTATACAGAAATTCTACTCTGTATCTGTGCTTCCTGCTGTTCTACTAGGTACAGCAACTCTGCACTGAAATCATCCAGATACCGGCATTGGTGACTCACCTGCAGGTTAGATATAGTGGAAGCACAAGAGCATTTACAATATAAAAATAACCTTCCAGATTCCACAGTTACTGCTACCTATCGGTAAACAATAGAAACAGAAAATGATATCTGAAGAAAGAAGGACTGATGCTTGACTGAACACAGAGTTTGCTTGGAAGGGGCAGGAAAATCATCTCTTCTTTTGCTCCAGTATCAGTTGTTATGCTTCTGGTATCAATAGCTAATTAATTTCGTATTAAATAACTAGCAGATACATTTATATAACCATAAACATTCTTCATATGATTTCTGATGTGTGTATTAGTGTATGAATAAGTATAGACTACCACAATCTGTTCAATTAATATATTCATACCCTTAATAATTCTCTGATTTCAAGAGTCAATTGCTTTCTGAGGCTCTTCTCTTTGGGAGGCTGACCTCTCTCAAGCCTGAATTTTGCCCGGAGGTGATCTGGTATTTTGTTTGACATATAGATAAAAAGATCAGCTGCACAACAATGGGATGAGAATGAAATTACAAGTTTTTACTGAAAAATATTGAAAAATATTGATGTAACCCCCTTTTTTTTTAACTATCTACTGCTTGACGTTGAGAGTCTTGAAAGGAGCTCTCTTTGAGGGACTTTCTTATGGAAGAAATTGGTTTTCAGCTAAAAATAACATAAGGAGCATGTATGTCTTATATACACATTTTAGCCGAGCTTGCATGAGCATGCACATAGGTTAGCTGAACAATGGACTCAATATTCTCAAGGGTATTTAGGTTTCTAGCTCCATACCTTTGAGCATTTGGGACTATGTTTTTTAGGTCTTTAGATTATTGACCTATAAATAGGATCACTTTCAAAGCATGTCAGGTTAAATTTCTATTCTTGGTACCCAGCCTATGATAAAAATTAAGGGAGGCCTCTAATTCTGTTCCCACTCTTCCCAGGAAATGTCTTTCAAAATTATCTCTCTTACCATAACTTTAGTGGTGACCTTTATACATAAAAGAGTACAATCGCAGTTTCTAAGCATCCCACATGGATCCATATTTTTTTTGGTGAGCTAGATTTGCAGCTGTCCATTTCTATAGCCCTGCAGAAAGCCTTGGGTCAGTGTCTCTGACTAACTCCTAGCTCCTCTCTGAGGAGCTCCTCTCTCTCGTCCTCTCAGCCCTCTCTATGGGCTGTTTTTTTGCTGACTTTTTCCCATTATATCTCAGCATACTACAGTTTCTTTTCACAGGACACTGGATGCTTCTAATCATTTAGATTTAGCACATTGATATTCTAAGGTCTTTCTGTAAATACATCAGCCAGGAATTTCTTCCGTTCTGAATAGCTAAAGATCACTTGATTACAGTTTATCTGTTCTCTCATGGCTTTTCCAGCATGTACAAGTGATGAAAAAGAATTCTTTATCATGTTCTTGGCAGGTTTCCACAATATTTTGTATGGCTTCTTTGCTACCAATATGGTTTTCAAGAACAGTGAAAGGGTCAACTCTTATTGATATAGATGTGCTTTCCAGCTCACTCCATAAACAATCACCCATTTTATGTACAGCTATGCTAAAGTAGCCATTGTAAAGAATTCAAAAGACTGTTCCCCTCAGGGAGCATATTCACTGCCATACTGCTGTTTAGAAAGTTTTCTGTGGCTTCATATCTCACAAGAAGCTGAAATACTATTGAAAATTCCTGAAGTAAACAGATCTTGAATCTTTGTCAGTTGTTCTCTGGTACCACATTCATTCTTCTGCTGTTTTTTGCACTGCTACAATGGATAGCAAAGCTTTTGGGGGATTCGAGGATATTTTTTGTTCTGTTTTGGTTTTTTGAAGGGGAGCTAATTACACTTGTCAATTCTCAGCCCACTCAAAAAAATATATATATATATATGGTCATTGTATGAATGATATGTGCATCTGACCCTAAAGAACCAGCAAGAGATAGAAAGTAAATGGCTCAAGAGGCAATGAGAAAGGGAACTCTTTTTTTCTAGGTTGCATCTGTAAATGTCCAATGCTGAGAAAATGTTGCTGTTTGGTAGAAGTGGAACAAAGAAAAATGGAAATACATACCCTCCAAATATTCCTGCTGTCCCCCAATGGAGGCCACTATTTCTTTCAGATTCTTCTCAGAAAAAGACCCTTACCACAGAAAAACCTTAAGCTTTGGGGGATTACTGTTATATAGGTCCCTTTCTGAGGAGGAGCTGAAAGAGCCATGGTGTTGCTCCTATGCATCTCACTAGCCATACTGGAGGGGTAGCTATAGCTCTATTTCCCTTCCGCTGCTCCTCTCCTAATGAATAGCCATTGATAAACTAGGAAAGAAGGTTATGTTTTAAAAAGGACTTGCCAGTATGATTTCGAAAAGACTGTTTGCCTAGCACAGACAAGGAAAGTCACATTTCTAAATACGTTATCAAATCATAGCCAACCTTGAGAATCTGAAGACAGGTATTGAAAATAGACTCTAGGAACTGTAAGGCAGCACTAATAGAGACAATCAGCCTATTTCAAAAATGTTTCAAATGAAATATGTCAAATTAGGCACTGACAGTGTGGGACGATGGTATGCTTCTTGCCATTTATGACAATTTCTTTGCCTTTAATGGAAGCAAGCAGCTGCAGTGATCATGCCAGCATTCT
This sequence comes from Apteryx mantelli, assembly GCF_036417845.1. Classification (NCBI taxonomy): domain Eukaryota; kingdom Metazoa; phylum Chordata; class Aves; order Apterygiformes; family Apterygidae; genus Apteryx; species Apteryx mantelli. Next base: position 22,111,733 of record NC_089979.1, read on the forward strand.
GCTTTTAGTTTGAAAGAGAATAGCTGCTATTGACGATATAGGGTTTCAGTTTAGAGCAAGTGAGTCATTGCTACAACCAAAGAGCTGAACTAAGAGGATATTTCATAAAGGCTCATTTTCACAGAATTCACTGGGTTTTTGTGATGACAAAACTTGTGTCTAGCATGTACCCTGTGCCTTGATGGAAGATGATTTTTGAATCTTGAATAATAAGCTACAATAATGGCTATTTTTTGCACTAAGATTAAGTGAACAACCACCTGATAAAGTGATAAAGCTTTATTTTGCTAAGTTATAAAGGATGGTAAGAATTTTTGTTCTGGCCATCCTTTCTCTTAAGCATTTTGTACTGCTGTCCTTGAGAAGTGTTCTTTCTTGGACACTCACCAGCCTGATGGGCTGGCATCCAGACAATGCTTCTTCAGGCTTCATTTGCCCCTGCTTTTACTCTTGGGTGGGTTGCACATGTACCCAAAACACAAAGACCAAGAAACTTTTGCCACTGGTGTCCCCTAGCTCCATCAGTTCACCCTGCTGTCCCTGTACTCTGTACCAAAGGGCCTGTAGCCTCCCCACTTCCTTCAACCTTCACCCTTCCCACGAGTCTGAGAAATCTGACTATCTGCAAACTTAACAGACTTAGTGCAGTTAAACAGACAATAATAAATTTACTGTTTGTCTCTCTGTTTCTTCTCTCCTTTGTTGTGGGAGAAGTTTTCATCATTTGACCTGACTTAGTCCTGGAGGTAGTTCTGATTACAAGGAGAAACAGGCAATGGTTTCACTGCATGCTTTGCTGAATTACAGGAATGTACAAAGGCCTGCTTTCATGAGTGATAATAAGGGTGTTGCAAAATTGGCCCAATGCATGGCACCCAGTAGATTTAGTAAACCTGCATCCCATCTGCTCTCAAGCAGTTCATGTTATGTACCAAGGACTGAATATACATCCTAACTCATTCATTATCCATCTCCAGGGCCACAAATGAAGATAAGCTTCTAGCTATTCTTAGGTCAGCTGTTCCACCTTTGAATTTAGAAAGCCTGTTCCTTCATCTATTCCACACAAAAAAATGGGAACACATGACTGATTTTATTTTCCTAGAATTCTTCTCTTGCAGGTTAGGCCAGATAAAATAGCCTGGGTATCTCAGCATTACATTCCCATCTCACACCAGCCTCACCTATCCTAGTACTTCTCTGTTTATCCCTACCTGGGCTCATAGGACATACAGCAGCCACAATGAAGTTCTTGGGATCAGTCATTGCACAGCATCTTAGGGAAAGCTCTGAAGGCCAGTAGGAAACCTACCTTTTATGGTCTCTGTGCTCAGAACGGTAGCAATAAACCATGGTTGAGGACTGCCTGGAAGAGGGAAGCGTGTTACTGTTGGGTATCCTATAACTGCCTCTGCCCTGCATGTTGGCTCTCCTCTCGTATCCTAAGGATTTAAGAGCCTTGGGAAACTAGTGGAGGGAACAGGAGAAATCCACTGTCCCAGATGCAAAAACACTCATGACAGTTCTGCTCATACCAAGTTCATAAACTCAATTCAAAATCAAAAGATTTCCAAATAAAAACCCCAAGCTGTCACTTGATTTACACAGTGTATGTTTTAACATAATATAATCATATCTTTTCTCTGAGCAATCGTTGAGGTCATTTGCAAGATGGGCTCAACAATCCAGAAAAAAGACTTGCAGATATTAATGAGTGAACAACTGATCTAGAGGCAGAAAACACTCCTGAACAATATGAAGGATAATGTCATTCAGCAAATGGCCTTTCAGTAGCATCATTGACTATTGTGGTAAAAAGGTGGTCTTTTCTTAAAGTCTGCTAACTATTTCTCAGACCTTTGCTTCTGGCTAGACCATACTGTCTCTGAGTTATTCCACTTCTACAGTTTCATTTAGAGATACATTTTGCTGTTTTTGCCAGCGTATTAACAGTTAGAGCTTGCCTGTCCATTGGCCAGGCGGTTTCCTTCACCAGCATTTAAACTTTGTTATCATTGTAGCTGAGTGGAGGAAAGGGAGAAGGTCTATATGGACTATTCTGTTTAAGTGAATTTTCAGAGACTGATGCTTTGGTATCTCCTGTGGGAGATATTAAACATAGCTTAGTCAGTGAAGCTGCACAGACTGTGTACTGCAGTTTGTCCATCCCTTCTGCTCCAACTTATTTCAACACATGAGAAATAAGAGAACCTTGCACATGGTCACCCCAAGAGTGAAGACTCACCTCTGCTAACAAATGCAGTTTGGGCCAACTAAATTAAGAAGAAGGATGGATTCAACTATATTACAGAAATACACCAATGAGGACATAACCCTTACCCTAACCTTCCATTGCTGCCAAAAGAGGTCAAAAGTCTCTGCGAATGCCAACTAGGAAAATCCTGTCTGAATATTTAGATGAAAGAGGTGCCCCACAGTCATCCCATTGCTACAGTGGACTGCACCATAGACCCTCAAGCATTTTCCTTTTTCTGCATTTATAAAAATCAAGCAATGACAGTGTATGCTTCTCTGACCATGATTTACATCTCCCACAGCTTTGAATAAACAGCAACCTGCCCACTCAGTCCCTGCCTCCATTTCAGCTGCAGTGATATGCCTTGTATCATGGAGCTCAGGCTGCTTTAAGTCCCTAGACAACCATGTGTATGACACATGCAGTATTACTTGGAATTTAAACTAGTGACTGTAGGCTGAGAGGCTCTTTAGTTTTACCACTGCAGTAAATGATCCCTCTAGCAGCAAACTTCCTCTGTTTTACTAAAATACTTCTACCAGTGAACATGTCCTCTAGGACAAAGCAGGACGTGATCACAACAGGAACGGGTTTAGTAGATAAAATTCACTCTTTTAGGCTGTTTGTATTTATGGTAGCCTGTGTTTTAATAAGTCTACTTAACTCCTACCTTCAGGAACTATTTTTATTCTCTGACCTTTTAATATATGTGTTTTTCCAGGACAGCTATCCATGGTCATCCCGCTACAAAATTTACAATGTGGCACATTGCAGCCTTTGTTCTGAACTTTTTTCCTAAAGGGTTTCAGGAATCAGAGTGGTTCCTAAAATAATTCAAGTGAGCTAGGATCTCCCTTCCCTTTTCTTCAGGTAATGTGCCTGGAGACAGGCAAAAGGAAGCTTTGAAAACTTTCCCAATGAAAACAACTCTGGTCTTTCCTACATACCTAAAGGCAAATTACTGTAACTGTGGTATTAAGACATTCTCAGAAAAAATTCTTCACTGACACACACTCTGCTGACATACAATAATAGCTTTTAAAAATATCTCCTCTTCACCTTTCATATTCATTCACATAGAACACCCAGCTTATTGAATTTCTAAATGTTAATTCATAGCTCTTCATTCACCATATTTTTCATCATTTCTTAACTTTAGTAGCTGTTATGTAATTTACAGTAGTTTAAATGCCAGCTTCACCCACCTATTTGCATACATAGCTGATGAGATTTCTTGATTATCTCTATGAACATGCAGAAAAGATAGGAAGTCTTGCTCAGACTATTCAAAGGGTGTAGATAGACTTCAGTAACCATCCAGTTCTTAAAATACAAGGGAAAGCAAACTTTTTTTGCAAATGGAAGCAAACAAAATCCATGCAGTTTTGTATCAGTTATTTCAAAAACATATAGAGGCTAAAATTAATTTCAAATTTGCTCTGATTTTATTAGACAATCAGGTACTCCAAGTCTATTAAAAAAAAGCAAACAATAAATTTCCAGGTATAGTACTTCTGTTTCCGAAATACGGTTTCCTTAATATACTTTTAACTGCTACTTTTATGAATGGAAGGACATGATATTTGAAACCTATTTCAACTCATTTAGGGGAGACATGTATACACTAGCAGCTAGAGAATTTCTGAGTATGGGATTCAGGAGCTTAAACATTTACAAAGTTTGTGAACAATAAGTAACCATTCCTAAGAATGGGCATTGATGATGTGAAAGTAGAATGTTTACTGATATTTCAATTAGAAATCATTTGTATTGGAGTAGCATAGTGAGGTCCATTCACAGCTGGATTCCTGTTATTGTAGCTGCTAGGTAAATAAAAAACAAAAAGTGTCTTCCCCAGTTATTGGGTAGGAATTGGCTTGGTATCATCCACCTCTAACATAGGAAAAGAAAGATACAGAAATTCATATGAAGAGGAAGAATAAACTAAATAAACAACACTGTGGCTTTTATCTCTCTTTCTGAAATGTCAGTTTTTAGAAAGTGTGTATGTTTTTCTATACATTGCATTTTTTTAGCCTCTCTCTTCTTTCCCTCCAGACTCTTTTTATACTTTAATTAAGTAAGCCAAAGCATAGGTATCAAACTGTACTATTAAGAACTCAGAAGCAGATACATGGTTTGCAGATTTGAAGTTGGAATAATGAAAGGATCAGCCTCCCTGACTGCCCCTATAATGCCCAAGCCCAGTCACCTGACAACTGACTCTGGATGAAGTGAAACCAACAGTGACCTAAGTTTCCACCAGGACATCCCCAAAATGCTCTCATTCCTGGTTTTGGCAGAATTGCCAACTTCTGGAGCTGTTATTCTGCAACACACTGATGCTCTGGCAGGATCTACCACTTTCATCTTACCAGCAGGGCCTAATTTAGTTGCTGTCCTCAAGAACATTGTGACCAGATTGCCATTTGCCCAAAAAATGGTGGAGAAAGAGGATGTAAAAGCAGAATAACAAAGTAAGACTATCCTAACAGATAGTTAAGGCAGCAGTAAAAGGCGGGATATCAGCAGGACATCTGTTCCTTCACCTTACTTCACAATGCCTTGTTCCACATAACCAGACACCTTGACATGGGTGATAGATGTAGCATTTAAGACCTTTGCTGAGCAACAGTTCGCACCCACAGACAGTTTTGCCCATCCTAGGAACATTTCTTTAAAAGCAAATACATGTTGAATACCTGTTTCCATGTTGACTTGTTCACATCTTTTAAGCACTGTGTACACCTGATGATGGTCAGAGCATTGCCCCTTTCTGTTACTACCCACCGACAAAGGCAAGATCTAACTTCCTTCTCCACCTTGCACTACCTCCTCCTCAGGACAAGGTGCTCTTTGAAGACATTAGGGTGGATGACTTCTGCTGATTCTGACAGCTCCATCAATATCCATTTCCATTGGTTTGCCAGGACGGGCACCACTTTACTGGAGCATTATGAACCATGCAAAGTCATTTGTCCATAAACAATAACAACACAGCATTGTCCTGAAAGGTCTCTGCAGCAGAGTTTCCCAAACTGCAGCCTCTGCAGGGGCTCAAGGGCCCCCATAGTCTTGGACTTCATCTATCCTGCCCTTTCCACCTGACCCTCCTACCAGCACTTTTTTCCCACTGCTTTAGCCGGATCTCATCACACTTTCTAATCCAGCCACCTTTTCCTAGCTACATCTTCCAGTCTTCTCCTTTGTCCCAATCACAAATGCTCTTCCACTAGGGTACACCACACAGTCTTTCCTGCCAATCTACCTAATTAACTAATTTGGGGTGATAGGAGGGTAAAGTAGGAATAAGTTATATGCTACACAGGAAAAGAAATATGAAAATCAGTCTATCTATGCATAGACAAATAACATGCTGTAGCTACGATATACTTCATTAATTTAGTGTTCATTCTACACCTCTGAAAATAAAATTGCATTCCTTTTAGTCATGATCAAGGAAACAAATATGAACTTTTCCCTCTTTCTGTTTACAAGCAATACTTCCGTGACTTTGGAACACTGCTCTGTTTCCCTCGTTTCACTACAACACCAATTACATTTACTTCCAATCTGTCATGGGCAGGACTCTCCTCTCAGATCTATGAGAAAGTCTGAGTAAAACTAGGAGCAAGAAGTTGGCTGCAGCTCCTTAACAAATGCAAAGCAGAAAGGTAAGAGGCATTAGCTCTTTTTATGAGAACTAGGACTGCTATGGAATGTAGGCCAATTAAATAAATATGCCAATTTGTACTAATGTCTTCTCCAAGTGCTTTATCAGGCACTTCTACTTTGCAAGCGTACTGGGGCTGGATGGTCATGTGCGCTACAGCAGTTTCCTGCAGTTACTGTACCTGACACAGAGCCTCAGCAGCCTCGCCGTTTCAATTTTTCTCTCTCTCTCTTTGTCCTTATATAGCTTCAGTCACTTGTCAAATAATAAGCCCAGATATCAAACCACGTAGCTCATCCATTTTATTATTATTTTTTAAATCTGGGTAGGTTGCACTGCCCTATAGACTCCCCACTTTGGTTAGGCATTTTAGCACTACTCTCTTCCCCTAAAATTAGTTTGGGAGCCAAAGGTAATAAGTGATTTTATATGACTATTTGCTCTACTGCAAGCTTTTTTTAATCTTTGAGATGGGGTTATTTTGGCATGCCAAACTGAAAAGATTTTAATGGAATGAGGAAAGAAAGATTTCCTATAAAGGACTTGTCTATCATGCAGACAGCTGACGACTTAAAAATATATTCTGACAAACATTTTTTGGCTGTAAATATTTATTTGATTTAATAACAACACTCTGTGGGGACCTGTCAGAGTTGTTGATGGAAAGCAGGCAGGGAGGCCAGTACAACCTGCCTTGCCTTCCAGGCTCCTTAGCCTTCATGAAGGATAGCTTTTTGGTCACCAGGCTCACTGTGCTGACTACCTCCAAATACTGCCTGGTTTCCTGGGCTCCTTCCCTGGTCAAGAGTCAGATTCCTGACCACAGTATTTTTAAAAATGTCATTTTGCATTAGTTCTCCTGAGGAAAAATTCTAAAAAATTTCCATTCCACAGAACATTTCTCATTTCCAAACTGTTGTTCCAAATCAGAATGATAAACATGTTGAAAATGGAAAAAACTTCCCTGTGGCAAGAAAGTCTACTTCACAGACTATTCATCATCAGACTACACACAGTTCATCAGTAATCTAATAAAATCATGGCTCTACCACTGAAGTCTTTAAGACAAATTATTTCCTGGAGACTGTTTCTTCTTACCTTGGCCATGCTGCAGGTAGTAAGAATTTGGCCACTGGCTTTTAGCAGAGATGGGTTGCCTGCGTATCTAGCTAAGAGAATAGCTCTATAGCGTAGCTCCAGTCACACAGGGGCCACAGAAGAGACACGTCTGTGTAACGTCTGGGATCCATTCCCATGCTCAGCCAGTGGCAGGTCTTCTAAAGACTTCAGCAAATGCTGAGGATTTCATAGGAAAGTGGAGAAAAATGGTTAAATGTCTGAAAAGATTTATATGAGAAAAGAATGAAGCTCAAAATGCATACAGCTTAGCTAAGCAGTGACTCAGAGGGATATGATTGCCATCCACAAATATTTCAGAGAGGTTAAACACATGGGTGGGAAGGAACTACTCAGATAACAAGGGAAAGGAAGCAATATGATTACAGACAATTTGGATTGAACTACAGACATATCTTCTCAATAGCAAGACTGGATAGATTGAACAATTTGCAAGTGAGACGGTGGTCATCTCAGCATTTTGGCCATTTACTGCCAGATGCAGAAAACATGTGGTGATGAATAATGCTACTGTAGAAGTAGATGGACTTCACAGATTTTTCATAAACTGTTTCTGTGATGCTTTCAAGCTTCTGGGCTCTCAGGATGGAAAAGGTAGGAGCAGATGAAAAAGCTAGAGGCAGGTAGAGTTTTACTGCTGTTTGCTACTTTAATCATATCTCTAAGTAACCAGGATTATTTTCATTTTTCATTCTATGTTACTGTGTATTTTAAAATTATCCTATTATTTTGCTCTCTCCAATCTGAAATTTGCTTAGTTTAATAGCACTGAATTAAAACAGAACTAAAAGAAACATAAATCATCTGCATTGCTTCTTGCTTATAACTAAACCACTATACCAAACAAATTTTATTTAAATAGACTTACAGAACACTGTACTTACACCAGCACTAAAAAATATATCTGCATATTTTCATCCTTTTCTATCCTCGGGTAATGACAACAGTAATGACTTACATTTATATAGCACTCATCTTCTGGAAGGAGATCAACTTGCTTCACAAACTGATTTCACAATCTACATACAAAACACATCTCACTCTTGAGTGTTAGGCAGTCAGCTAAAGGCTGAAGACAGTATAGCACTGGCACACGGAGTTTACATGGCTTGGAGAGAAGGATGCCTCCAGACAAAATTGCAGCACACATAGGCTAGGGCTGAGCACATTCTTTACATTAGTAATGACTCTTGGGACCAAGGGTGGCACGTACAGCATCACCACCTCTGCTTTGCAAGAATAAATGAGAGATCTGAAGTGCAATGTGTGCTTTATGAGGGAGAGGACAGGGTAGAACTTGTACCTGCTAAGGACAGAAGGGAAAATACTGGCCCAGCCTCAAGCTTATATCTTTGAAACTGGATTTAAAATATTGGATTTAAGCTGCATGAAGAGTGTTTTATAGGAGTATGGTAATGCACATCATAGGAAAGGATTCCATACCTAGAAAGAGGCATGATTCCTACCTCAGTCCTTACATATTTACATCACCTAAAAACAGTCCTGTGTAATACAATTGAAAAGAAAACAATATCACAATTGTACCATCTTCTTCTCCTCAACACAAAACATTTCAATGTTCTTTAGGGAACCAGCATGCATAATAGGCTCTTCTTTGACTACCCATGCCTATGCCAAGCCCCTCACCAACCCAGATTCCTCCCTGAGCTTACTGTATGCCATGGCCATGAGGTAAGGTCTAGATCTTAAAAACTGTAATTAGATTCATACACCAACATCTCTCTCTAACGGTCTGGTGTCCTTAGCCATTAAATGCTTTCAAAAGCACCCACCTGTAAGCTTGGGAAACACTTGCAAGACAAAATGTGCTTACAGCTTATGTAAATGAGAGAAAATCAGGGCAGAACTGGCTTGTCATATAATTCACGTTAATTGCAGTTCATGCTGATGTGTAAATGCTTAATATTAAGCTACTGGACAAAGGTAGGTAAGACCAATAGAGCAGGTTTCCTGGAATAAATGAGCTCCCAGGATGGGTGTCAAGGAGATGTGCTCTGTCCCAGGCTTTTTGTCTCAGCACTCCTGGAGTACAGAGCAACACAAAAGAGATCAGGAAGCAGAATGAGGACAGAGGAGCAGAAAAAAGCATTAAGCATCTGTTCAAGACAGAAGAGCAGAAAGGAGATGGAGGTGAAGTACAACACAATCAAGCTTCAGCTGATTGTCCAAAAAGCCACCTGCTGAGGACAAAACAGCACCTGAGACAGATTGTTGGTAGGAGGAAGGTGAGGAGCTAGAAACCAGGGTGAAGAGATGATTATGATAACTAAACTGAAAGGCAGTGAAGGGCTTGACAAGGATTTTAGAAGTAAACTTGGAAAGGCTGCAACTATATTGGCCCAGATTCCAGGTTTCCTTCAATATAAAGGGGCCCTCACTTTTCACAGGACAGACTTAAAAAGCAGAAGCTCTTTATATATTGCTGTATACACTGCTCTTCCCCAGTGGAGCCCTTAAACACAGCCTTTTGAGTGCAGGATCCATCAGCCCCTGCACGAAGCTGGCTCCTAATTTGGGGAAACTCTCGGTAGGGAAACAAGGCACAACCTCATGTTATTGGCAGAGCTGACAAGAATAGTTTCCACACCCAGTTCCTTGCCTTGCCCACGCCTTAGGAGCTGCCTGTGGCATTTCCTCAGCACTGGCCCAGAACATCACTGCTGGACTCAGGCAGCAACCACCCAGCAAGGATCTGGCTGGCTGAACCTGAACCAGTCAGCTCAGGTTGCCTGAAGGGCTTGGCTTTTAAGGGACTGTGTGGTATGCCTGTGTCTGGACCATCACTTAAATGTAAATCATTTGATATTTTCAGATATTCAAAATAAGATTAGGCCTAGTGATGCTGTAGAAAAGTGGAAAGACACAGCAGGAGAGAGAGAAGACCATACGCCAAAAAGAAACATAACAGAGAAAATAGGAGTTACTAAGAATGTGTCAATCATGATATTGGCTAAATTTTTCAGTGTAACTCAGCTTACTTCAGTGACTCCAGCATACATTTAACCCCCTAGATAAATACTGCTATACACTCTGGCTCTTCTATTTCCACCACATACCTGGATAAAAGGAGTCCAGCTGGCCTTCTGCCTACTCCTCTGAATGGAAAGGCATTTTATTGTAACAGGACCAACATGCAATGAGCTCTGCTCTGTATCTCTCACCAACAAAAGCAAAAGATGACTATGACTCTCTGAGATTTCAGACTTCTCAATCAACCAAATGCAAAAAGGGCTTGAAACCCTGAGCCATAAAAAAGAAAAAAAAAACCTTCTATCCATCCCAGGCCTTTGTTGCATGTAGCTTTTCATTTTAGGGCTCCTCTAGTCCAACACAGTAGCCTGCAAAATACATCTGCGTTCCAACTTTTCTTCTAAGGAGAGTCTCTTGATGTGTAGATTCTTTGTTCTCTATTTCCGCTCACATCTGACTGTCATGGCTTTTTTTTCCTCTTTAAATTTTCTCTCTTCTTTAGACTTTCAAGCTCCTTTCTCCTTTACTATATTTTATCTAATACCTCCCCCACCCTTTTCTTCCACATACCTAACGTCTCAAATTCTCCATTTGAAAGACAAAACTCTGATCTTTTAAAATCCTGACATATACAAAAATTTGTACAAATTCATTCCCTGATCTTGGATGCCTTTTGTGTTACCAGTTCACTTTCTAAAAGACTCTGTGATGTATATAAATTGTAACTATGGTAGACATTAGTGTATTTTTGTGGAATGTCTAAAGCAAAGCAAAAGCTGAATGCCAACAAACATGAGAAAAAAATATAGAATTATCTTTAATTACTTGATTTTTTTAGATCAGTAAATACTCTATTATCCATACATTCTTTCCATTCAACATAAAAGGTGACTCTCTTCAAATTCCCAAGTTAAATATCTTGAACGCAAAGATGGGAAATCAGCTTTGTTCACAGCTGTTTGGTTTTAGTGATTTTTAAGAATTTGGCTTTCCACACCAAGGAAAGATATCCCCTCATGGTACAGTGAACATTACTAAATATCTTAAAGGACATGGTTTCCACTGCTTCTTTTCATAAACTGGGAAGCCATCTTTCATCTTCAAATCATAAGTCAGTCACTTTTGGAGAGACTCATGGAGGGATTTATGGAAGATGCATGCAAATAAGTGCAGACCATTAGTATATATAGCAATAACAGTGTAGAATAAAAACATCTATATTATTATCTAACAATTTCTCAGTGAAAGCTGAGGTGCCATCATTTATCAGGTGTGATTTATATAGAACTGACAGACATTTAGGGATTCCTGTCGATAACCAGTTTCAAATGCCTGGGGCAACTGTCACCTGATTTTCACTTAATTTCATGTCTGAACACCTACACTAGTAAAATAAAGCCAAAATGTGGCCACTAGGGTTTCTCCTGCAATTAGCAGAGTCAAAGCTTAAGTCGGATAGTGGAACTCAAGAACTGCTGCCCACACACACACACACTTTATTTTTTACTGGAACTCATAAGAGCTATCAAATTTCTGGTATGATAATTTAAGGAAGGCCCCTTCTATTGCAACTGGATTTCACTCCTTTTTCTTCCCTAAATTACTTAAATCATGTGTAGAACACAGTATTCCAGACAAACTTCCGGAAAGGTATTAAAAGCTTAGAAATTAGTTCATTTTGTATGATAAATGCAAGGGAAGAGCTATTTCTATATTCATTATGGATGGATATGTCCCACTAAGATGCTAAGTTGGCCTTTGAACAGACCATTCTTCCTGAATTTAAATGGGTATCGTGGCTACAGCTCATGAGGTACATCAGCAGTATCTCTCCCCATAGATAGATGAAATGTGTATTTTTTGTCTTATCTGGAGTATAACAGATTTTAGCAGCTGAGCAGATTCTTTGAGTTTAATTAACTGAAAGTCATATGGTAAAGGAGGATAACTTCCAGTTGACCCAACACAAGAGTTGTCTTCATGTGCATTTGAGATAAAGCCCTAGTGTTCATGCAAGTTATTATCTGAAAAATAAAAATGTTTTATGCATATGTATGATTGAATAAATGAAAACTGGGAGTAGTAAACTTCCAAATAAAGCCTCAAAGCAACTTTTCTGTATAGCTATTACAGCTTGTTTTGGATACACAGAATTGAAGATTTTCTTTAAAAAATAAGATGCATCATTCCCCTAAAGTCTTTCTGAATACACTAGATGGGTTTTTTGGTTTGTTTTTCTTTTGTTAGAGCTAGACAAAACTAAAAATCATTTAATCTCAAACACCATTTTCAGAAAGTGTGTTTTGGTTTAAAAACAGTGCCAACATGACAACGTGAGAAAAGTTAGTCCGTTTCAGGTAAATGCGTAAGTATTTGGCATAAGAGTCCTATACAGTGAGGGCTACTGTGACTGGACAAAGGGAGAGGGAAGGAAGGGAAAAAGCCAGAACTTCACTCAAAACCTTCCTTTTTTTCCCCTCAAACCGAATGGGGACCAAAGCTTCTTGAAAATTCTGAAATATGTAGATACTTTCAGGCTTCTGAAAGAAGAGAATCAGCAGTGCCAGACCATGAAAGGCAGTTCTTAGCCTGTTTCCAGCCATTTCTAAGTGAAAACATTAGAAATGTGGGGTTTGCAGCAGTCTGAGATCACAAGAGTCTCAGGTCTAACATCTCAAGTTAAACATCTTAATTTTCCACATTCTTACCTCATACAAACAATGCTTAAGTGTTCTTAAGCTTGTTCAAAACTCTTTTTTTTTTAAACCCCGTTGGTGGATTTATTCCTTTTTTCAAAAACAAAAAATCCTTCCTGAATTAATTCCGGCTTTTGTAGATCTAGAACTTAGTCCTGCAACATGATCTGTGTGGATAAATGCTCAGAGTTACCCAGGTTTCACTAGAGATGTGCCCTCCTTGTTTGTTAGCCCTAAGCATGATTAGATTATCTGGATCTTTTTTTTTTTTTTTTTTTTTTTTTTTTTTGCTAAATAGACACTGTATGGAGGACAACCAGACATCATAATATAAAGGTTTGCACCAAATTATTGAACTATTTTAAGGACAAATTTTTGCAAGTACTTGGCCATTGTCTGGATACTCAGAAACAGCACAGAGTTTGCAGATTAAATGCAGCATGGTTATTTTAAAATCCTCAAATCCATCTTTAGCTTTTGTTAAATTTTTTTCACATTCAGTGTAAGAAATCTACACCTCTTTCAGCAAAGATGTAATTAGCATAAAGCTGTTACCTTTTGACTGACTTTCAGCTCAGAGAGTTTTTGGATACAGGAGACAGATAGTTTCAGTAGGAGCAAATGAAAAGTAGCTCCCCTCCCCTCTCCCCGCCCCAAACCCCTCATCACTGATGGGAAACTCGGGCTCTCCAGTTTCCTGGGAGGAAACAAAGCTCCTCTGCCATATAATAAAGATGAGGCTTCCTGAATGGAAAGACTTGCAAAAAACTCATTAAGTTGTCTGCATTTAATTTTTTTTTTGTTTTTTAGGGCTTGTAGCAAGAAGCCCAGGTACCACATTCTTAAAAGGTCTTTCCAATGAAACTTTGGAAAATCACTCCTGTATGATGTATCTGACTTTAATGCTAACTAAAAAAGTGCATTGATTTGCACCTCAAAATGCAAAATGAAAAATATTTACCTCTGCAAAGCATACTTTAAAGACTATATTTCAAACTAGTTGCTACAACTACCACAACGCTTAGAGTCATCTACTTAAAAATATCATCATCCTGCCACCGTGTGCCAATTTGAGGTACTGCTCGCAAAGTCTATATTAATACTGAAATTATGACTCAATTTTAAAACTTTGACATTTTTATCACAAGAAAAATACGTTACAATATAAACATCAGTTATTAATCACATGTAATTATTAATATGCTATCATGTTGAATGAGAATGATTAATGCATATATATAAAAACATGATGAAATGACTATTGCTATTTCTTTTATTTCAGGACCAATGCTGTAATATCAGGCAGTGGGGAAGCCCACAGCTAAATTGATGACATTGGTAACATCATTAACTCTTTACTTGAAGAAAAATTAGTACGTCCCAATCTTATTCAATTCCAGACTGTACAGAAAAATCAGTCCTTTTGCACCCCATTACTACACCAAATCAGCTGTAAGAATTAGGTATGTTGCATCAGATTACCCAGCACGCCGCATGGGGCACAAGGTGCAAAATGGAGGAAAAGTAGCTTTGTGCTCTGTCTAAGCCAAAATCTCTTTCAAGGTCTGGGGGCACACCCCAGCTAGCTCCATATCAGAGCAATTCCTGGGCACACATCAACCTCTCCCTCTCCCTTCCACAGGAAGATTTCCAGACACGTGCCCTCAAATCACAGTAAGTAATCACAGACACAAGAGTTTCATCCTTTTGCACTACTGAACAGCCACAGGACCTCACTTGTTTAAAGTAACAACCCCTCAAATTCTATTCCAGCCTCTAGGTTGAAAGAGTAATCACAAATCATTCAGTGGCCTCTATTCTGGTCCACTTCTTTAGCACCATGTTGAGTTCACATCATGCTCCTAATGCCCTTGCTGACAGATGCCAGTCTGCTGTATCAATGCGAGGCTGGAAGAGAGACAATACATTGTCAGCCGGCCAAGGTGAAAGCAAATTCACACAGCACTGATCTGTAGTCCCGAGCCACTGACTAAATCAGCTCAACCACATAAATTAAAAAAAAAAAAAAAAAAAATCAAAATGACTGCATTAGCTCAGGAGTCTCATGAAGAAAGCAGTCACAATTTTCTAAAAAAGTGGAACTCAAAGTATGATCAAAAATAAATCAATGAAACTCCATAGCCAGATGTTACAGATGAAGCAAAGCATTCACTGAGAAGTTATTTAAAAACTCTGAGAGGACCTGAAATATCCCTGTTTGAACTATTCCAGGTTATAACATTAACTATCCAGTATAATGTTATCCAGTAATATAACTCACAAACAGGAAGTTATTCTGCCTCCACAGCAGAGTGACTCAGTGTTGTTTGGGCTGATAAAATGTTTTAAAGTCTGTTGCCATCCTGTCATTGCACATATTTAGCTTCTTCCAACGGCAGCCAGCCACTGGCAAACTTTCTGCACAAGTTCTCTGCATAAAGCTACTTGTAACTATGTTCCTATTAGACTATACTGCAACTTCAAAAGCAGTTCCTTTTCTTCATTTAATCTTCTACGCTGTTTCCTTCTATGATCAGAAATGAGATTAAAGGCTGCCACTAAAAATAGTGCTGTCAGAGGCAATCAGTGTATCTCGCCCTCTTTCTCTCTTTGAGAAATAGTGATGGATTTTGGTGTCTCTGCTCTGACAATGAAGACCTAATTCTGCAAATCATTACTGGCATGAATAGTCCCTATTGATTGCAAAGGGAGGTACCTCCACAGGTTTGCAGAATGCCCTCCCTCTGCTACGCACATGCTGTAGCTGTTACTCAGCCACTTGAGGAGGTGATGAAAAATGATGTAATTAGACTTTCAAGAAAAAAAAGTCCAATGCATTTAGCAGGGTATTGGCTGCATGTCTCCTCTGCAAGTGGTAAGAATTCGCTCTTCAAAAGCATTTTACTTCAAACATTGTATCTCTTTATGTTTTACTTCAAAGAAGTCTTAACTCTTGGCTAGGTTAAAAACAAAGCCTGTACTAAGGCCCATTCTTCTGGGCCTACGCTAACAGGACCTGCCAGACGATTAGTCCTCTTGTTTAATTTGTGGCATGACTGGCAGCAGACACACCTAAATCTCCTAAACCTAAAATAGTACCAAACATATCTAACTCCCTCAGCATTGCTTCCTGCCACAGGTTATTGCATTTGCACATTGCATGTTTTCCCCGCTACTATGCTGCTCATTTTGGAACTGAAGCTGTCATCTGTGATGAGCTTTTCCACTGCTTTACAGCACAGGAAGGCTCTCCTCTACCTCAGACCATTAGATTTGAGCAACATCTTAATAAATAAGATTTTCTGTATTCTTAATGTGCTGCAGCAGAGAATAACTTGATACCATGACAAGGTGATAATAGCATTTCAAAGGACAGACAAGAGGAAAAAAGGCAGCCCGTCACTCACGTCCCAGTCTGCCACACAGGCCTTATTGCTCATGGGGCAAGCAAAGACAGGTGAGTGACCACTTCCTCTCTGCTGCAGTATATTTGCGTCCGTTTTGGTAAGAAATCGGTACTAAAGCAGAAATGACTCACTGGGCTGTTACACAATCAGCAGCTGTGTTCAGAGCCACCAATATATCTGAGTCATGACTTGATTATAGTGCTCTTACAGGTTAGAAAAATAGGACTGGCAGCAATCTCAATAGGTCATCTAGACTAGTCCCTTCCTTGCCCAAAGCAGGATCAGTTACATAGATACAGTTTTCAGATCTCCATCCACCCTATCAGTTGTTTGTCAAGCTTGTTCTCGGAAAACCCCACTAGCGATGGGGACTCTGCATCATCTCCAAAAAAAATCTATTGAGTGCTTCACTATTATTACTTTCTGACTTTTAGGAATTTTTTTGTACTGTCTGAAAAATCTCTAACTTTATGGGTTGTTTATCCTCTTCTGTTTTTGGCTTTGGTATATTACCATTTCACTTATAAAACATGTAGCATTGACCCTTATTTTAAGGCATTTCAGGGATCCATTTCTATTCTCAGAAATTCTGGATCAAACTCATTGAATTCAGCAGACCTGCTCTCACAATGCCTGTGACTGGAGACCCTGACACCATGCATTGCCTCTCTCTTGGAGCACATATAGTGTGTCATTTCCTGTTTGATCTTTAGAACTAGTATTGATCAAAAGCATCCCTTGAACAGGCATATGTATGTTTTCTAATGTGCACCTGAGTGCAAAAAAAGTCACAATACTGATGAATTTGCATCTGCAAATATCTGTTTGCTTAGGCAAGGTGAGAAGTATGTAATTTCCTACATATGTCTACAAATAAACCTTGCAAGCTGCAAGCAGGGTGGGCCTTTGCAGTTTTTAGCATGTGCTGTACCATTCATGCATTGATTTGAAACATTTTACCAGCCAAAAAGCAGCTAACTGCACCCCATGCTTGCAGTACTATACTTCACATGATGCCCCAGGCTTAAAGACTGTGCTTGTATCACTTTAGAAGAGAGATCATGGGAACAAGCTGGAGCATTAGACCAGTCAGTTTATCTGTTAGCTCAGTCCCTGTCTCCTTCTTGAGCTGCTCCAACAAGGTTTCTTCAAGATGCATCTGTTGCAGAGGGACTAGCCGTAAGGAAGCTGAACACGTGCCATTTTGTATCAGCTGGCCTTAGGGCAATGGCCCTCACTTATTCAGCAGTATAGACTTAGCCAGACAAGGCTGTGAATATAGTCCTTATCCTTGCTGAAACAGATTCACAAGCAAATTGTGCTGTTCCTGACACACAAGCTAGAGGCCCAGTAACAGAAGGAATTCCCTGCGTTCTCTCAAACTTCCCATCACACAACCAAAAGAAGAGAACAAACACGTACCTGGACACACCACATTAACCTTGTCTTTAAATAGATGCCGAAGAGATCCACTCAGCAAAAGCCACTCACAGACATATCTAGCTGGAGCCAATGTTTAGGCCAAGACATGATAGAAAATCCATTCTCAGCCTTGCCTGTCTCTGAGAGCATTTAGTGCTGCTGACCAAAGAGCATCACTGCTCGAAAGGGGTGGCAGGGGCCTCAGGAAATACTCTAAAATGCAGCCAGTTTAGGAATAGAAAGAGCTGAAGTCCTCCTCAAAGGGGTCTGCGTAGAGAGCTGTGGTGGGAAGTCACAGCTTCACCAGCAGATTCAAACCATTCTCTGCAGTCACATGCAGTATCTACCTTTCAGAAGAAATGAAGACGCTGTGTGGATCCAAGCATCAACATTTGCAAACCCTTCCTCTTCTTCACCACATACAACAATACTTTCCATCAGATTGGTCCAGAGCTGGGAAAAGATCAACTCATAGGTGATTAACAGCTAGTTAAATCTGAGGAAGATTATCTTAGCTAGTAGAGGGAAGCACAGTGGGAAGTCTGCAGCTACTGAGAAATCTCTTTTGGCTGAAGGTAACTGGCTTACAATGGAAGGGACTTTTCTAAGAAAATACACTCCTGAAAAGACAATGCCAAGTTCTCAGCCTCCCATCCATGAGTAATGTTTTCTGCCAAATCCCCAAAGTAAGAACACCTCATCCTCTGCATCAGTAGATGCTGTCTTGGCCTTAATACACGCCCTTAGAACCTGTTCTCTGAACTACAGCAGGGCACTATTATTATGGGAAACAGAACTTTCTTACAGTAAACTTAAAAAAAATAATACTCTGGAGGTTTTGGATAACTTTAGCACATCCCACTAAAAACACCTGTAGCCTTTACCTTTCTTGTGAAGTCTACTAGAGGATGGGAAAAAATTCCCATTGGCATAATCCAAGATTGAGAAAATAGTTTGAAGGAAAATTTTGTTTCCATTTTGCTGGAAATCCTCAAATCTTTTTTAGGAAACCAGCCTAAGCTCCATAGTTTCTCCCCAGCCCACAGACAGCTGCTTCAACCCCAAATGTCCAAGCCCTCCCAATGAGCCTAGCAGGCAGACAGTGACATAGGCATCTTTTATCAATAACAAAATGCCCTTACTACAGGAACACCAAAACACAGCTGAATTTCAGTTGGATGAAAACCTCCAAATATTTGGATTTTCATCCTGAATAATAACACAGAAAAAGCACCCACCCCCCCAAAAAATTCGGAATCTGAGCTGAAACATTAAGCTACTATTTCACATACAACTAGTGCTGCTCTGGAATCCATGCTAACATTTGTTGCTTTTAGGAAAATGACAGGTTAAGCTTTGTTGTGATTTATCCTGTACTCCAGAGGTATGCCATTCTATGAGATAGTATACATCAGCTTTATTTAAATCACCTTCACAACTTCTCCCTGAAGCTAAAATTCAGTTGGGGGGGGGGGGGAGGGTGAGACAGGGAGGGGGAAACAGCCTTAGTTCTACAGCAAATCATTAACATTTCCCATTAAATTGACCAAGGCAGGAGGGTGGGGGGGGAATACTGTGACCTTTATGCATGAATTTCCCAAACTTTTTAACACTGGCATCAGTCTCTGATTCTCTGCAGCTGACTGAACAAGTGTGCCCCCATCTTCTGACCTGCTAACCCTTATTTGGTTCTCCACTGATTCTGTGCTATTTTTCCCCCCCTCAACATTACTAGGAAATTTGAAACCTTTGTTTCTGGTATAAAATTTAAATATCCTTTTGTTGTCAGTCTTGCTGAGGCTGATGCATGCCGACTGCTACTCTTTGTTGTTTCAGTCCTCACAGGTGTTCACATTGCTTTAGTTTGCTAAATTAAAAAACATTAATTTGGGCAGCCTGGTTAATGACTCTTTTGCTGTCTGTTAACTATAGTTTTACCCCTTTGTTTAATGGAGTTAAGGCAGTTTTTTTCTCATATTGGCTAATACAAAACTTTTGTAACTCTAGAGGAAAAGACAAGAAAATGAAAATTGCCTTAGGCCAACAGTTTCATTGAAGTTAGAGTTGGAAAAGGCCTGTCAGACCACTGAATTAACCACTTCAAAGGTACTGGAGCACTGGATTTTTGCTGTCAGCAAACCAAACACCAGGAAGCAATTTTATTTGATTGCAGATTTGGCTTCTGGCTGCTGCTCCACAACAGGGCCAGGCCTGTGGACAGTTTGAGCAATGTTCCTGAACACGGTGGATTTGCAGCTGTGAGTTTAACCACCTGTCTCTTAGTGCAGCTTGCACACCAAGCAGTGCCAGGGGTGAAGATACCTCTCTGATGGTCTTCACCAAGAGTCAAAATTCTCCACAAATGCTGAACCTATTATTTTGGGTTCAAAGTGCAATATTGTGAAAGAGAAGTGACAGAATTAATCCCACAGCACTTTGCACTTTTTGTATTAATCATTTTTTATGCCTCATTCTGAGTACAGCCCACATTTGAGACACAGCAGGTTAGGAAGCAGGCTGGGAAGGCAATACTGGCAGGCGCAAGTTCTTGAGAATCAAGGATAGTTGTGCCAAACGCCCACAAACTGTAAAGCCAGGAATCTTCCTGGTGACGGGGTGATTATTCCCAGCAGCTCTGGACTAGGTACACCTGAAGTTGTCTCTGCACTCCGCAAGAAAAGAGGATGCAAATTTGAATGAATGCTTAGATATGAGACATTTCTTTTATTAATCTCCACTGAAAGTAAAGCAATTTTAAAGGGAACACAGAGTTCCCTCTGCAGCCCACAGACTGAGTGAATAATAAAATGCTGCTGATGTTTTTCTTTGGTTTATGGAACAGGCACTCTAGCCAGTAAAACTGATCTATCACTACACACACAAACTTATTTTCAATGGTAATACCTAGAAAAATGTCAGCAATCAGACAAGCCAGAAACTGAGGTGACCATTTACCATAAAAAGCTCGCTTAGCAGTTACCCCATCTGTGTTCCCCACCATGATCCACCTGTTAGTTTCGTCCACCTGTTTCACCCTCCCTTAAACCCAGATCGTATGGAGCTTGTGGCAAGGCCTGTTTATACCCTTATGTGGCACACCAGGGCCTTGACCGAATCCTGCTGCAACAGCGGCAGGAAATCACTCAGATGGAGACAGCCTTAAACTCTGTGTTTTATAAAAAAATAAAAATAAAAAGGCTTCAAGCACAGAGGGGGGGGAAAAAGAAGAAAAAAAAAAGACCTCAGGCATTTAGGTACCTGCAAGAAGTGAGAGAAGTCAGCTCTTCTGATTTATTTGTGTAACATGTTTTTCTTCTAGAAGATGTGATGATATACTTACACAGAAGGAATTCGACGGGTAAAACACTGCATCAGCCCACTGCATGCTGCACAGGAATATACTGTTCAGAGAATACCACTGTGGAGTTTCACCAAGGAGAAATGTGGGCTATTGCAGCACCAGCATCTTACTGACCGTTACTACCTCAGCATCTCTGGTGTTTAGCACATAACCCAGATAAAGTGCAAAATCGCTAATGAGCCTTAAGAAAATATGGAGAAATTACTGATTCTGTGAAAACCCCATTTCCCAGGCGCACTTCAAGATTTGCTACAAATCTAGCTACTCCTGTTGCTGGGACTACTTCTGTTACAGTATTTGATACAAAGAATAATTTATCAAAATCTAATAAGCATACATGAACTCAGTTGTATAAATCAGCATTTACTGAACATTATCCTTTGTTGTGCTAATGGAGCTTTTGGCTTCTATTTTCATTGTCAAGTCACTCAAATAACTAAGACACAGCAGTCATTTACACAGAACAACTAAGTTGCACAGCAGTATATGTCAAGATGCAAAGAATCATATCTAGTGATAGCTGCAGGAGGAATTTCTGTAGGCTGAATGCAATTAGTGAAATAGAAATATAACCAGCATTCAAGCAGTAATGCTACAGCATCTTTGTGATTTATAACAATCCATTTTACATCTGATCATGGTCATAAGGGCAGCAGCTCCAAAGATACAACAGCATTGATACTGGAGAAACCACCACCTGGCACTTCCCAGCCTCTGTTTGTGCCTGGAGTGCTTTTCCCCACACAGGTGTGGAGCAGGTCCACAGAGCTCCACGTGGAATTTGGATGTGTCTGTTCTTCTGTCCTTCATGGAGCACAACCAGTTTCACCACTACCGCCCCCATGATAAGCTATAAAAAGCTTTAGCAGACATCCTAAGTGACATTCTGTCTGTGCCTGTTAGAGAGGTGGTGACCAGAAGTAGTAATCCAGGTGGCTTTCAGTACTTTTTGGCTGAGGTATCTGGAGAGGTTCCACCCTAGCCCTTAAAGCTGTGCCTTTAGGTTGGAAAGATGTTGAGTTTTGGTCTGACAGCAGGATAATTACTGTGCATTAGTTAGATTGCTGCCAAGTCCCAGCGGAGCCAAAAGCACTACACTCTTTCTGCCAGGTTGATAGATAATGTCAACACAAGGGAGAGGGAGCTATTCACTCTGCCCAATTTTAGGCCTGAGAGAAAGGTAACTAATTAGAGAGGCTGGTCTTCCCGTACTGCCAATAAAGAAAGAAGTAGGCCTTTCCAGAACATAGTTCAAAAAAAGAGTCAAATTTAAGTGCTTAACATTGCATATGTCCCTGACAGTGGATCACTTTGTAGGAAAAAAACTATAGCATTTCAACTCCACTAGTATCTGTGTTTATTCATCATTCTGTGGTAACACTGGCTTTTCATGGGCCCTTGTTAGAGCAAGCCCTTATCATAGCAGCATTCCCCACTTGCTGTATGCACCCCATTGCCCTAAGGTCTGTTATTGCACTCCAAGAAAAGTCCGGTCTGCCTTATGTCCACTCATACAGTCTCTGCTGCAGTACTTGAAATCACATCCTCCACTGTTCAAAACTGTATATACAGGATGAATATCTGAAACTATAATCTTGGCATGCCCCAGAGCAGTTCAGGGACGACAAATATAACTTTTGATCACACTGTTCAAATGGAAAAGTTAGAACAGCTGCTGCTATTTCAACTCTCACAGGCAGGGAGTTAAATTACCTACAACAGACACAGCCGGTGTAACCCAGATCTCACACAGCATCGTGCACTGTGCTGATGGGGCCTGCCTCCCTCCAGACACAAGGGTTGCGTGGGGGTACCTGGAAGACAAGTTATAAAGTTGTCTTCTGTAGTGCTTGTGTTAGGGGAACCCCTCTCTCCCTCACTCCCTGCCTCTTCAGAGCCGGAACCAAGGTTTCTAGAGCATCTTCATGCTGTTTTATCTGTCTCAAAAGCTTAAAGAACTGGTGATGAAAATCTTACCCAAGGAGTTTACTGACCATAAAAATCCCAAGGACAGAACACAGTGAAAGAAAATCTTCACTATAACCATTATGAAATATGACTTACTCAGGTGGTTGAAGAGAGGGAAAGCAAAGCACATTCATCTCAGAATTATTTTTATATTTATATTTGGAGTTTGATTCCATTCTCTGAATTTCCATGACAAATCTCCAGGTCCTACCTGATCAACTATAAATCTGCACCTTTATGACAACAATAGATAAATTCCAGAGGCAGGACAAAAGAAGTTAATACTCTTTCTCATAAAGCTGCCCAGTTCATTTTTAATGGTATATGTGGGATACATTTTTTTCCCCCCAGAAAAGTAATTTCTTCTGTTAGCAAGATTATATGAAGATAAGCTCTTGGAACTACTTGCACATACCGATTTCCTGATTTCTGTTGTTCACCATTTTTGTGCTAGCCATTATCCGGGCAGTTTGCAGAAACTTCACAGGATTTACATAGGGAGCAACCTTCAGGTAATAAAAAATGATTTGCTATATAGGAACAGAAACAACTTTCAAAGGAACTAGGTAGAACTCTACAGAAAAAAAAGAAGAAGCAAACAATGATTCTTAGAAAAGAGCAAACTTGAAAAGAAAAATAACAGTATTCTGCTAGCAAAAAAAAAAAGTTTCTTGGGAAAAAGAGAAATAAATAATATAATATAAATCCTTGAGAAATGATTAATCATTAATAGAGAGTTGGAAAATAAAGATGGAAAAAAAAATAGGAGGTCATTTAGCCTATTTCCCTGATACCCCAGTATTTCAAATTGTCTCCAACAGCTCTTTCAGCACAAGAACTGCCCAAAATGTACTTGTAAGACTTTCTCTTCTACAGATGTTCATGGAAATCACATGAAAAGGAGCAAAAATATTTTCTAAGCTAAGTGGGAGATTTTATTCCAGGTGAGATTTTACGTATTGTGGAATATCTTCCATAAAGCAGGTCAGAATGAGTGATTAAGCAAAACAATACTTTATTCCCATTTTGCATCCTAATTATAATATTATTGTGCTAATTACTGTCAACTTATATGATCCAGCATAGACTGTTAGACCTTCAGCTTCTCATTTCTGATGTTCACTAAGAGTTTGATTCCACAAGTAAGAAAATATGTTTATCTTATACAGTTTCCATTTTTCCCTATTTCTCTGAGCTGACAGTGGAAGCTCTACCTGTAAAAATGAACAGAAATAGAATTCTTAGAAATGTCAACCAGGTATTGCTTTAGTGCATTTCTCTAGCCATCAGTATTAAGCACCATGTATTATAAATCATCTTTTTCACTCTGTAAAACTACTTTGAAAGGAAACCTTGAAATTTTGCTTACATCTTCCCACTGACAAATTTAATTTACTACCTCTTTCTGGAAAGAACAAATGCACATTAAAGTTCTGAAACAATGGCAACTGCAGAGGAAAAAAAAAAAATCAATGACAAAATAATTCTTATTGACAGCCTCCTATCCATTCTAAAACTCTGTTTATTTTATGCCTGTTTTTCCATTTTGTAGAGATTAATATTTGGAAAATAATTTTAAACTTTAATCCCACAAAACTATATAGGCAGAAATAACTATTCTCAAATACGCAGTTACTCTGTCGCAGGAGATAACAATGACTGGTTTAAAACATGGCATTGTCCATATTTATGCATGCATCAGAAAAGAGAATGTAGATGCATAAATACCTTTGTTAACAATATGAATCAGCAGAGGCATGGAATTTAAAAATATATGTACAATCTTGAGAGGAAGATATTCTTTTGTTTCACTCGTTTTTGTTGCTTCCTACTCTTTAATCAAAAAATGCATTCCAAAGATATATATTAGATCATGCAAACACTTGCAAAACATCTAATTTTGGTTGCGTGGCTTGTCCCACTGATTAGTTAATTTAGTTGTGTGTATGAATTTGCATGGTAAGAAATCCATCTCACCCACTTCTCAGCTTACTGTTCTCTCAGGGTAGATATGGGTCTTGATACTGAGATGGGACGAAGGCAAGTGCAGTGCAGCTTAAAGCCAGCACATTCCCACTTAAGTTAGAGAAGGAAAACACTTTTTCCTCACCTGAGTAAAAGCTATTCTGAAAAATGAACTTTACTCGTATTCCTGTCTTGGCCCCCAAAGTGTTATTCTAGGATATGAGAAAAGAAGCTACCAGATTCCCCATCTCTGTGTGTATCCTAAGTTGGTCAATATATCAAAAGCCACAAGGAAAATGTATAATGCTGCCATAGCTGAAAAGTTCCTTTACAGACTGGAACTGCTTTTACAAGCTGTATGGTATTTTGTTTAAAAAGACTGGACCAGAACGATCAGATTAAAAAAGAATACATCTATACTAACATCTTGATTCCCGAAATGCCAGAAAGCAATGAGCTGTAACAGTGTTTTTTACCCTGCAGCATCCACGGACTATTCTAAAGGATGCATTAACCCCACTTAACTAAGAGAAAATAACTTAGCTTAAATTCATTACATGGAGGTCCAAGCATTCTAGTCTAAAAATCAAAAGACTGAAAATTACTTCTCTGAAAATCTCCATGAAACATTTTATCAATTATAGATTCAGAGTTTGAGAGAAACGGTGGGTTTGAACTGCTGCAAGAAAAAACTTGATGTTTTGACTTAGCTCAGTCTTCCTAAAGTCAAATCGATGTTCCTATATGAACATTTTTTTCCTCTTAATTTGCTTAACTGACACTGATGCAAACACATATTCCTTCCTCATTTTGCTGCCTAATCCCCCGTCTGCTTATATCAGTCTTGAGTTTCCCTTGGGCCTTCTTGATTTAAACTCCTAAAGTGTTATTCTAAGATATGATAAAAAATGTTATTATATTCCTTGTCCTTATTTGTTCCCTGGATGGTGACCACTACATTGAGATATTGAGAAGACTGTGCAATACCAGATTGCTTTGTTCCACAGGCAGAAGTACTAAGTAAATAGATAAACAATCCTTGTGTTTGCTTCTATTCCTGCATTGTCAGGAATTTATAGAATCCTTTATGAACATTCAAGCTTTTACTTGTGCAGAATATTAAGAAGTATTTGTGTTACAGTAATGCTCAGAGCTACTCCTTCCTCATCCTGGTTAAGATAATCCATCCTGGATATTTATAGGTATTCCAGCTCCTGACTCACAGTACAGTTGAGTCAGATGTAGGAACCCAGATACTTTTTAAGATCTAAGTCTTGGGCTGTTACTACTTCATATGCAAAACAAGAAAAATTACCAAGGACACTGGATATTTTCTTGACTGGGATTTTGACTTCTCAAAACTTTTTAATTTGCGCCAACAAGATGGAAACACTTTTGATATCCAGCTGCACTCATTTGCAAAGCTATGCTTCCTCCCAGCCATTTGGCATATCCATACTGAGAAGTACTCACTGGTATTTGAGCTTTGAAGGCACCAAAAGCAATCCAAAACAAGATGGAGACAGTGCTTTGTTTTGCTGCTCCTTGCCAGGCTTCTCCATCCTTGATGTTTTCCTAAGAACAGTGTAAAAGCCCCGCTGCGGAAATTCACATTGGCTGGAGAATGCAGGCACCTAAAGCTGTGCTTGCTGGCGTCTCCCAACAGCTGAACAGAAGAGATCCAGAGCAGGAAAAAAAACCATAAGGTTATATCCTGAAGTAAAAGTAGAAGGAAACAAACAGAAAAAAAAAGAGTAGGAACAAAGTTACAAACCTAAAGACTAAGCCTTCAAAGGTTAAATCACTGACACTGAGAAAATGTGAAGTGTCCAAAGCAGGGTATGGGAGATCTTCAGTGTATGAAAATATTCACTGATAGTATTTTTGAGGGACTAAGCCTCATGAGTTTGAAATTAACATTTGATGCACTAGTTCAAAACGCAATGAAAGCTCTCTCATGCCTTTAGAAGTAAGGGACTTAAGCCGTATGTAAAAGCAAGATAATGAAAACTCTTGATTTTGATTTAACCTACACCAGTGTGAATAACAAGTGCTGAACGTGACCTACTAAACGAAGCAGGTAACATTGTTGATTTCACTGGGAAAGGCTTTCACAGTCCTCTCCAAAACTTTTAGGAAAGAAATCTACAGTTAAGATTAAAAAGAAGTATATACTCAAACCAAACCTATGTCTGTAAGTGAACACCAGTTATGGGTTTAGATTCAATACCACCTTACCAATGGACAGAAAATTCAACTGTAGTTTGAAAAAAGCCAATAAAGCTGACAGTGACAAAGGCTGTATCTCTACTAGCAACTTAAACAGTGCCAGCAAACATCCCATACATTTAACTGTTAGAAAAGTCCCTAACATTATTTTGGCCTAGGCCAACTAGCACCTTCACAAACAACTTATAGGCACATTTCAGGAGTTAGATCCCATCATGGCTATTCCCTGCAGGAAGTTTGGATGCAACCACCCTTTTCTGGGAGGCTAAAATAGTTTAACAGTTGGACATGGGTTTTTCTGTGCCGGTTGGTCTCAGTGAGGGAGAACATTCCCAGACATGTTTAATTTATGAATACTGACATACCCAAGCGTTCCAGGTTTTAGGCACCTTAAGCTAAAGTTATTACAAGAATGTGACCTGCAGGGTTTTAGGAGTGGTTGGTAAACAATAGCAGCATATGAACTGATAAGCTATCAAAGCGGGAGTCCTGAGAAATTCTATAGGGAGTTTTTCCTCCTGCAGAAACAGCTTCCTTGGCAAACAACACATTTAACTACAACTTTTTAGTTTGTCAGTCCAGCTACTTAAAAGGCGAAAGACTAAGCCTGTATTGTTGGGAATAGAAGGGGAAAAGAAAAAAAGTCTTCTAACGATCAGAAAAGAGAGGTAGTACTTACCACATGTAGGAAAAGCATTTTAGTCCTCTTGAAAGTACTTACAGAAGTGTAGTTTTTGTTAAATAATTATTTTACTGTCTCCATTACATCTGAGAGTTTTTGTTCCACGTACATTAAGCTCTTTGGCAACTTCTATCCCTAAGTGAATCCAAAGTCTGAGTACACAAGAACATCTGGTTGCCAAGCCAGCAATCTATATGCAGCAGCAAAGTTTAGGAACAGCTTGCTGTGTTGGGGACACAGGCCTATTTATAGTAGAGCCTACTGAAACGTAGTAGCACAGTGCATTTACTTGGAACGTTAAAGAGTTCCTGCTTATGACGATGGCAGGGGTTAGTATTTCCTTTTGGCTCTCTCAAGGCCTTCAAAAGTGCCTCATTAAAAGAAAAGGCAGGGTTCAGGAACGTATGTAGAAATTAGGCTGAATCAACCCAGATTGAAGAGGATAAAGGACCAGTTCCAGTTCCAGTTGCACACTGACCCTGTGTAGTCATCAGGTGAGCTCAGTAACATAATTTCATGCCTTCGCTTGATGATTACAAGGTTTATTGTTCTCTGGATCTTGAAGGTCTAAACAGCAAAATTCATTTAATCAGACGTAGGTTATATTTCGAATACACCTGAGCCAAGTCACCATGGGGTCCTTCCATAGCTCCGGAGAGAGCAGAGAGCTACTCAGTAAATGCTGGGAACCAAAACAACTAGAGACCTAAAGTTAGGTGAACTGAATCCTCTGCTCTCAGCGTAACTGGGTTGAGTGTCATTGCAGTGAACGTTCGTGGAAAGCACACGCATAGACACACATGCCCAAACGCACCTGAGCTCAGAGCAGCCGGTCAGACGCTAGCACATGCTTTGTTCTGCCCAGAAATAACATAAGGGTTAGGCACAAAGACAGCTTAACAGTCACTAACCTACCAGCCCTAACCGGCTATCAGAAAGGGTATTTGACTAGGAGACTTTTACGCCTGACAGCTTCAGGTTGTCCTGTTATCAGTGACGGCACTATAAAATGCTGAAACCTAAAGCAGTTTCAGGCACTTGGAAAACAAAAATATTCATAGCTTTATGAAGAGTACATGTGTCACATAAGAGATTTCTCACATCTGAACACAAAGTCATTTTCTTTCAGGCATTAGAGTTTGCTATGTAACAACACACATGTGCTCTCGTAACACCATAACTGTGGATCTGACCTCCCCAGAAAGCTGAACCACCTTATTTTCCACTGACTTTAGAGAGAGTTAGAACTACTCAGTGTCTTGCAGGCATCACTGCCTCAGGCTGGTCACTCAGATGCTATCATGGCATGTACAGAAAATCCAGAAAAGGGCTGGAGAGGTGAGGTAATACAGGACTATGTCTGCAGATAATAACAAATACATCTTGGGCATGCGGGCATGTATCATAAGCTTTAATTGCAGGATGGGCACACAAAGGTAGGCTGGGGCAGCTTTTTCTGTTTTCCCTTCATATTCCTGTGGCACAGCCTTCTGATTTAGGAATATGAGAGATGATAGTGCTTATCAATATGCATGCATTCTGCTTTACACATGGCTGAAATTATTCATTATGTGCTTCCTGTGTCACAGTCAAAGCCCTGAATACTTTAGATTGCAAAAAGTCAACAAAAAAAACGGAAGCCAGAAGCTCCAAGTCATCTGAAATATACAGTGCCTCTTAAATCTGTTTGTGGGTTGTCAGTCAGAAAGACTGCATAACACTGCAAGGGTAAACAAGCTAGAGAAGGCAGATGCCTTAACAGCTACTATCTGGAATCTAATTACTCTTTCAATTACCTTTATTCACCACTCGGTCCCCAAGCCAGCTACTGGCAGACATCAGCTGTCCATGTGGCATATTCATCTAGCACAAACTGTATTGAGCGCAAAATCAAATGAGACACTGTTACACCAACATTAGCAACATGCTCTGCAGTACAGAAGAGGCATGCTGTACATTTCATAGCACACATCTAGCTACATACATTTATAGCTAGCATCTCATTTTTAAGGCAATATAGATACCGTACTTCTGCAAGATTTCAGTGCCGCAGAGCTGTAGATAAGTGATTAAATTCTATATCTAAATAAATACACAGCCGAATCACAGTCGCACTGGAGTAATCATGACCTCCCCCAACCTTTTGTTTGAGTTCAGTCCCCTGCTACTGCAAGTAACTATGTCATATAATGGCTTCCAACAGCAATCCCTTCTTAACTTAAAACCACGAGAAGGTGTCTTGCACAATGAAAGAATGAAAACTAAATACAATCCTTATTCCTCCAGGAAAAGTTTTCTAAATAGTCTAAAGAATTGCATATCCCCAAATCCCCACCATCTAGAGAGCTACATGTACCTGCTTCTTACTTTTCATAACTATAGCTGTGCCTAGAAGCCTCACATGGCTAAAGAACCCACTCTGTAGTAGTCTGTACATGCTTATGCTAGGAGCCAGGCCATGCTCTCACCAGCATACAACCTGAAGCACAGAGATATTTCCCCAAAATCACAGGAGAATCAATTTAGATTTCCTGCTCTCAATACAGCAGTGTAACTGCAGACCTGCCCTTTCTTTCACTAAAAGGAAGGGCCTTTTTGTTTTTAAATAGTACATCTTAGTTTTGTGGAGATCTGAATTTTTGAAGCTCACCAAGCAACAAGATCATTCAAGGAGTGAAGAGCATAAAGGAAATTATCTAAGTGTGGCTTTCATGTGAGTTACCATGGGGGATGGCTGTGTCACTTGGCTGTGATTACAGTGATATTGAAACAGCCCACACAGCTTTCCCACAACAGATTGTATTTGTTTCTTATTTACCATGGTCTACCATGCCGCATATGCATGCCATAATCTATTTCAGAGATGATTTGGCCAGTCTTCTCTTTGGTTCTGCCTTTTTTCAAGCAGTTTCTCAGATCATAAGGATTGTCCCCAGTGGAAGGAATCTGTATCCCAGCAGGACAGCTGTGAACTTGCAAGATGGTTAAAAGCTAGCTCAAAGATATTCAGCCTGAATGAGATGGGACTGGAATACCCAGCAAGGAAAACCTGGTAACTCTCCAGAGAGCAGCAGAGTTTTTCCTCTACCACTCCACAGCAGGAGAAGAACCATCTTACCTGGCAGATGTTTTTTCCATTTTGGATTCATCTGCCTCAGTTTGACTGAGCTCTGCAGGTTGGCACGTGCCATTTTACAATGGAAACATTCCTTCTAGGGATGCCTCATTGCTCCTGTAAAGTGAGCGATACATTGATTTACAAAACACAAAAGCTTTATCAGAAAGTTAAAAAGGGGGATGCTCCTGAGCATTTAAACTCCTTCGGCTACACTGTTAAATTATTAAAACAAGTCCCTACCACAGTTTAAGCCCAGGCTAACTGG
Source organism: Apteryx mantelli (assembly GCF_036417845.1). Lineage (NCBI taxonomy): Eukaryota > Metazoa > Chordata > Aves > Apterygiformes > Apterygidae > Apteryx > Apteryx mantelli. The sequence goes on from NC_089979.1 coordinate 22,142,904, forward strand.
CACTCTCCTAAAAATTCCCAAGTAGAGTTCAGAGTCATTCTGTGGGGAACTCATCTCAACAGGCAGTTTGGATGTCTGCGCCCTGTTTAAGAGGACAAGTGAGTTTAATAGCATGGACACAGACTGACTGTTCCATGACACTATGTCTCAGTACCAGAGAACAGTCCCAGACATAGTTAATTTATTAGTATAGTCACAGCCTAGCTCTCCATTAATTACAGCACATCAGCCTACTTGCCAAACTGTACAGTTCCTCTTCAGATAGCTCCAACTGAAATAAATCACTAGTGTAAGAGATGAAAGAAGAGACTTTTGCTATGAATCTCCTTGATTCTCACATCTGCCACAGACCACAAGGTTACTATAATCAATAGTCATTTGTTTTTCTGCAAAAATCCCTGTTGGGGAGATGGTCAGGGAGATTACAAATTGCAGACCAGAACTCCCCGTTGACCACACAAATCTATCAGGGAGACCTCTCCCATTAAGTAGTGGGACTTGTTTATCAACACTAGGAAGCTCCTAATGACACCCAGAGGGTTTTTTTTAATTCTAAAGTGGGATAATTACTGAAGTGCATGCAAATGGGTGGAACTAACAGAATATAAAGCAGTTTTCTATCCAAAAGCATCCCCCTTGAAAAAAAATTAGGGTCAGTCTTGCATCAATTTGTACTCTTATTTAGACAAATCTGGGGTGCATGCAACAGCTGAACATTTCTTTTTCTTCTGCTGTAAGCAAGAAGTCAGGCAGACAGCATTACCAGGAGCAGAACAAACTGCAGAAGTAGAAGCATCTGCTAAAAAGATAGCAATGATTCCTGCTACCACAGGAGTTTAAAAGATTCCTAATCCTCAGAAATCCCTGCCTCTTTCAAAAAAACAAACAAACAAAAAAACCCAAAACACACAGCTGTAACAGCTATTGACCTTGTCAATACAAGGAACCTGTTCTGAAAGCAGGAAACGGAGGGAGGGAGGAAGATGATCAAAAGGCGCACTGTACAAGAAGGTGCCTGTCTACATCCCCGCAGTCTACCTACCTCAGATTTCCTTTTTATTTCTACTGAACAGTGCTTTGCCTTCTTTCTGACATAAACTGTAATGTTCCACAAGAGGTAAATAATGGGATTTTCTGTCTATAGCTCGCAGTGAATCACCATAGTTTTTTATTATTTCTCATGAAATTTTCTTCTCCACTAAATATTATTCTGATTATTAAAGCAATGACATTTAGACAGTGAAATGATTAAAAACTTTTCATTGAATATAACATTTAACACAAGAGATTTCTCAGGGGATATTGCACTGCTTTATTAAGCAAAGCCGCAATCACTGCAGAGCTGTGTGAGCTTACCTTACTGTACAGACCTCTGTGCTGGATTCAGACCTTAATTATGTTAAGTCTGAGCTCTGACATTTTCCAGAAATGCTGCTGGGCACTTTGTCCACATATTCTAAGGGAGGAGGGAGAAAGGGAGGGACAACTATTGTCTCTTTTTATATTCTTCTTCTTGTTAATATTAAGACTTACTGAATTGGTTTTTTGAGTTTTTTTTTCTTTCCCTTTTTCTAGAGATAAATGTAAGGGAATGTTTTTAAAGAACAGTCCTGCATCCTTTTAGATTACATTTAAACACGTGAAGAACACTTGGAAAATGATGTTACTGGGGAAGGGTTGCGGGTTTTTTATTTTGTTTTTTTTGTTTGTTTTAAAAAAACTCCAGGTAACTCTTACATACGTATGTCTGGTCTCCCCTTGTTCTTGGTGGGGGAGGACTTCAGATACAGCAGAGGAGTTCTTTCTCTCAACCCTCTGATTTCGAATATTTAACAAATTTCTTTTTTGCACAAATGTTTTCTTAAGCCTTTAAGTAGGAGCTAGAGATGTAATGCATCTCTATATAAATATGTAGATAAAATATTAAGTTTATATATAATCACACAAATTTTAAAACACTACTTTTTTTTTTTTTTTTGCACTTTTCTCTACTCCAGTTCCAGTCTATTACAATGAGAGAATCCAGCTAGTTCCAAAGTAGGCACCCTCCATATTTTAGTTTTATCAATGTTTTAATCCCCAAATTGTTAAGTGTACATCAGAGGAAACAAAGCTAGTACAGAGTTCTTGGAATCCATGTGACGTTAATATTGTAACAACATTGATACAGGATAACAAAGCATATTACTACTCTCTTACTGCAAAGTTTCAGCCTTTCCAAATGGCAGTTGAAGACTGATCTTGCATGCTGCAAACTAATGAAAGAAATTATATTCAAAGGGACTTAAACTTTATCCCAAGCTGAAGAAGCTGCCAGTTGTTGCTATCCAATGGTATTGTTTTCAGTAATGAGTGCTTCCCTTTATTTGCTGTGAATCAGAAATAACCCTGGAAAGACATATGGGGGAGGGAGGTTGTGAAGGTAAAACTAAGGATGTTACTGAATTTAATTGCAAGCCTGATTTAGCAGGCATAGTTCCTTCCTGCAGTTAGTACCCCCAGGGGCCAGATTTCATGTTGAACTTGCAACAAGAATCTGAGAAAAGATTTTTGTCCTGTAAGCTGCATGCACAGGCACAGAGTCCTGAAAAAGTCTTGGTACAGAATTGTTTTGTAGGTTAAAACTGCACTGCCAGTACGTTTCTTTGGCAGACCAGAAAGAAAGGTATTTTAAAGTCCAAAATGCCTGCATGCCTGAGATCTCAAGGCTGCTAGCCTACTTAATCTGCAGTACTATATACGAACAACTCATTTCCTTGCCTCATTGTTCCATACCTCCTCCCTCTTCCTGTACATAGTACAAAGAGTACAAGCAAAATGTGTCAGCACTACCTTCCTCAAGATCATCTCAGACACATGCTGAGAGATCTCTAGAACAAAGCAAGACCATATATAGCAGCACTTTTGCATTGCATGCAGCTCTGGCACCCAAGCCCCACAGGATTTAGCTTAGGCAATTAAAGATGTTACCAGGCAGCAGGTCTAGTTCCCAGCCCAGTGTTTCAATACAATTGCATCCTTCACTTGCGATTTACATTAAATAAAATGTATTTCTGAGCTTGTTCTGCAGTCTGCATTTAAATGGTAACATCTAGGTCAGATTAGTAGTTGGCATGATTTCAAGAAGGATATGCCAAATTTTATTTTTCTTTCCCAAACTAGAGGTAAGCAGGCCTGAGGCAACTCAGTAAGAGACAGTCCCTCTCACAGAGGCACGATGCCTGTATCACAGTATTTTGATTCAGCATGAGTGGAGATTCCCAAGTCCTGCTGAGTTCAGAAATCGGTGGGAACGAGATCTGGAAAGAGCTGGTTCTCAAAAGATACCACAGCACTCAGTGTCTGATCCTTTTGTGCCCCACTGAAAGTCATCTCACAGGTACATTTGGCCATCTGTAGGTTCCTGAATGCTGGGTAAGAACAACAGAATACTACAGATGCTAATAGGTCAGAGGACAAGGACATGGATCACTCCTCACAAGTATGGTAAACACCAGCTAGAAATTTTCAGTGCTACTGGGCACCAGATTGCTTTGTGACCCTTGATACATGGCCATACATCCTTCAGGCCCCAAAATACTTTTAGAAATCTGGCCTCTAGGTATCTAATACCTGTTACACAGAATAGGACTTTCAGTGTCCTTTGTGAAGTCCAAACTAATGATTTTCTTCTCTTGTGTTGGCAGAACTAACAGTTGTCTTGCTACTGTTAAACATATACACTACCTGTAAATAGCAGGAAAGCAACAACAATTGCTGGGGCTGCACAGGTCTGCAAATGCCTCACAGCAATTTCACACTACCTAAAACACATATCTGCAAGTGTTTAGAGATTTTCACTAATTGTCATTATTGCAGATGCTTATGTCTATGAATAAAAACATTTTGCTCTGAACAGCTGTTAAGGAAACCTGGTGTTTCTTCTAAAAAGAACAGTTTAATAAATTCAGTGGAATTTAAAAGAACATTTGGGAAGGAAATTACAAATAATAAATAACATTGCTCCTTCCACTTAGGTAGTTACATACAACAATCGAAAAATTCAACATTTGGGAATAAGTCTAAGGAGTTACTCCATAAAATGGCAAAAATGCATATTCAGCAGAGTACAAGAGAGATTAGTCTGAGATATCACTTGGGATTTTCATTTTTCTATTTGTTCTCTAGCTGTAACTTAGCCAGGCCAGCATTGGAGATGCCTGTCTCTTCACCCATCTTTCCTTCTTCCACAAATACCTCCATTTTGCGATGTAGATAAGGAAAGCATGTGCACATCGTTACAACCACACAGCAGCACACAAATCCAAGGAAACATGCGGTTCTTAGACTTGGGGAGCTGCATGTGTGAACACGACCATTTGCATTTCTGCCGCCTGCCTAGTGAAGCTGCTCTATCACACTACCAAAACCCCCAGAAAGTCAGTCCTAACCTTTGGTCTTGTCCAATGGCTTCTGGGGATAGGGGAGGCATATGGGAGGGCAGAGAGAAGATGGAGCCAGACTCTTCTTGGAGGTGCACAGTGATAGGAGGAGAAGAAATGGATACAAGCTGCAGCACAGGAAATTGAGCAGATATAAGGAAAAATTCTTCACCCTGAGGGTGGTCAAAGACCAGACCAGATTACCCAGAAAGGCTGTGGAACCTCCATCCTCAAAGGTGTTCAAAACTCAACTGGACATGGCCCTGAGCAACCTGATCTAACCGGAGCTGTTTGAAGCAAGGGGTTGGACTAGATGACTTCCAGGGGTCATCCTCCAACCTTCGTTATTCTATAATTCTATGAACTGGACACAACAGCTTGGTACAGAAGCATCAATTGACTAATACTATCTCATCTGTTTGAGACAGCAGTTCCCAACTTGGATCACACTAAAGCAATACTTAAGTACTAAGTGAAACATGTTTTTAGGAGAAAGTTCAGCTCTTCTTTGGGTAAACACAATCACACTTTGCACCCGTAGTGCTTCTATCAAAGATTCCTGAAGCACTATAAAGATCATTAAGAATAATGATATCCATTACCAGGAAATACGGGTGCATATCCACAAGCAGAATCAACTTTCCTTTATTTGAGTTCCAAGTTGATAAGATGTACTGATAAGAGATAGGGATTACTAGCTCAGGTTCATGCCATGCCAATACAGCTATACATTAACCAGTTCTGTGTCTTAGAACTGGTTAATATGCAGTCAGCATGGAGTGCAGAGAGGATTTCAGGTCTTTCTGCACCATGTAGAAACCCAAGTCTCTTCCCCAAGAGAATATAAGCCACATAACACAAATCTATCCATGCTTCCAACCACACGGCCATCTTTTTTACACCGTTAATCAGAGTAGATAAAATAAAGGAAAGCAGAAAATTTGCAAAGTAATACACCTGCCACTCATTAAAGCAAGTTTCTGCCTTGCTTCAAGGTTAAGATTTTGTAATCTTCAGTCTGTATTTTCTGCATTTAAATGCAATTCCAGACCTTCGGAGACTAAATTGTTAACACATTCTTCTGTGACTTCTTCTTCTTTTTCTACTTGGGTTTTAAGAATTGAAAAGGATTTAAAGAAATAAATTTAATCCATTCTCCAAAGAATGACGTATTGAGAAGTGGAAAGTAACCTTACCAATTATAGCTATCAGGATTTTACCTCCTCATAAATTTACTAACAGTCTTGTACTAATTGCAACTTTTTTTTTTAATCTCCTTAAGTTTTCAGTTCCAGCCTCAAACTGCTTCATAATGAAATCAGTTTTAAAATTCATTACCACAAGGCTCTTTTCTGCCAGTGCCAATGTCAGGAGCTTGGAGAGTTCACAGAATTCTTCCTTCAGACTCTGCCATTTTCCTAACTCAAAGCTTGCTTGAAAGGAATAGTAGCACTGTTACAACCACATTATCTAAGGAAGCACAGCTTGCAAGGAGAGATAATACCTTTCATTAGACTGACTGATGTAGCTGGAAAAAAAGATACAGATTGCTCAGCTGAAAGAGGTCAGCCACAGAAAGAGATTTGTTTGACTGAAGTTTAAACTAACTATACAGCATCTGGTAAACCACAGCAGCTGAGGTGAGGTGGTACCACTTCCAGTTGGAAAAGAGAGGTGTACTACATCCAGTGAAACATAGTTCAACTCACTGTACTGAAAAAAACACAAATAACTGTACTCTTGATGAGGTCATCCCACAAAATGCTAGCTTTGCTTGTAAACTGTAAGTTTCTATGGATGTGCTGCATGTACACACGGGTATTGTTCCCAACAGTTCTGAAAGCCTAAAATTCTGTGCAACTTTAAAATGACTGGAAATCAACAATTTGATACAATTCACAGGGTAAGCTGCAATAAGTCCTTTTATGGCCACTGTAATACCCTAAGCTAGCAAACTCAGCAGAAGAACATTTGGTGCAGAAATTAGTAAGGGTAGCACAGATTACTGTAGTTCACTGAGCACAGAACATTAATCTTGTATCTCAGTTTACATCCACAGGAGAACACACAGAATATTAATTTCCTGACAGAGCCAGAATTTTTTTTTTTTTTTTTTTTTTTTAAGAATAGGGAAAGGAAGCCATTCAGACACAGGTTTGTAAAAAGAAAGAAATAGAGGAACCTCTGGCTTCTCCTCAGCAATCCCTACCCCTCAGCTGGAAGAAAAGTGAGTTTAGAGCTCTTCCTCAACCAGCTACCACCTGAGCCATGTAAAGCAGAGCAACAGAAAAAGGAAGCCTTGGGAATTCAGGCAGGCAGCCACCTGCCATATATTTCTTAAGTATAACGAAAAAACAGCAATAAATGTTCCTCTGCCCTTCTGATGAGAACTATCCACCACTCCTTGTTTTGTTTTGCTAGCCAAGCTTATAAGAGCCAGCCCTAGAGTCAGAAGTATGTATTCAGCAGCTCTCCAAAAACCAAGATGCTCTTTCTTAGAAGCCATCTGGTTGCTTCCAAGATAATATTCCCAGTAGCTATAAAAGACATCTGAAACAGTCATAATGAGGTAAGGATCAAAAGAATCAGCAACTTCATATCATTTCCATTTCAGCATTCCTTACTTTCAGTAGTAGCCAAGGAAAAACAAAAACAAAAAACAAACAAACAAAAAAACCCACCTCACAGCCATCTGGGTGCTTCACCTAGTATCGAAGCAAATGCTGTTACTCCCTCATGAAAATCAAGGTCATAACAAAGAATTCATTAGGCTATTTCCTCACCACCTACCATTTCTCATATTAGATGGAGAATCCTTGTGATCTTACGCAATATAATTTCTAAGGCAGAGAGCATAAATTTACCATTAGAACAGTCCATCACCACAGGTTTTTCTCTCCTCCCACTCACAAGATTTAAGGGTTTTAAATAGTTACAGTTCGCTGAGAACAGAGGGAAACACCTTAAATTCAGCAGACGGAGCTCACGCATCTTGCTGAGCAGAAGCAAGGCCTTACTTAGGCCAGGTGCAAATGCATACACACCACTTAGTACCTACATGCTTGCACCTCAGCTGATTTTGCGCCATCACTGGGACAAACTAAATTGCAAAATTAGAATCAAGAAATGGAATCAAAATTTGTCAAAGACGACTATTTCAGAATTTAAGAGGTCCCAAACATTCCAAAACTCTCCCCCAAAGAAAATGCTGACCTACCTCTAGGCAAGGCCACCTGGCTGCCGTAGGGTGGAAAGAAATCAAAACTGTCAAAGAGGCGGGTTAAGTTGGAAGACAAACACTAACATCCATGTAGAGAGGATGTGTATTAGACCTACCTGCCCTGTGCTGCCAGGCACTTCACTAATTCTGTGGGACTCTAGATGAGACAGGGAAGAGCTGCTTTCCACGGCAACTACACATTTTTCCAGCAATGGCAGAATTTTTAATCAATTTCCACTCTGCACTGGATTTCCTATTCCCTCCTGTCCAAACCATCTTCCTGTTAAGTAGATAGGACTGCTACCATTTTTTAATCTATTATATTGAGAAAGTTTGTCACAGAGCTCCTTTAGGTATTTAGCTACTGTCATTAAGGGTGAAAGTGAACACACCTTAGCGTGAAAGGGAACACATTTATAGTATTTCATGTTAGGCACCATATCCTAGATTATTTTGCAAGGCCACTGATTACTCCCAGGAACTTTGGTCCATCCAAACCCAAATCATACAAGCCTCAAATAGAATGCTGAAAATGAGTGCAAAGAAACTGATATGCAACACTAGCCACAATATGTGTGTGTGTGTGTATATATACACACATACATATACATACACACACATATATATATGTGTGTGTAAAAAAGCAGTTTTCTAGTCTTCAGATTTGACCTTTGCAATGCTGGTTGAAGTTATTATGCAAAATCCGTATAAAAAGATATAATAGGTAAAGCTCTTGGACAAAAAAAGATTTTCCTCCCAGGCACTTAGTATAAAAATAGATTTTGATAAATTTGCTAGAGTTGCTCTTACCACAAGAAGAAAGTAGTAAAACTTCTGGTGCCAAGCAGCTGAGAGAGATTCCCTTTTCTATATCACCTGCAATTTAGCACATTTTATAAAACAAACAAGCAAGCAAGCAAGCAAACAAAAAAAGAAATTTCACCTGCACAGCAACACACACACAAAAAAAGCATGAAGGTAACTTGCCACATATTATTAAACTGGATTCATATTGTTCTATTTTTTAGTTGCACTACGTAGGGAGACAAAAAAAAAAAATCACCACATCACTTCTCTTACTACCTTTACATTCAGAAATAGCAATCTTCTTTAGGTTCATTAGCACATTTCTTAAAAGCAAAATATGCTTATTCTTAACCAAAAAGGCACCTACAATTATCCAACCTTTAAAGTATTTAACAGAATTAAGCACATTACTAAAAAAAAAATTTTTTACTGTCTTTCCCTTGTCAGTAGCTCACATGCCATATAATTCACTCTGAAATTCTAACTTGTTACTTCCTCAACCTAGTCAGCTTTCTTGTGAATTATCTGAATTTAAGTATTTCAATTTCTTTGCTTCTTTATGTGTGCATATATAAAGAAGACATTCCATTGCACTTTCTTTCCAATACCACTTTGTAGCAACCTGAAAATTTAATACATATTTCTTAGAGAAATTTAAGTGAATTTATTGTATAAAATTATGATTGGCATGGTACAGAAAAGTTCCTTTTAAAGCACATTTCCCATTACCTTGTACACAAATATTACAAGTATCAAGCAAAATGCAAAAGTCTTAAGAACTAATTCCATACTACAAAAGTGTTCACATAGTGAAGTTACTCTGGTTACAAAATGTTATGGAAATAAAAGCACTTCAAAATACAATTTGGGAAATGTTCTTGAACAATCAACACTAGCTTAAGTTAGTTTAAAAATGGAAGGAAAAAGAGATTCCCTCTTCAAAACACTGTTATCATTTTAGCAAGTCGGAACAAAGTTCAGATCAGTTCATTTATTCAAGGACTGGTCTTTCCAAGAAATAAAAAAAGTTTAGTTATTAAAGGGCTCAATAATACTCTGATGACAAATAACGCCATCAAAAAGTTATCTGGCTCTCTTGTTTTCATACAGGAGCTGTCAGAGGCAGAGATGTGTAAATGAGCACTTCCAGGTAAGTACGGATTGCCTCGCTTTTTTTTTTTTTCTTGAGACAATCTGAACTTTGTGGTTTCATCTAACTAGTTTAGCTCCTGAGGTCACAAGACCCAAGAACAGAGGTCTGCAAAGGATATATATTTAAAGAACAAAATTGAACTTTCACTACCAAGGACTGTTCAGATGTCAAGTTATTCAAATACCGTGCATACCCCCCTCCCCAGTAAGACTGTTAAAAGCTATCAGATCTCTGCTTCCCAGCTACCTTGAAGGCCTGCTGTTCTCAAGACGACAAAAAATGCTTGGATCCTACAAACAGCCTTACAAAAAGGAGGCACAGTCATACTCTGTTAGAAAATAACACAAAAATTGAAGACTGAAAACATCCTTAAAAACTTGTAACAAAGTAACTACAAAGTAAGCAATACATTACATTATTTTTTGTACCAGATGACTCGTGTGTGTTTGAGCAATTGAACACTGGCATGTATATCTACATGAAATTCACATGTACAAGACCAGATTCAGGCATTGCAATTATATTTGTCTTTTTATCCACACAAACACACTCTCTCTCTCTCTCACACACACAATTACTATCAGTTTATCCAGTCTATTCAAATACTGTGAAGAATAGTCCACAGCATACATAAAAGGAGCATTAGCCAATACAGTGTTGTCTTGCAAAAATGGAGTCAGAATTCCTGAGTCTCGAAGATGTTACTGCCCTTCTCCATTATCGGATTATTTATTTTTCCAGGAGAACCTCTAGTTTTCATTTCTTCACTCTGGTGAAATTTATAATAGATTGCATCTTTCAAAAATGTAAAACTTTTAGAAAAAAACATACAAACTGAAGTTAATTTTTTAAAGATTTTTTTAAAGGGAGGAGGGAATTCACTGATAAAATAAAGGCCACCTTCATGTAAGACTAGTACTGCTAGTATCCCATCAATTTTGTTTAAAGGAGAGATTTAGCTTCCTATTCTGGAAAACCTTAATACATGCAACTCCATCCTTTTAACAATTAGAAAGTATTTATAAATAGGATTAACATGGAACAGCCCTTTGTTACAATCACCAAGAAGGTAAAACCAATGCAACAGTTAATTCACAAAGTCTCCTTCAAGTAGTGCTGGTCACTGCAATCTATTATAACTTCTATATTTTCCCTTTTACTTTGCATATTACACAGTGTAACTTAAAATGTTATTTAAGAGCACTTCAGTCCCACAATGTAGGATTTAAGCTTGTGTGAATACATATGCATGGCTCTGCAACATTTTTAATGACTTACAAAAATACATTCAACCAAAACTTTATATAGCGTTCTCTCCCCACCTCCCCCCCCCCTTTTTTTTTTTTAAATCAAGGATGAAGAGAAAGCCAAATGGCCCCATAATCAGCAAAATAATACACTAGATTTCTGGAAGTAACTCCAAAGCAAAGCACATTCAAGAATAACATACATTGAATTGCATACTTTCTCATTCCTCTTTATCAGTAATAAAGTTCTACTTCATATAATTATTCAGCCTTATAAATAATGCTAAGCAGAAAAATATTTACCTCTGTGCTACTTTTCTCAGTTTATAGAAGCATTTCTCAGTTTATAGGAGCAAACAAAAACTAAAGTGCAGACTACAGGCCATGACAGGCATAATAAATGATCAAAGGTGCAGCCAAATTTACATTTATGTCTTAAGATACTTTGCCATCTTACAGTTCTTGCTATAAGTCATCCCTTGTGCAAATGAAGAACTGGTCAGTTGGTCCGTGCCACAGTACAACCTGTAGTCATGGGGGGGGGGGGTTGTTTTTTGTTGTTTTAAATCTAGTTTAATTGTCCATAGACGTTTCTAGGCAATAGCTGAGGCTCACAAAACCTTACTATGTTAATACTTGAAATCACACAATATTGATCCCTCCCCCAGAAAATGCTACTGTCCTCTTGTTGCATGATGTGGTTGAACCACTGATGCTCGGTTGACTGCCTTTAACATGGGATGTCTTCATTTCCATTTCACACGCTACAATAGCTGCATTCAGTTCCACTTGAGCTCGGTGAACAACATAAAACATGAGTCCTATGCTTATGACAATCTGCAAGTAAAAAAAGAGCGTTGTTGGATATACAAACTATAAGTATGAATAGAACACAACTGTTCTGAACAAAACATAAAAGTCATCAGTGCACAGATGCACAGTGCACAGGAAGACATCCATTGACTCAGTGTTTCAAAGGCAAGACATTAAAAGAGAGATGAACTTAACCAGTGAGTGACTCTAGATCAATATATGTTGCTATTAACATGCCAAAGAGCAGACATCAGATAGAACTTATATTTGCAGTTCATACTAACATTTAAGTTCTTTCTTTCCATTACCATCTTTCACATACTTGTTAGAAAGTAATCTCTTCAGTTCAACTCTTGGCAATAACATCTCCGTAAAGAAATGACATGTATTGCTAGAAATGAAAAGAGCTGTTTTCTAAATAGCAAGTGGATATTCACAATTTGCAAAACAGCAGATAAAAGGGATGAGGCAGAGAAAACAAAACTACTTGTCCTTGCCCCTCCTGTGTGGAATATAGCAAAAAGCAGCAGTACTGCAGCACTCCTGAGATGTCAGGAGAAAATACAACAGATCGAAGTCTGAGCAACTTACAGGATCTGTATGGGAAGTACTTGGTATTGGGATGTTTGCTGGAAGGGTGGGCAGAAGGGTTGTTCTCTTTTTAAGGAGGCAATACTATCTAAAACTACAATTTGAGTCCAGGACTTTTGCTCTGAATTTTATTACTAAGATTTTCTGAACTTCACTAAAAAAAAAGTGACCAGGAGTAAACCTATACCATTTTTGCTTAGAAATTACTCATTCTATGGTATTAGCATGTGCTGTACTCCCCAGAGACATTCTTTGGTTTCAATGAAACACCAGTTAAGGTTTTCAGCATAGATCTTCCTTAAGAAAAAAAAAAAAAAAAAAATCCTTCAAATATAATCAAGCTGTCTCCTAACAAGAGTCTCTTTACAAGAAAGAAGTAAATTATTCTGCATTTAAAAAAAATGTTTTATGCAGTAGCTGGAACCTGTAACTTCCTTAAAAAAAACACAGTATTTTCTATACAACAGAAGCTAGAGCTCCCAAGTCCAAAACCTGAACTTAATTATTAATTGGGAGGGCTATGTTTTCTCTAACATTAAAGACCATCACCTAAAACATTTGTCAGGGTATTTCAGGTTGGAAAAGATCTCAGGAGGTCTCTAGCCCAAACCACTGCTCAGAGCAGGGTTGGCTGCAAGATCAGACCAGGTTGCTCAGGGCTTTATCCAGTCAGATCTTGAAAACCTTCAAGGATGGAGTGGCACAACCTCCTTGGGCAACCCGTTCCAATGCCCAGCCGTCCTTGTGGTGAAATATATTTTCCTGATATCCAGCTGGAATCTCTCCCAATCCAATTCATGACCATTGTCTATTGATCTCCTCTGTGCACCTCCATAAAGACTCTGGCTCCATCTTCTAGTGACCTCCTGTAGGTGTTGGGGGGGGGGGGGCTGTTGTAAGACCTCTCCAAAACTGTCCCTTCTCCAGCTGAACAAGCTGGTCCTTCAGCCTCTTCTCATGGGGCAAGTGCTCCAGTCCCAACCACCTCCACTAAACTCACTTCAGTTCATCAATATCATTCATGTATTGGGGGCCCAAAACCAGATGTGGTACTCTAGACATAGTCTAATGAGTGCGGAGTGAAATTCACTTCAATCCAGTGCCTACGCTCCTGTTGAGGCTCCCAGGGTGCTGCTAGCCTTAAAACTCCATTTTTTTTCCTTTGCAGGTGGCACCTGTGAAAATTCCTTATCACTCGGAAGTTGAGGTACTCAATTTATAACTTGGCAGAAACAGATCTTTGTTAGTATTTTCCCATGTTTTATACAGTAGGGCTTCTCCTGCAGACAGTGGGCTATTCTACTGCTACAGAAATATTGATCCAAAAATGCACTGAATGCATAAGTATTTTAAATATGTCTAGAAACTCTGATCCGACATGACAAAATACTGTGTTTAATCCTATTGCCAGGAAATAAGACTATAATTGTTCCCTATTTTGTTCCCTATTAAGCAAGCAGCATACTTACATTTAATAAACTTATCAAATAAAGAGTTTACAATTATCCCAAACTTATTCTTTAAGACCATTATAAGCATTTCATTAAAAAAAAAAATCTACTCCAAATTATTCATGAGCAACTGCTCATTAATTCCAGTTATATGTTTCAAAAGCTAGCCAATGTAGGAGTCAAAAAGAGATTACGGACAACAAATTCTGAATATATAGGGAAAATCCTATCACAAAAGCTTACCCAAATATTTAAATTTGACTGTTTCTTGAAATATTACTGTCAGCAGCCTTCAGTTCCCCGGCCAAATACTTTAAAACATATACACACAGACAACTATGAACAAAGCTAAAACAAATAACATTTGTTATTTTGGTTACATTCAAAAAAACACAAAGAGTTTTAAAAGCTATTTACTAAATTGAAGCCCATTAAAGCCACACGGCCAGGCAAAGCACTGGGCAGATGTCTGAAAAAAAGTGGGAGAACAAGTAATTCCTTCACTAACAGATTGCTCTAGACTTAGTCAGTCAGCTCCTAAAAACTGCTCTCAAGGAGGTGAGCACTCCTATCCAAACACCGAGCCTCTCCAGCTAGCGCTTACTTGAATTACAGCTACACTACGCTGGCATCCTATATATCCACAAAGGAGACTTGATGTAATTTTAAACAAATTTTAATGCAAGAAAAGGAATATACTTCTGAAAACTACCCCATAAATGAGGTTTCATGAATGAAGTGACAGCTGATCAAGTAACTTTTTATTTTCATTTTTGTTTATCAAATTATTTATCCCACATTCCCAAAGCATTTTTAATATTCTTTAAAGATATTAAAAATATTTTTAGTGATCTGTTCTATCAATGCTATAAATTATATGTTCCATTTAAGTGCAAGGGGTTGGGGGGGGGGGCGGCAGCGGGGGAGTGTTAAACTGGTCCTGGAGTAGGTTTGTATCTTAGCATTGTTAAACTTCAGGTTTTGGTCATAAAAACTGAGGAAGATGAATGACTGCAATATCAACCAAAAATGTGCAAACCATGGTAACTGTTGGTCAAACACAATCTGAAAGTGCTGGCACTGTCAGGTGAGGTTTTAGTGTACAATCTGGTTCTGATATACCCATGACCTCAATGCTTACTGTGGTCTGAGCTAAAGCTTTCCTCTGAGATTTAAAGAAAAACTATTTCATCAGCTAAGCTCTTGAATGGGTACCATATACTTCTCATGAATTTACTGAATTGCAAAATTAGGATATTTTGATTTAGCCATTAGTAGAATGGTATTTCTACAGCACCTTTCATACGAAGGATCTATGCAAAATTGGGAGTATTCAATGCTAATAGTGAACACTGCACAGATTCTGGGTCTAAGTACACTACTTTGCTGTTGGTAGTGCACAGACTTATGTAGAGATGGTTTGACAAGTCTAAATTCAGCTGGAGACGACCAAAGAGGGCAAGAGAAGAAAACTTGACAAGACAGAACTGTGGCAGAAAAAGAAAACAGAGAACACTGAATAACCTCCACCTTGTATCACATGAGGTATGAGAATTAAACTTTTCTATTAAAAGAAAACAAAACCAAAAAAAAAGACAGTACACTGGAAATCCATTTTGCTGAGTATCTAGTAGTCATTAAGTCTGTGAAAAAGAAGTGTCAGCTCTGTTTAACACAATATACTGAAAATATAACAAAGACATAAATCAGACACTTAAACTGCTACTTTTTAAGCACCATATGCCATATTTGCTTGGCTCTCAGTCTGTAGGAGGTCAGCTGCCTCAGACTAGGGTTTATAGCAAACAGTATTAATGCTTTCTAGCTGCTCTGAGACACGCGTGCCCCCCCCCCCCCCACGACAACCTCTGAGCCCACCTCTTTTACACTGTAGGCTGTGAAATCTGAAGGACAAACCAGCAGTGCCGGATCTCTCTATATCTTATGCACATTCCTACTGGGATGTAATTTCCAAAGAAAAATTTCAATGACTGAGACAATGCTACAGGAAAGAAACTTGCCTGCTTAGCTCCAAAAGCAAAATCCTGTCTCAAATCCCACTGGCACAGCAGATCAGTAAGAAATTAGAGGGGTAAAGAAATATGCTCAAACAGAAAAAGTGGACAACATTTCCAAGAGTAATTGCTTACCAAAACAGTCCTAAAAAGACTGACATTAATGTTAACAAAGTCTATGAAAGCAATGATTTTAATTTACCTGTAAACTGAATATAAAATATCCACTAACACTTTGCTCTGCAATCACATCCTCCATGGTACGCAAGGTAGTGCCCAAGTATGAGTTCAGGAGCTGAGTGGGAAGCAGCCCAACTGAAGAAGCCATCAGATAGTTGGGTAGTGACAAATCTGTAACCTAAACAAAAGAAAGAGTAAGAAACCATGCACGGTTTCAATACAACATGCATAACTAATCAGTCTACCTCTCCCACAACCATCCATGCAAAAAAATAAAAAAATTCTTTTATTTCTTCAGTTAAACTTTTCCACTGTTAGTGCATCTAAGGTAATACAATAAAACGGTATTTGGCTAGTTTTCATCTGGTCATTTTAAAATTACTGTGCTTTATTTCAATTCACCTTACATTACACAACATCTCTAAGCAGGGTCATTAATTAAGGATGCAATTATACTGTTCGTTTAAGATGTTTATTTCTTCATGGTGAACAGAGCCCTACAATTTACGCTTTTGCTCTCAGGAATAAATTACATTATCAGATATGAAGGTCTAAAGCAAAATTTGATATTTTGCATCTATTTTCTTTGCATTTTACATCTATGAAAATTAATAAAGAGGTAATCTGTTCAAAATGTTACTGTGTTAAATAAGATCTAGATAAACAGAATGTCAGATACAATCTGCCTCTACATAGGAAATTATATATAGCTCATTAAGATCCTCTGCCAAAGGTATTTTATATCACGCTTTAATTAGTGAATAAAATACAAATTAGTACACACAGCTATAGTTTTTGTCAGTATCTGCAGAAAAAAAAAACATGAATAATACTTAAAGAGAGTTTCCTTTCTTTGCTGAGGAACTTCTGTTCTAAGTCACTCTAAATACTGTGCGGACAGTTTATATGGGAACAAACTACATAGCATTAACTAAATTAATATCAGCAGCTATTGAGAAATATTAAATGTAAGAGCCAACAGTCCAAAAGATATTTATGTAAGAAAATGAAAACAGAAGGTAACAGAGGGTTAAAAATAACATAAGCATAAAAAAGGAGTTTTTGAAATAAGCAGTCTAAGGAATTCTTCCAGACAATTCAGTTGATCACATAATAACAAAACAAGTTCTAATTAAGAACAGCCCCTAAACCTAGAAGTCTACATGAAATTATTGACCTTGACAGTTTTGTACAATGTCAAAGACAAGAGAAGAGCAAAGTTACTCATTTCATCATGCTGTTCTTAAAATAAACACTGGTTACTATGAAAGTCACAACGCTGAATTCTCAGAGCTCCAAGCACAGACCACCAGTGGAAAGTTTTCTGGGGGAAGGAAGGGCAAAGGAGGAGGAGAATGCAATGGAACATAAGGATTAAGAATAACGCACTGGAATAAGATCCAATCAGCCAATTCCAAACTTCACACTGCAAATTACAGTTCCTATAGACTTAAATATATACCAGCAACACAAATAATACATTTCCTCTCTATGGAAGTTTAATTTAGATTTCTAATGAAAAGGACTATGTAATTATGTGAGTTTTCATATTTGACAGATGCTTTCAAAAGACTTTTTCTTTTTTTAATATTACAGTAATCTGGGCCATGTAACAAGAACGCACAACAGAAACTTCCCTTATTGCCAAGGGAATGAAGGAGCTGCTATTAAAAGTCTCTGAAATACTAACGCTGAGGCAAGAATTGCTAAGTAGGACACTGTCATTAAATCTAATGGAGCTGGGAAACTTCCCAAAGATTGTTTTAACACTCCTGGGCACCTCTTTCAGTTCTGAATATGTATTAAGAACACTTAAGAGGAACACATCCACACGTCTGGATCTATCCTGAAGCAACTGGACATTTTGGGCTGTGCGAGGGACTGCTTCCAAACGAAGGAGAGGCTGCCAACAGACACACTGGCCGGTGACTTGTGCATTCCATTAAAATGAAAGCTAATAAGAGAGGAAGAAAAAATATGTAAAAGATATCCCTTTAACCCCTGGTTTGCAGGATTCAGAACGGTAGTGGTAGCCCTTCCTCCAGAAGGCACAGGAAGCAGACAGTAGGTATGTAATGCAACACTGGTGGCCAAGCCCCACCTAAGAAACCTGAGAAATTTTCAATACGCCTTGCAGCGGACGGCATCTTTCTTCAATAAAACTTTACCTGCTCTAGAACTCTGCCAAACCGGGGAAATTTTCGACCAGGACTCTGTTTCTAAGGGAAGCTCAAGCAAGCAAAAATTAAGACTGAAAGAAAGGATAGATGCAATGCTGTTACTGGCCAGACCAAACTACACACTAAAATAAAATTAAGAACTACCTAACCTCTCTGGTAGCAAAAGCATTAGCCAGAAACTCTCCGACTCAGCCTTGGAGAGGCTTTGTCTGATCCAGCCTTTGCGGATTCTTTGCAGTTGACATCTTTGTTCATTTCTGTCAAAGAATAAATGCTTGGGTCAGGGGACTGTTAGGGGGTCAAATGCCTTTGGGAATTGGAGCAGATCTCTCTCCCATGAACTTACAAAGCCACGTGTTTCAGACCAGGTAGGCTTAGCTACTGAGAGCAAAGGACAATTCTGATAGTCTCTGCTTTCCTAGAGAAAAACCAGATACAGAATGAAAACAAAACAAAAGAGCTAGTAACTTTCCAACACGCACAGTAAGCAGCCCGCATGTTCCTCTGAAGGAGATAACTTTTTTTGAACTACGATTTCAGCGTGTACATTTCTGGAACCAGAGAGGTACACTTGGACACTCAGATTTTTAGTCAAATTAGATTTCTATACAATACAGCCCTCTCAAAGAGGGGAAAAGAAGAAATACAAATTCTGATCTAAGCTGAACCAGGCACTAGAAATAATCAGTTTCCACAAATCTAGCTCCAGGGACCCACTAGCTGGAAGGAGGCCATAACTTGCATACCATGCCTCCTTACAGACCTACCTTCAAAATGTTCAGAGTTGCAAGGGGGAAGAGGGCTGTGCATGGGGAAACACCCCAGTGAGAGCCACCAGAGCATCCCAACTACTAGCCCCGGCTACCCAGGCAGCACATTACAGGAACGACAACTACGCTTAAACCCACTCAAAGAGAAACACGAACATGCTTTCATTTCACAAGTTCCTAGGCTTTCCAGAACAGCAGGTAACTGCATTACCCTACTGCTCCTAATGCTCAGTGCTTTCCCAAAGAGCAGCAGATTGATCTTAAGAAGCAAGATGTTATTGTCTGGCTGGTGAGAAACTAAGAAGTTCTTGTCAATTTTCTTCTTACCCTGTTTCAGAAAACTACGATCACCGGTCAAGTGCTAGGAAGCCCTCTTCCTCCCATCTCTGTATTTCCGTGCTGTTCAACCTCACCATAACCCTCAGCACAAGAACAGACCATTGAACTTGTAGGAACCCACTAATCTCAGCCTCTGCAGATGTTCCCATTCCCCTTGCACCTCAAGGCCAGGCCTTGCCCCTGGACTTCATGGGCCACTTCCTCCCATCCCTCTCATTTAAGCATTCTCACTGTCTCCAGTTTAGTTATAAGCGTAAATATTCATAGAGAACACAAGCAAAGGTCAGCCTTCTGGAAAATTAAAGATGTGTAGCCTTTTTAAAGACTTGAGTTCACCGTTCTTTCCCTTACTATTAAAAACCATCCTTTTGCAATTCATCCCGTAAGATGCTAGTAAGGGGAGCAGATGAACGATTACAACACCCAAACCCCCTTATATTTTAAATCTCCTAAGTAGAACACTAAGTTTTCAGTTAAGTCACATTTCAAAGAAATCATAGCTCAGGCTGTGTTAGTAGAATTTAGTATTCTGTACATAGCTTAAACTCAACTCGCAGTGAGAAACAGCTTTGAATTCCCAGATTTGCATGCAACATTTTAAGTTTTTCAGTAACATAGTAGTTCATACCAAATGCTCTTGATTAAAAATTGAACACAGTTTTATCTGACTATGCTGTTAAGAGTAATAAATCAGTAGTAATAAACACAGCACCCAAAACCAATTTTAGGAGGCAATATCCAAGTTATTTAGCATACTCAGGAATCTGGTTTCATCTCACTTCCATACATGTTATTTTTATACTGAAACCTTTCACTTGGGAAGAAAATTATTTAGTTTGCCGTACTTATAGAATATAAACCAATGATCATAGCATTATTTTAATGTTACACAAGCCTGAATACGCTGCTGAATCGTTTTTCCCAATGGGCACAGCAGAATGCTTAGGAAAAGGAAAACGAAGGAAAATGTTTTAACTCGGTAATTCTCAAGTCAGCTGTATACCAGACCCAACACTACTCTAGAACATTTGCTGACGGCTTCAAGTGACACCTAGAAGCCACAAATAACCCAAGCACAACAGCTCTTTAAAAGGGTCACATTGTAGTAGAAGCATCTTCTGCTAAACCAGAACCTGCCACCTTGATTCTGGAGGGATTCGCAGACACCACGGCCTGCTCCCTCCTCTCATCGCACTCGCCGTGCAAATCTAAGGTTCCTCAATCCTGCAGCAATATAAATAAGTAAATAAAATGGCTAAGGTTCCTCCATTCCTAACACAAAAATGGTTAAAGGATCTAATTAAAAAGAAGTGATAATATCCCTTAAATTGCTACACCTTCTACGGACAGAGATTGCCACTCTTGAGACTAATGCTAAAGCACACCACATGTCTGAAATAGAAGTTTCACACATAGCAATTTTAAACCATGCTGCAATTTGAAATCAATGTGTGTGGAAAACCTTACAAAACCTGTGTGTGAATTAACTACCTTAAGCTTTTCTTAAGCAACAAATTCAGAATTTGGTGACCTATTCATTTTCAACCAGACGAAACTGTCAAAATTAAGCAAGTGCTTCAAAAGTCCACAGAATCAGGACTGCGGATGGGGGAAGGCAAGTTTCTTACAGGAAAGCAGCAGACCCAAACCCTGGGTTGTATGATCTCTTATGTTAAAAGATATATGAGTTACTATTAAACATGAAAAACATTTTGCAGTCTGGTGTGCTTTGTATGGATTTCTGCACACTTACAGACCTGAGTCATAATACACAGCCAAAAACAGATTCTTTATACAAAGCCTTCGGGAAGAGCAGAGGGTTTGAAACTAATCTAATGATCAGCATGAACTCAAAAAAACATACTTTATGTTCTTCTTTACTTTCCCCTTTAAAATGATCAGAGATTAATTATAAGATTATAAATTGTAAATAATAAATGATTCTTAAAATATGTACTAACTTAAAAGTAGGAAAGAAAAGCAAGCCCAACGCTTTTCCAAACTTAGGTTTAAACTAACTTTCAGTCACCCTCCAGTTCACCGAGTCCCTCTTCAGCTATGAGCTTGTACCTTCCTACTCTTCCCAAAATATTTTCCCTCTTTCACATATATGAACTTAACATCATTTACAGCTTTGCTAGATGCATGCCAAGTACATCCACTGACCAGAGAAAGAATTTTAATCCATCCACTTCTTTCTTTCCAATACTATTATTTATATTAAGACATTTAGAGAGACCTGGCAGCCTTGCTTAATTTCCCCTCCCACACAAATCACTTTGAAAACACAGGTATTTTAAAACCCCCGAATTCTTCTGCATAGAGATTTTGCTGCACGGCATCTTGGCATTTCTTTCTAACGCTGGAGTCGCAAAAGCACGAAAGCGGGCAGCAACGCTAACGCAATGCCAATGAACGAGGTGTCTCAGGATCCTTCCTTCCTTCCCTCGTTACGCGCGGGAGGGCCACCACCAAGAGCAGGCCGTGAGGTTGCTTTAGTTACTTACCTTTTTTTTTTTTTTTTTAAATGAGAACAAAATCTAGATCTCCTCATGGATGGGCACCCTCACCGCACGGTCACTATTTTACAAGCCATCCTTCTACCCAGAGCTTCCTCCTCTGCTGCAGCTTAAGCCAGGCAGCTTGCAGCTCGGCACGGTGGGAGGATCTCGGCGCTCAGCCCACACATCACCTCGCTGCAGGTCAGGGGACAAAGCCACCCAAAGCGAAGGTCCCCCAGAGCCAGGCCAGGGCGGCCACGGTGGGCCGGGGCGCACTCACCGCGAAGACGGCGTTCTGCAGGCCGAAGGGGATGGGCGTCAGCCGCGCCAGGGCCACCACCTTGAGGCCGCTGCCGCCCTCGACGACGCGCACCACGGCGCTGAGCCTCTCGCTGCCCTGGATCCTCGCCAGCGCCCAGCGAGCCAGCAGCCGCCGGCAGGCCACGTGGGCCACGAAGGTGCCCGCCAGGACGCCCAGCACCATCAGCCCCATGCCCAGCACAAAGCCGTAGAGGTAGCCGGCAGCCACGTTGAGCAGGATGTAGCCCCAGCCGCAGGGGAAGGAGACCACGATGAAGCCCACGGCGAAGAGCAGCACGCCGGCCAGGCTGTCCAGGCTCTCGGCCCAGAGCAGCAGGTCGCGCAGGTACTGGCGCGCCAGGGCCAGCGAGGCGAGGCACAGCGCCGCCAGCGCGCACACGCTCAGGCAGCTCTTGCACCAGCAGGTGCCCGGCGGGCAGCAGGGGCAGCGCCAGCCGCGGGCCTCGCCCGCCCCGCCGCCCGCCTCGGGCAGCGGGCACAGCAGCAGCCCGGCCGGCGGCAGCGCGCCCGCCTCCGCGCAGGGCCCCAGCAGCAGCCCGCCGCCGCCCGCCGCCTCCAGGCCGCCCGCGTCCCCCCCCGGCCCGCCGCCGCCGCCGCCGCCCGCCGCCGCCGCGCCGGCGGCCCGGCACAGCCAGCGGCCCAAGTCCTGCCTGCCGCCCTGCGCCGCCGCCTGCTTCACGGCTCTGGCGAGGAGCTGCAGCGCCGCGGCCCCCGCGCCCCGCATCCCCCCGCCCCGCCGCCCGGCCCCCTCGCTCCCCGCCTCCCCGAGCAGCCTGCGGGCAGCGGCGGCCGCTCCCTCATCGCCCCGCCATGGCCCGCTCCCGGCGGCGGCGGCGGGCGGGAGGGCGGCGGCCGCGCTTCGCCGCCGCGCGGCTCGGCGGGCGGAGGGGCCGCGGCGGCGCTCCGCTCCCGCGGCGCAGCGGCGTTAGGCGGCGGCGGCGGCGCCGCGCCGGCTGTCCCGGCAGTCGCAGCAGCAGCGGCCCTGGCGGAGCGCGAGTCCCGGGGGGCGGCAGCGGTAGCGGCGGCGGCAGCAACCGCGGCAGCAGGGCTCCATGTCCCGGCGCGCTGGGCTCCGGCTGCAGCTGCGGCGCTGGGCTCCGGGGAGCGCCTCTCGGGGCGGCGCGGCGCGGCGCGGCGCAGCGGTGCCGATGTGGCAGCCCGGGCGCCGCTCGCAGCGCAGGGGCAGGAGGCGCGGCTCCGGCGGCGGCGGCGGCAGCGCCCTGCTCCGCGACGGGCTCGGCGGCGGCAGGCACCGCCCCTCCCCAGCGTCAGGCCCCGCCCCCGGCAGGCCCCGCCCTGCCCGCCGCGCGGGGTTTCCCGCCGCTTTTGGCGGCGGCAGCGGCCCCCTCGCAGCTGCGTCGGGCGGCGCCGCTACCGGCAGCAGCGCTGGCGCTGGCACCGGCGGCCGAGTGTGGGCGGCAGCCAGCGACGTGCTGCCTGCCCGAAAGGGAAGGTGCCGTTTGCCGCCCATTTCTTCATTCACGGAAGATTCTTAACTGTAGGGCTACAGCCTTTAAAAATCAGATATTTCTGTCAGAGAAGGGTGTAGGCGAGGCACGTCCGGTTGGACGGTTACTGCCAGGCCTCTCTGGCGCTTGACCCACGTTTTGTTCCTTCCATGAGCCCTTTGCGCTGCAGATGTCCTGGCTTTTGCCTCCCCATGGGCAGCGATCAAACACTGCCCGCCCAGGCACCACCGGCACCCGGCCTGTGGGGGAGACAAGCCGTGGCCCGGCGAGACCCCGCTGCTCCGCGGCTCCTCGCACCGCCCCGCCGGGGCGCTTGCAGCGTCCCAAAAGCAGGCCTGCTTGGCTACCCTGTGTGCCTGCCGGCTGGGCGCACTTGGGGTGATTTGTGCTTGATTTTTGAGCCATTGCTCTGAAGCCCAAACACCTGAATGAGCAGCGAGGGCCTGTTTTGGAGGGGCATTTCTCAGAAGCCTTCTGCTGCTCGCAGGCTCCCAAGTCACTATGGATGTGGCGTTACTAGTGATGGCAGCAGGGGAAGACACAGGCCTCCATTTCCGCTAACATTGCGCCCGAGCACGGTGTGCTACCGCGGAGTTACATGCTTCTGTGGGGAAATTTGCAAGTGCATATAAAACGAGAACGTGTGTGGGAGTTGTAAAGGTTAAAGGATGATTAAAAAAAACCCCAAGTCTCAAAAAGGAAGGTATCATGAAAAATGTACCACAAATATGTTCCCTTGCAAAATATACCTTTAGAAGCCTTATAGCCAGGGTGATCCAAGAAATCAGTCCACGAAAACGACAGATGTCTTCAAGCAACGCAGTAGACTGAAGCAATCCTGGCAGACTGTACGACAGGAAAGCTGTAAATAGCTTCCACGTAATCTGCTTTTTTGCTGTTATCTGTGTCTGAGTGTGATCATTTGATTTTTTGTATGCTCTTTACTTATGATGCAAACACAGGCAGGGCATATATACAGGATAATAATGGCAAGAAAGCCCTGTATTACTGCTTATGGGCATACTTATACATTCAGTAAGGCATTTCAGCAAACTGGGGAGGGGGTTAAGATAAGTTCAGTAGAAAAGAACCAAAACAAAATACTAACTTAAATTCTGTATTTATACTAAAAGCACGTGTCTTTTATGTGGGTTCAGCTTGTATTTTTTGTTGTGTAGTTTCTCTCACAGAATATGAAAAAAACTGAGTTGAAATGCCCATCAGAGTTGCCTGCTTTATGCTGTCTGTACATTTCTTCATTCAATACTGCATTACTTTGCTCTCCTTAAAATGGTAGAGCTGGAACAAATCTCCTACTGCTGCTTGTAAGTGTTACAGGGTTCTGTACTCAAAGTCACAGAAAACAGAACTCAAAAGGGACCATGAAAGGGTATGAGGAACATAATAGTCTGTTTAGATGACAGCCCTGACATTAGACTCTAACCCATAAAAATATTTTCTCTAGTTTATTAGTGGAGAGGCTTCTATCCCTGCCTGTACAAGTGCCTGGGAATAAAAAGGCTGGAACTCCTTCATCTCATCCATCACCTGTCACCCCTAAAATGGCTGATCCTGTCATTGTACAGATCTTTGGATCAAGGAAGCACAGACACATAAGCAAGCAAAGACAACGTGCAATCAGATTTTGAGTGACACAGAGCATGGTCATGGGACTGGAGCTGAAGCATCTTTGGATGAACACCCCGGAGCAGCAGCAGGTCCTCAGGAATTCCACAGGAATCTGGCAGAGCTGGGAGCCTCTCCCTTGCGCAAGCCGGATCCTACACATAGCTGAGAGGCAGTGTCAGCTGGCTCCAACAAGCTCTTTCCAGTGTGCTTACCGTCTTATCTGGAGGGGAAAAAAAGCAACCTCACGCACCCTTGAAAATTTACCAGCTGTTGGACTAAATGGTCTGCCCTTTAGACTTATTCAATGAATTATATTCCCATACTAAGGATGATGTTGTAGTTGCAGTGGTCTGATGATATAAGCAAGGCAAGATTTGCAGGGAGAAGCAGTACCTTTTAATAGACCAGTCCTTACACTTAGAAAAACACAGCTCCTAGACAATCACTTTGTGCTCCAAAAGACAGCCCATTTTTTTCCAAGTAAGTTAGTTGACTTAGTGAATATTTCTAATAAATGTTGCCTCACGTATTCTTTAATGAAGTACTTATGGCGTTTGTTTCAGAAATTATGTGAAATAATAGGGATAAAATTATAGGTTTAGAACGTATGAGTTTAAATAGTTATGTTACATCAACTAAGACTGCTCTCATACTTCCTCTGACTGAATTGCTTAAATTGTCTTTAAACTCACCTGTCATTTGAGCTAATGTCTTCCTTGTCTCAATATTTTAGTTTGGTATTTGTTAACAAATCAGTCTAAAACCTCAGGGGTACAGAGTAACAAACAGCAGACTCTTCTGCTTCAAAAAAAGTGCTACAGGAAGGTGCTCTCCTCATGATGTAGATTGTACTGGATTTTGAGGAATTTTTGCCACACAGACTGAAAACATGTGTCTTTTTCCAGGCCCATGTTGCAGGAAAAAGATATTTCTTTGATCCTGCATGATGAACGGAGGAAAGCTATTTTGAATTTTGGAACTCTGCTTCTCCCGTCTCATTTTTTATTTCAAGGAATATTAGTATTCAAACACACCCAACTAAGCATGTGAGTCATCTTATTGAAATGAAAGACATGACTCATTTAGGCCTATGCTTCTGTTCCATGCTGAAGGGGGGTCCTGAAGCCAGAGATAGTAGGATACATTAAGCCACAAATCAGGAACCAAAATAATTTTGAGTTGCCAGGTACTGAAAGCTTGCCATAGTTATTTCTGAATTGCTCTTTGGGAGTGAGAAGCAGAATGTTTTTCAGAACATTGTATTAAGGACCATAACAGCATTTTACTTCTAAATACCTGTGCTGTTTAACTCTGTGAGCAGTAATGTGAATGCCCTTTGGAGGGAACTGCAGCTGAATAGTTTATGTCAGGAATGCCCATTCTTTTGGCTGCAGCAGGCCCATTCTGTCACCAGAAGTGCCTCCATCTCTATGGAGTATTCCTTGTCAGTTCTGAATATCCTCATGAAGAAAGGTGCGTACACTTTGCTCATGTAGGCAATACCCTTTTTCCTGTCCAACAGGCGATGAGTTGCAAGGATTTGGGGGAAGGGATTAGCAAGGAGCAAGCCATGACCAGAGGAATTATTCTGTTAGACCAGATTAGGTCTACAGGCTATAGATTGAGCACCACATATTTAGGTTGTTTTATGTTACATACATATGCATTCACAGATTTTTGTTAAAGAGAATGAGAAGTTTGCTAATAGGAGAAGAGCCATCATGTAGCTTTATATGAAATTTGTTAGATTTCAAATGACAGATGATAGTTTTGATGTCGCTGCATCAGGAGCAGGAGGTGCAAGAGAAGGTGCAACGTCACCGATACCAGCAAAAGCAGTAAATCAGCCAGCAGGTCTCACAAGTTATGATCATCCAGTGTTTTCATTTTGGGAACAAAAATTGATCAAGATGTAACAAAGCCCACATCCCTTTTGCCTGAATTATCCAGATCAGAAAATATTTTTTTAAAAAGAAACATTTTTCCAAAGGTAAAATGCAATACTTATAAACTCAATAAATGTATCCGTAAAGACTACTGCTTTTATTCTTAGGGTGAGAATCTGGTCTGTGTTATTTTGATTGATTAGGTGTCTAAATATGGGACTAAAAACTTTATTAATAGTCCCAACCTCCCTGCTAAGTGCACTAAGATCATGTTACAACATTCAATCATTTGATATTCTTATCATACGCTCTATAATTCTGAAAATGAAAATGTTTATCTTCATGCATGTTATATATAAAATATGTTTAATACAATGATTTTACAAGAAATATCTCAGATTTTTTTAGAACTGTATGTTTTAAGGTATATAAAACCAATATGTAAGGCAGGTAAGAAAATTAAATACATAAAGCAACACGATGAAATATTTATATTCAAGGAAAGATTTTGGGACATCACTCTGGTATTAGATCAGTACTGACATACCTTAAAAAAGTCCATTTCAGTAGAACTATGAGAATTTATGATGAATTACATGAGTTACATTACATTACAGAGTCCTAGCCCAGAAAGAGTAAATGAAAAAAGTTAAACATCCTTGTATATAAAGCAAAAATGCAGCTATTTCCTCAGTCCATCTACAGCTGCATTCCGTTGTTACAGTAATGGAAAATTTAAGCTAATTCATCTTAAACATTCACATGGGAGTCTTCCTTGCAAAAGGATATTCTTAGGTTAATAGAAGAAACTTCTGCCAATTTTTCTTTCTGTGACACGACTGGGCTTTGCTGGTGCTTTGTTGCCAAAAGACCCCATTAGCCAGTGGCAGCTGGTGTAATGTAGAGTTGCTAGCCTAAAGTTTGGAAGTTAGGAAGTTGATTATGGGGACTGGACTAGCATTGGCAGCCCTAGGAAATGGTAGGGTATAGAGGAGAAGCGAGGTTATTATATTCATACTGTCCTCCTGAACTGCACTGTGCACAAGTTGGATGCACCTCAAAATGTTAACTGCAGAGTTGCTTCTACAAGTGCCGCAGATTTGGAATGTGCCTTTTTATGCAGCAGAATAATTGATGGAGTTCTTGAGAGCGCTGCTTTGTTTAGGAGGTGCACTTTCAAAAATGAATTTTGGATATCATGAAATAGTTTACATTGAGCAAAGCATATTTAATGAATTTAATTGTCACAGTAAAATGATTTAGTGGGACTGTTTACACACGGATTCTTCTCTATTTAAAAAATAACTAAAAGAAGAAGCATGTCTAAATCTATACCGTGCTCAGGGCACTTTTAATGGGAGGAATTTAGCAAATTGAAAATGTTAACATACCCTTAGTATCACATTTTCATCAGTTCCATACTTTTATGGCTTTCTAGTGGTATACTTGTTACATTTCAACAAGTTATCACATTCATTCTGATGTATTTGCAACATTTACAATCCAATCCCATATGTAAAAAAATATATCTGTCTCCTTTTAAAGTATACTAGACTAAGTTGCAAAGCAAAGAAAAATAAACTGCATTTTCATTTACTTCTGTGGTCATGGTGTAGCCTAGCAGGGTTATAGATCAGAGGTCAGTTTCTCCTGCTATTTTTGCATCAGTGATTTTTGTAGAAGTATTTAATCTTAAAAGTTAACCAAAGATCTAAAGATTCTGTTTTAACAGCACGGTAATATTTGACTGAGTTTTAATGTTAAGCTTTGTCAAGCAGCTTTAAAGTCAGCTTCCACTTAGTACTGAAGTAGAACATTGTATTTGAGTTTGCAAGCTGGATAAACAAACACATATTAAAAAGTTTGCTGGTATAAAGCAGGCCACTGATCTCAGCTACAGCAATCTGAGATCAGAAAGAAGCTCAATACATTTATTTTTTATATGTTGTCCTGATTTTTAATCAGCTTTTTGCTAAGTTTGAGGAGTCCTTTCCCATCTTTGTAGTTATTCCTTATCTGAGAAACCACAGTGTGGTAAATGCTGGCAGGTAATGAACATAGTTTTTTATGCCACTGTAGAAAGATGAGTACTGGAAGAATCCCAGCTTCTAAAATCAATGGCAGAACTCTTGTCTAGGTATTATACTATATCAGACACTGTTACTGCAGCAAAGCAAAATTATATCAGGCTATCTGTTTATAATGTTGTAGTATGTATATAAAATTAATTTTTAATAGTTTCCAGCCAGACAAACTGTTACAAACCTCCCCTGAGGAAACATTCATATCTTACATTAAACACCAGTCAAAACATGATTTGAAGCCTAATTTGCTTCCTGTTTAAATTATTATAGCCCTAGCCCCATACAAAAGAGCACCTAAATTAGAAGCTCCAAAAGTCAGAGTTCAGCAGGCAGGCTGATGTAGTTTACTACATCTACTGTGTAGTTTAAACAGGTGGCAGGTTATGGTTAAGTGTGGAAAATGGTTCCCAGTCTCTTCTAAGTGGTCTCACCTATTAAATACTGATAATGAGAAATGGAAAGTGCAGAAAACTCCACTTCTTCCCTGCTTTTTCTTGGCTCTAGTATCTGCACCACTACTCCAGCAGCTGAGATCTGGGACACAATGTAGCTGCAAGAGCAGCAAACCATCAGGCACACAATAAAGACTTGGCCAAAGGCTTTGAGTGTCCTCTCTTTCTTTTGAAGGAGCTCGATAGTCCTCAGCAGGCTTAGCAGACACTCAGTAACTTCTAAGAGGTGCTCCACATCCAGCAGCTTAGGAGATAAACACAGAACACGAACAGCCAGGTGATGAGATGAGAGAGGGCTGTGAGAGGACTTAAAGAAAATATGTTGATAGGAAACCACATGAAAGAGGGCTGTGTGTTCTTTTCAGTTTTCTTTTCTTTTTTTTTTTCCATCAAGTCATAAGATGTGCTGTAAACATAGAAATGCCCTTTAGTACTACCTAAATGGAGTTATACAGGAGAGACTACAAGAAACAGGGTAGAAGGACAGAGCCTATACATAAAATAGCCTGATCTCTGTAGCCCCCAAACCACTCCACCCATGCCAACCTTCAAGCAACCTTTTCTGCATTTGAGGGCAGCTTTTCTATGACAAGAAGGAGGAACTTATAACACTCTAGGAGACTATCTTGCACACAGCAAATAAGATTAGTGAGTTTGCTAAATGTTTACCTATGTACAAAGCAGATCTGTATGTACCGTAACTTATGTAAAGAGGATTCCAGGTGCATGGCAATTTGGACTTTTGAAGACAAACACTCCCAAATAGCACCTCTTACCAGGTTCAACAAAGCCAGAATAGCTGTGATTAAAAAACTTAGGACATGTTGAAAATACTTACTGACTTTGAGAATGACGTCAGCTGCTCTTTCGTTGAAACCCCAAAGCATATATTTAAACTAAGGTTATTTAGTAAACCTGGTTTAAATTATGTTGCTAGATAAAACCAGAAAAGGATTCCAAAGAGCTAATAACACATTGAATTTAGTCATATGAGGAAGCACTTTGGTCTGCCCTCTTTTTACTATATCCTGGGCAAAGTTATACTTTCTGCAGCCAATAAAATCCAGAGGAATATTGTAGACAATTGGATACAGTGTTATTAAGTAAGCAGAGAAATTATACATGTCACTGATAGACTGGTTCAGACCAAGACATTCATAAAACCTGAAAGCATCCAGAGGTTTCCACTGCTATACTTTACAGCTTATCTCTCCCTTAGCTCAGATCTTTACTTGGATTTAGAGCTTGCTTGTGAAGGTTGTCTGGCTTTTCTAAAGCCATCTGTACCATTGCTGCTCAGTCTTTTTTAACTTTTTCAAAGTTGTGTAGCCTTCACTGAGCTACAACAAATCTTTCAACTGCCTGACTCTCCTATCTTACTAATACAATACTTTGCATCTTCAAAATGCTATGTAAGCATTTTGTGTTGGATTTATTGCCTCCATCTGTCCCTTAAAGCACTTAAAATTGCCTTTATAAAATATGGATACATTAAATCAAACACATTATGCATTTGAATGAATCTACTCCAAAGTGTTTTCCAAGTCATCAACCAAAACAGGCAGTCTGCACAGCCAGCTATTTCCCTCAGAAAACAAGCATATCTGCAGCATATCAAAGATATCCCAAGAAGATGTTCTCAGCCGTAAAAAATAGTCTTTCCCCAGTGTTTCTCCCAATATAAGACAAATGATTATGTGAACCATTGTAGCAAGTCCTAATTTAGGTAGAAAATATCATCATCATTGAAAGACAATCTTAAAACCTTTCCCCAACATTAAACTGGCTATACTGATGCATTAAGAAGTAGTTTGCTTGTTTGTTTGTTTACTACTTAAGATCAGAAATACAAAAGGAAAAGTTCCCTCAAACATCTTCATATTTCTTCAGATTTTCCCCAATTTCTTTAAAATATTCTGAAATCACTGCTTCAAAATAGTCTGTATTCCTTCATAAAGTATTTATTAATTTATTAATTTACTGACATCTCATACTTTCCATCTTGAGGAAAATATTAGCTTTCCTCATTATCTGTGGTCCCAGCAGTAACACTTACTGTGATCCTTTATTTCCTGGTTCCAGCCGATAGCTGTGGGAAGCTCCCCGATATTTTCCTTCCTCCTGTGCCTCCTTTCTGGCATTCTGCCCATGGCTATGGGGTAGGAGCCATAAAGCTTATTTCTTCAAGCACCAGTTACTTCAGGCACGCATATCTCCTCAAATGAACTTCTCCATGCCACTTAGCAGCTGTTGCTGCTCTATCACTTTACTGCCAGGTGGGAAGCAGGCACCAGTCTTGGGCCAGGACCAAGACTGTAGGTGCCATTCCCTTCGTATAGCAGGGACACCGCTAAATTCCCTACTGGGAGCTTGATGTTTGATTTGGACGGGGCATTGTCTCTCCTTTGGTCTTTATCCTCACGGAGCTCCATAATTAAAATATTTAGCTCTCCACACGTGCCCTGATGTTGATAGTTCTGCCAGGAAATTAAGGAATTGTCACATGATCGTCAGGTGCTAGAAGCACACATATGATGCTCTCCCTATCTCCCCAAGGAGTCTTAGCATGAGCATTATTACTGGTGAGCCCGAAGGTGCGAGGGATGTTCAGTGAACTCGGTTAAACTGCAGAACAAGGGGGGAAAAAAGGGAGGCTGAAATTAGGATAAAAGGCTTCTAACCACGTAATAAAGAAATGTAAGAATCGCCAGCAACCGGCTTCATGTGGATCATCATCTTCAAAATTTACCAAGCTACTTAAAAAGTGAAAAGCAAAAAAGTAGGATCTGTTCCAAGATTCCTAAAAGATCCCACAAAGAGAGGCAAATGTATTGATTAAACAGAAAATCTAGGCACTGATTTACTATATATTTATTGATTTTACCAACCTTGCTTAAATTAATTTACTTCACTAGACTTCCTCTCAATTTAGAGGCCTATCAGAGAACCTAGAATCAGACCTGTGATATTGAAAAATACATTCTTAACATTTCCCTCTGTTCACATGGCTTTCTACAAAATTAAAAATCATTTTTATAGCGCATGATTCTTTGTGCCCCAAACACCAATATGAGACCATGGGATAAATCACATAGGCTCCTGTATTACTTCAGTTGGACTGTGTGTCTCTGTGCCATATTTAAGATCCAAATGAGCCATTCATGTTAAAACATGACTATTTAATGCTGTGGAAATATTTTGTATTTAACATTTATCATACACTCTCTTTGGTTGTAATAGATAAAGTTGGCATTGCTTAACTGTTTTGCTACCCAGAATCCTCTCTGGCTTCAGACAAACTGACAGCCAGAATTTCCCATTTCTGTCCACTGTTTTAATACCTTCCAGGTCCAGCAATAGCGGTATGGCAAACCCCTGACACTGTATTTATAACCTAATTCCTTGTTGTACTGTTTCCTCTCTTGCTTGCAGGTAAACTGTAACCGCTTGTCATTGGTTTTGCCAGATATACAAATATTTGTTTCTACCATTATAATAGAAGAGGATCTCCTTCTTACCCACAGGTTCTGATTTGGTGGAAGCTTTTCAGAGCCTGCAAAATTTAAGTTGTTTCTGAAAGCAATTTTATGAAATATAAACTTTTCACAGTAATATGATCTTGCTTTTTCTTACTACTAACTAGACTCATATAAAAGATTTAGCTGATTTCTGAAGTAGGTATCTATATTCTAGGCTTTAGTTTTAAGTTTCTTTAATCGTAATGGGAAGAAAATCTACCTAGGCACAGAAGCAGTGTAAGAAGGTGACAAGTCATTCCACTATGCCAGTTCAAGATAAACTTCCATTATAAGATTGTTTTTTTATTGAATTTCAGTTCAAATCCCTTACAGGTATACTTACAGCATGTGGTAAGTTGAAAATTAAATGTGATAATCTATGAATGCAGTGAAATCAAGTATGGAAATCTATCATCTCCTACAATTAAAAAATCCATGAACTGAAACCATAGATCAAGAAATAAATTTATTTTTGAGTTTTTCCATGGATATCTTGCTGTCTCACTTTATTCAGTTTTGATTTAGATAACCTGATCAGCTATATTTTTTCCATTAAAATATAGTTTCTCTCCTCATTAATTTAGGTACGTTATTAATAATTGTCATTCTGAAACAAGGCTAATTTTGCACCAAAGCAAATGCTGAGGTGCTATTTATGCAGACACCTACATATGATTATTTAATGAGCTCTGAATGCAACTCCACACCGCTTCAGCACAGAGTTTGCCTTAATAGGAAATATTCTTGAAGTTAATTTTCTTCTTTATGGCATCAAGGCCTTCCAGATTAGTTTTACATCTAGCAAGTTCTACAACAATATTAAAAATTATTTGCTATGAAATAATTACATTTGAAAGCATACAGTCTACTTCATCTCCTATAAAATGCACAAAAACTTCCATTAAATAATTATTTGTCAGAAAAAAATAAACTGAAAATCATTAGAAGACATTTGGAGTTGACTTCAAAATTTAACAACTTGAGCAAACAGTAACAGTGTGTGATACCACAATTATCCTTTAGTACAAATAGCAGACCAAGTTAGACAACTATATGCAATATATGTACTCTCATTGTATTCTGAAATACATTATATGGTATGAAGGAACTAATATGCAATTTGCTAATTACAGCTGGAGTAGTCTAGGACAGGTCAGACTACGGTGTGCTGCATTGTGAGCTTTGGCATCCCACTGTAACTCTCTGCAATCATAAGAGGCTGCGGTGCCTTTTTTCATGACTCAAGTTCCGGATTTTTTCTGTAATGTATACTTTGGTCCAAGATGCCAAACGAAAATTGCTGGATTGCTGCAAAAGCCTTTACTTCCTCACAAAGCAGATGATGTAAGCTATTTCTTCCTAAGTCATCTTTGTCAATTGTATTATAGAAACACACTCAAGTAATGACAATGGTCAAATAAATTACCTCTAGTCTGACTTCATGGGCAAACAGTACTTTCTGTCCACCGTGCTAAGGAGCACTGACATTATATGTGCAGATATCCCAAATCGTCAATTAAAGGCCCAATTAAATAGTGGTAGTATTGTTTATTTTGCTAATTCCAAGGAAATTTGCATTACAAATACAAACTGCTTGTCTGGCTTATGCATGATTAATTTGCTAATAGAGGCTGACAAGTATAGATGAAGATCATGCATTCCTTATATATATGCATAGAAGTAAAAATGACTTTTTACACTAGCTGTTATTATTTTTCTTTTTTTGTGTTTTTTTCTTGCATGGCAGTGACATGCAGGAGTTCCTTGAAGAAATCAGGAAACTGGCAAGTAAACTGGGTTAAAGGTGTTGAGCTCCTCCTGAGAGCAGAGATCAAGTATCTCAGGTCTGTGTGAGACCTTCATTCTTTTATGATTTCTCCCTCTTGTTTGCACAGGTGCCCCTTTACAAGTTCTGATGCACTTTAACCTTTCAACCCTTCAGGTGCTTCATGTTATTTCAGTATTCACTACTCTGCCACTTGCCCATTTCACCAAATGTTGTTGGGAAGAAAGCTGACTACACTTCTTAGGCAATACCTTTGGAGGAGGCTTCAGAACTATGACAACTAATCATAAAATAAGTGTATAGTGATAAAATCAATCCCAGTAGCTTTCCAGGAGATACAGGAAGCTTTTTGCAAAGTTGTCCTTAGCAGACATACTAAATACAAGAACTGACCTTTTCACTGACCTTTGGACTCCATGTAAGTATAGAGTGAAAAACCTTATATTTCATAGAATCATAGAATAATTCAGACTGAAAGGTTGCTAGGTTAAGGTAAATTGCTCCCCCCTTTTCCACAAATCATTTTATCATCAAAGGCAATCAGGTTGGTCAGGCGTGATTTACCCTCGGTAAATCCATGCTGACTGCTCCCAACACCACCTTCTCCTTCATGTTCCCAGAAGGCTTTATTTGCACTGTATCCCTTTTACACAAAGTATTTAATCAGAGTAAATCTTTTATTGCTGCTCCACCCTTCTCCCCACATATTTTATGATTCAGTACATACAATAAAAATATTCAATGTCATCAACTCATAACAAACACAAGCAGGGCTAGATCCAACCCTGATCTGGGGGCTTTGCTGTGTGTGAGCCCTCACACTGGATGAAAATCTGCGTGCCACACTGGGTAAGGCTACTGAAGGATGGATAGGGAGAAGACGAAGGATGACAGCCACTTTATCTGCCCCCATCCCTCTCCTCCATGCTGCCGCTCCAAGTAGACACTACCTGAGGGTATTGTCCTCTAATTAAAAACTATTTCTGTAAACAGATAACAACATGAAGGAGGGAGAATAATAAAAAATCTATGCAACAAGGAGTTACATAGCTGAAGATTACATCTGATTCGACACAGCATTACAATCGCTTCAAGACAATTTAACTTCCTTGATGTCAGTGGCTTTGGATGAGCAAAAAAGCTGGGAAATGCACAAGCAGTCAGGCTTACCTACTTTTCAATTTAACAGAAGGCTGCTTCAACAGCAGATATAATAAAGAAGTAGTTTTAACTCTACTGTGATCAATTATAAAGTTTCTAACTATGAAGAATTATGTAGAATTTCCCTCAAAGGGTTCTTTTAAAGAGCACTGGAGAAGATCATCTCTGAAGACCTCTTCTAACCTGTCACACTTCAGAGCATTCCAGCTTCTCAGATGCACTGCTCAGGGGAGTTCCTTTTATTTCATTAGTATCCACAAGAGAAAAATAAGCAACAACCAACTAGTAAAAGGGTTGGTTTTTATTATTTAATATTATACCAATTTGCTGTTGCTAATCTGGTTGGAAAACTGCAGGTAACTGAAGAAGAGTAGATGAGCTGATTCACTGAGGAGGACACTTGATTGATGGTGGGAAACTAATGAGAGGTCCCAGGGAAGCACACAGCAGAGAGAAACTTCAACAAAAGGAAAGTTTTAAAGAGAAAGGTTTGATTTTTCCTCTTTATTTTTTTTCCCCCAATAGGACAAAACACCTTCATGATATACTTTGATCTGCACAATTTTGACTAGGTTATTTTCAGAGCATAGAAGGCCCTTCTTTCTTTGTAAAAGTGAAAAGATTGCACTTACCACCCCTGGAAACAAGTGTGGGGTTCATATTTCACCCAGAGTTTGTAAGTAAATAGGTTCACTTATGTAGCCAGTATTTCTATCCACCAACTTAAAAAGAGCTTTTTTAAAGCTGTTTGTTAGGAATAGTCCACTGCAGGTCACCTATGGTTAGAGAAAGTGGATGTATGCCATATATGACCAGACAATAAACTGCTCTTCCATATGCCATCATTTTGATTGGTGCAAAGCAAGTGTAAAAAGCCACAGAATATTTCTGCACCTGTTTCCTGCCCTTTCACAGGCTATAATTGTCACTGTGGTTTGGAAACAAAACCAAAGAGGGAAGCTATGATTTTAAAGTAGCGCAATATGAGGGAAACATTCAGTGTGGCAACAGGGGTCTGTTTTGCCTGCTGTGCTATAGAGGAACGAATATGTTGCTGTGCCATTATGAAACACTTGTAGAGTCAACATATCTGTGACAAAGCTCACCACTTTGTGGTCTGGAAGAGGATGTCTGCTTTACCAAGAGGAGAAAAGAAGGAAAATCTGATCAACTGAGGGGACAAACCATGGAGTGAAGGAGTTCCTCCTTTCTCAGTGCTCCAAAAGACAAACATGTGGCAAGGGGTGATAAAGACACTTGATATCAAGATCTCTCAGAGGAGAGGACAAGTACTCTTGAACATTAGAAGAAGGACGTGCTTGGAAGGAGACCAACCAGCCTGTCTATAATAGGTCTTTGCTTTCAGTAGAACTCAGGAAACAGGTTAACTTGCTTGTTCATGTTCACTACTGAGGTATGTAGATTGTACTGTATTAAATCCCACTGAAGTCTCTTTAAGGTACAGATTACCACAGAAACATGATTTTTCATCTTCTGGGACTTTTTTATTGTTAAATTTAAGTTTAGCCATTACTGGCGCAACTAGTCTCACTACTGCAGCAGTAGTTGCAGTAGTCTTATTACTGCAACATGCTTTTCTGCATTTCCACAACTGGGAAATTAAGGTTTACAGAGAAGTGCTCAAACTTATTGTGAAATTTTTTAATTCATGGGGATTAAATCTGAATACATTATTACATGTTGCAGCTCTGATGCACCTTTAATTCTTTCACAAACCTGATTTTAAGCCAAGAGAGCCTCCTGTACAGGAAGTAATCTGCTCATCAGCCTTCTGAACTGGAGAGGCTTGTGCCTAAATAGACCTCTTTCAGTGCAGAGCAGACCAAAATTACTACTATAGCAAGGTGATTTAAACTTACAGTTGACCCTTATGCCTACTCAGGGGAGTGCCAAACAGGGCTGCACTTAGAGAGGTTTTCAGAAGCCCTGGATCTTGAATGCCTGAGCTCTTTGGTAACCCCCTGCTGTTAATAAGTACATAGAAAAATCACCTAATCATGTAAACAGAAGTCTCTCTACCATTGTAGCATGATCTAACACTGAAATATGCACCCCAAAATATGGGGATAACTTTTCTTATAAATATTGGCTGTAGGCTGCAAGCTGGCTTAGCAGTCATACAAGACATGCTGCATTGCTTGAACATCTCTAGAAAGGGGTAGCAATTTTAAAGGGATTATTCCCAGGTCTCACCTCAGACATCACTCTTCAGCCCAAGTGAAAATGCAACCAGGCTTCAAGAAAACAAGGATTATGTTATGAGATATTAAGATATCAATTAAGTAGTGAGACAGATCAAAGATATTCCTTTATTTTCACTTCCCAAGCTATTATTAGCTGGCCAATGCAGACTAGCTTCCTGCAAAAACACTTTTGCAACAATTGGACAACAATCAAGAGATAAATCTGGAGGCCATCTAGCTTGCACTTCTCAAGATAGATTCAGCATGCAGCAGGAGTCCTTCAAAAAAGTCAATCCATCTAAAGCCACGGACCTTTTAGGAGAGACTCTAAGTGAAACTAATCTTCTAGAGCTGTTGTGTCCCATAGTACTTCTGTTCTGGCTCCCCTCATCTAATTCTTAACATTAGCATGCCAATCAGATATTCTCAGAGAGCACTTTATTAATCTTTGTCCTTTATGAAGTCTTGGTTTTAGCCGTATTGTATCATGCTAAATGATGATATGAGCCCAGGATCCTATCAAGGACTCTTTGTCCTCCATGGAGTACACACAGCCCAGCAACTTGGAGTCTTCAGAGACTGACAAAATGGTCATTGTGATTCCCTTTACCGTTCAGGAGAGAGGAGAAGGGGAAATGTACACAAAAAGAAGAGTAGATCACCCACACTTTAGTCCCCTCCCTGTGACAAACTCTGAGGCAGTTTCACACATGAAGTTGGGTGCATGCACTGCAGCAGATGTAGACACACTCTCACTTCTCACCATGGATCTCAGTCTCTCCTGTGTGACACCAGGCATGCTCTGGTGGAAAGCATCCAGGAGTTAGCAGCTCAAATTCCATCACTGAGAGAGATTTTGGCTGCTGCATGCAGAGTGAACCATGAATGAGACCTCGACACAAGCCCCTAGTCTCTTGCCCATCTCTACACCCTTTGCAGGAAGTTTACCCCGATCTAAGTTTACTCACTAGCTATAATTCAGCAGACTTGTAGTTTTTATGCTGGGGACTGAAGAAAAATGAAATAGGAACACTCAGAACTGGAGAGTCTGAGAGGAATAGCAGTGCAAATATAGCACATCCATTATGTTTGATTTAGATTTTGTTGTTATTTATATTTAAAGGAATTTCATTAGGTTATTCCACACCTGGAAGACTCTCTTTATTGTTTGATGAAAATAAATTATTAAGCCTTATTCTTTTTAATAGAGACTGGGAAAGGAAGATAAAAAAAAACAGGAAATAGAAAATAATTATACCCTTACCAAATGCATTTTACAAAAAGTAAGCAACATGTACTCTCCTAATGCCCTGTAGTCGGGTAAGGACTCTACCAGCAGTTCTTGGTATGGGGAGTCATCACGCCACACTGGGTATCAAAGCTAGAAGCCAATTTGATGCAGGAGGGTTGAACAAAAACTTTAGGGACACCAGTTTATACTGAAGTCCTTTCCTCATTTTTTACTGAAGAACAGTAAATAAAATTCCCAGATAACTTCAGTCAGTTTTTCTGAATAAAGAATGAAGGGTGTTTTGCCACAGGTCTGTTTTATGATTTATGGAACTGCTCAGCTGAGTATGACTGGCAGAACAGGTCTCATAGGAAG
Source organism: Apteryx mantelli (assembly GCF_036417845.1). Taxonomy (NCBI): domain Eukaryota; kingdom Metazoa; phylum Chordata; class Aves; order Apterygiformes; family Apterygidae; genus Apteryx; species Apteryx mantelli. The sequence goes on from NC_089979.1 coordinate 22,182,708, forward strand.
TGCTTAATGGTAGGGAAGCCTGAATCCTTACAGTTTCCTTAGCAAGTGAGAAAATGATTAATATTTTAATTTTGTCACTGATTAAGCATAAAATTCTAAGTGAAACAGACTGTCTTGATGTTGTTTCCTTGCTCATAGATGTTTCCATGCGTAGCTTTGTTCATTTTTACTGCCGTGCCAATGATGTTCATCAAATGCTTTTCTACTGCTGCCTTTTTCTCAGAACCTCTGCCAAATCATACACTGTTTTCTTCTTTCAGTGTTTACAGACAGTTTAAGAGTCCAAAAAATGTAGTCCCTGTAATATACACACAAAAGTAAAAAGAAAGAGAGGAATAACAATCTCTTGACTGCTTTGATGGCAAAAAAAATCTGTACAAGTATGAGGTTTTTTTTTTTTTTTTTTTTTTTGCTTTTACATTTCAAAAATGTGATGACTTAACTGCAAGGTATTTTGCCATGAATTGGAGTCCTATCTTTCTAGTTTTGGAGCTGGCTTTCCAAACAAGCTTGTACAATTCACCCAGTATCTGGGAGTAGGGGATCCCCCAGACCCTGGCTTCTAGATGATCCTTCCCCATATTCTTTTCTTTCTGTCATCAAGAACCAGATGGAGATACTTACTGAATTATTATTAACAGAATAGTTACGCAAAGGACTTGCCCGTGGAACTTGGGGAAGGAAGAGGAAAAGAGGAGGAGGAAGGGGAAGAGGGTGTTTATCTGTGGAAAGTACTTCATTACACCAAAGACGCTTCTCTGGTTGCTATTTCTGAAGTACGAAACCAAAGCAAAGACTTGTATTTGGGCCCATATGCCTGGCTGAAAACAGTACAGCTGCCAAAAAATTAGGCCATCCCGGGAAACCCTTTTACGAAGCAGTACCCCCCATATACAATTGTTTTCTTGTTACTCAGTAAGTTCGGCAGAAGGAACTGGGCACTGACTGAAAGAGAGAAAAAAGTCTCAAATAAAAGGGAGAAGCAACAAAATAGCCTTTATTCAAAGGCTATTATACACATTTTTGCCCAGGTGCAAAACCCCTCCTGTTGGAAAGAGAACACAAAGCTCACTTGTTTCTTTCCAAAGAGCTGTGTTGGTCCAGGTGGATATTAATGGAATAACAGTAGTAGAGCTGGGGGCAGATGGGGGGGGGGGGCAAAGTGGTGCAGAGCCATAGCAGAGACAAAAGCAACTCGAAACTTATGCAGAGAAGAGGAGAGGCCCATGCTGGCATTAATTTAAATAAGGGATGATGAAGTAATATGATCAGAGCAATAGAAAATCATTATCCCAACAATGCAATTCCCACTAACACTAGTAAATGCTATATAGTGTATAAAATAGTCACCATCTGGAAAATTGAAAGGTGATTGTCTTACCCCATGAATGTAATATAATTGAAGATGTGCTGACCGGATTTAAATTTGTGCAAGTATCATCAGAGAGTAATCATACCCTTCTCCTGTACGGCTTTGCTTGAATTTGCTTTTCTTTTGGAAACAAAGCAAAGCTTTAACTTTATTTGTTACAACTGTAGAGGCAGCAGAACTAGCCAGTATTTACTCTCTCTCACGAATTATTAGTAAGTTATCAGCAGATTTCCAACTGTGGACGTTTAACTGGTGATGATGCAGGGACAGAAGGAGCGCCTGTGGGCTGTAAGATTTACAATGAAATACACAGCTCTGGTATCTGTCCCAGTGATGTATTACATTGGCTGTGGTGGATATTCACCATTTTACACCAGTACATTTCAGTGAGATGTCGTGAGGGTCCCCATCCCTAATATCTTAATTAGAATTAAGAAAATTTATTTGGATTCAGTCATCACTTACAACATCACGGATCTAGATTAAAATCAGCATTAAATTTACATCAACAAGAGAATGAGTGACCAAGAGCATTTGGCCTTTTTAAGAAAGTCACTGCCCTTACTGGTGACATTTTGCTTATAAAATGAACATTTTTAAGGTGAATTTTCCCACAATGAGATTTTTTTCTGCAAAGTCTTTTTGTTTTTTTTTCAGAACATAATGATATCTTTACATGAGGTTAATTAATTAATGAATTTCATTATTTAATAACTTCATAAGTTGTGTCATTGTGCTTGTTGAGCAATGAACAAATTAACTCTGCAAATACGTTTCAAATACACTGATGTCTCTGAAGTATGGGCATCTGTAACCGTTCACATCAATACATTAACATTCAGTGATCAGACCCAGAGCAAAAATGTTAATATTATCCTTCCCACAAGATTTTCCATTGGCAGAAGGAGTAGAAGAATGTGGCTACTAATTTACCAGCCCTAAAATTAATTTCTAAATATTATTGTCTCCACTGAAACTCTCAAAATAGCTGGTAAATACTTTTGCTGTTGCACCACTCAAATTATTTTTAGCTGGTCAACAATCAGAATTCTTAGGGAAATTCTGACTTTTTGAAAGTTCTGATTCCAAGTGGGGAAAAAAAAAACTTTTTAAAGTTTCTTAAAACACAAGATTCTGGAGGAGATACTGTTTCAGGAAAATCAAAATGTATTATCCTAAGAGAATTAACTAATAAAAAGCTTTGAGTTTCAAACTCTTTATTCTGAAAAGGATAATAAAAAGGATAAATTAATCATATGACATTTTTAAAATGCTTTTTCAATTCCTTCATCATTAAATTTTGTGAAAATCAAATCCTTTTTTTTTTCAGAATGCTGCTTTTAACATTCATTGCCCCAAATGAATGTTAAACTCATTTCCCAAAGGAAAAAATTTCCTACAGGAAATTTCTGACCTTCTTTAATATTATCCTTTATTTTCTATACTGTGTTCATCTGAAACTCAATTATACAAGTGCTGAACACAGAAACCTCTACCACCACCACCACCACTACCACTTTTTCTAGGTATGATTCTCTAACTCCATCTGCCAATACAGTAGTGTATTACAGCACAGACATTACAGCTCTATGTATATAGCATTTGTTATATTAAAGATTGTCTAAGAGTTAAAAATGATACAAAACTTTACCAGTAAATGCTGTAAATCTATAATATACCCTAACTTTAAATCTAGTTATGTATCTGTTGGAAGTGAGTGCTAACTAAATGAGGCCCTTCTGCTGAGACAATCGGAGAGAAATGGGTAGATTTTGAAGAGAAGCTTAACTAAAAAATTAGGAAGGAGGAATAGGGCTAGGAGTTGCAAAACAAGCACACAGTATCTTAATTAACAGGAAAAGCTTTCCAAAGAATTGATGTACTTGAAACGTTGAAAAACGTAATTGGTTCTCTTTAGGGCAATATAGAATTAGAAAGAGGATAAAATAGTATTAGAGAGCTGTAGTGTCATTTCACTGTCTGCTCTTACAAATGAAGTGGGTGGAGATTTCCTTTCGCTGGATATTCATTTTCCTGAAGACAGTGAAAAGAAATAATGTTCAGGTATAGATATATAGATACCTATATATATAAACAGCTATAGATCAGCTGGGCCCAACAGAGTCACAGGAAGTCAAAGCAAAAGATTTGTGGGTAGGAAGCTGCCAAAGGTCCCCACTGATAAGTATTCGCCAGGCTCCTCTGGGCAGATTCTGTCACAACATCTGTTGTTCCTGAAGGACAGGAAAAGACAACTGTGAAAGAAATACCAGCACAAGAATCAAGGCTCTTTTGTCAGAGATTGCAGGCGTTTATTACCAAACACGCACATGGAAATCTGCCCTTTGGCACAAAGATGTGATTAGGCAGAGTACACGCACTGCAAGCAGCACTGCTTACCTGCCAAAGGGGGATGCAAGAGCAAACACTGGCTGAATGACACTGCGATTATGAAAGGGAGACTGACACACATGGCACCTCGTAATAAATAGTGTGCGTTGTCCCAGGGCGGAAGAGAAGATGCACGTTCTCTTTGCAGCACTGGTGCTGCACGAATTCAGCGAGATGGGTAAGATCTGGCCATAGCAGAGAGCCCTGGGTCTTAATCCCCTGCAGACACATCTTCACCCTTAATTTAGATAGTCCAGAATTAGCAGAGGGAGCAAAGGGCATAAAGTTATTTTGAGGCTTCCACTGATGTTCTTCTGCTAAGAGCTGCTTTAGCAATTTAAAATGACTTAGATATAATTTGCTTTCCTTTCAGCTGCCTATACATCCCTCCTTGTCAACAGCATAAAGCAAGAAAAGACAGTGAATCTACATTGTTAATTAAAGCTACACTGAGAATTAAGGACTGTGCCTCAAATGGCCACCCATTTTATTGCTACATGCAAGAACCAAGGAGCACAGTGCGGATAGTTTTAATGTAAGCTACAAAACGTGAAAAGGTAGCTTATATAACTTGTCTGCCAACTTTCCTTAAATTCAGTGTAGACATTCCTCTGATGTGTGCCACCTTCCAGGCAGATGCCTGTCTTTTGCATCCGACAGCTGAGCAAGCAGGCAGCATGCTCAGTACAAGGGTGGCTCCAGCTGTCCTGCAGATTATGAAGCAAGCAGGTTTGCAGGAAGGAAGCTGGAGCAGAGCGATATGCCTGCAGACACAGCTGAAGGGAGAGAATCCTCTTGACCAAGGTCCTGGGGCTGTGAGGATTTTATCTGTTATAAATGAAGGAAACATCAGCTGGGGTCTTGCAAATGTAAAAAACAAAAAGTGAGCACAAATACAGCTGCCACACCTCCACAAACTTTCTCATCCATACCAGGGGGTTCAGACATTAAATCCCCTCTCAGCCAAAAAAATGGAATTGTCTAAGAACATTCATATTGACAAATCAAGTGGTTACTAAATACAGATAGGTAAAAGATGAAATCTGGCACTTCCTCCCTTTTCTTTGCATGGTGTCCATCATAGACTTTCTTATTACATTCACTGGAATTAAAGCTCTTAATCTTTCATGATAATTCGATCACCTTCTACCTTGAGAGACACAATCAGGACCCAACAGCTTCTGAGTTATTAAGGATGACCAGCTTAACCACAGTGTTACTAAGAAGAGAGAAGCATCTAAGAGCATGAGCCAGCTTTTATAAGCATTGCACATGCTTGTCTTCAAACAGCCAGAGCAGAGAGTATTCTTATGTAAGCTCTTTCCTTGCTCTGGTTTGTGGTGTGTATAATGCCTGAGAAATTGTTTGATGGTCCATTAGCAGGTATCTTGGGTCATAATCCTGTCCCCTGCTTTGGTGGTTTAGTTTAGCCAAATATACCACAAATACTTCTAACCTGTGTTAACTCTAGAGTTCTTATCTGTGAGAAAGACTTAACGTGGGCAAAGCTTATTGTGCAGATGGAGTCTGTAAATGTATGCATTTTCTTTCCTCTGCTCTGATCTAAGCTTTTCATATGCTTCCAATTGCAGAAGTTTAAATGCAAAATGGAGGGAAAGAAAACAAGGATATAAGATGGGAACCAGATGTGACTGGTAAACCACTTTCTGTGCACCACAACCTCTTAAAGACTAAATAAAACTGCTGAATATGTCATGCAGATGGGAATAGGAGACTAGCTTTGCACAGCTTTAAATCTCTTGTTTTAATGACTTGGTAGATAAGATTCAGAATTTCTAAAGTATTCAGTTTCAGACACACACTGGTAAGGAGGAAGCCAATAAAAACAATAAACAGTTATATTGTTCAAACCACCTTCATGTTGCTAAATGTTTACAAATCTGAATGATTTTTATGTTGCTAAATGATTAAAATTCTGAATAACTATAATTATCTCAAAATTAATTAAAATTAATATAAACACCATGTTTTATACTTCAAAATATTATTAATTACAGATTTGTAAACTCTGTTTTCTAAAAAAGTGAAATAAAAATCTTGTTTATTTTACATTTTAAGGGACAGTGATCTAGAATATTCATCAATGTAATTTTAATTTATTACAAATGTTGTCAAATGCATTATTCACTAGCATGTTTGATGATATATTAGTGTAGTTCTGAACAAACACTTCAATGTCGAGGACTGGAAAGATTATTCAAACATTATTACTCCATTCAGTCAGCTCTGGTTGAGAGCCAGAAGAGGGCACATTTGCTGAATATATGCCGTTCTAGCACTTTAATTAGGAGAGACTAAAGCTTTTGGTTAGATGGTATCGGGCAGTATTGTAAAAAATAAAACCTAAATTAAAAGAGGAGCCTTCTTTCCACGGCAGATTGGAATTCAGGTGGAATGCCAGGATGTGTCTGCAGTCTGGGTCATTGGCTCCTAGGTTGAAAACAGCTGAATCTTGTACGCTTTTTAAAGCAAAATTGCAGCAGATGAGAAAAATAACTCATCACAGAGATTTAAGTCAAAAATAGAGTACCTCCAAAAAAAAAAAAAAGAGAGAAAAAAGCCCAAACCTGAGAGCCAGCTGATATGCAGAGATGTGATAACATGGCCATTAAAGGAGTAGGTTGTTTGGGTGGTCGGACACCAGCCTGTGGACGTGCCCAGCCAGCCCAGCCCAGGCGCAGTGAGCTCTGCCTGCGTGCCATTCGGCACCCTGGGGCGCTCCCGCGGGCTCCGGGGCTCACGGGGAGCCCAGGCTGCCCCAGCTCCACTGCTATCACTTCCCAAGTGAGGAGGTTCAACACAACGCCCACGTAAGCTACAATGGGACCCATGACAGCAGGACAGACAGCCTGAATTTCAGCAAATATTTGTGAATAATTTGGTATATGGCTGCTGAGAGCAAACTACAAGCAATCTAGTCCCTTAGTGCTACAAACGCTCTGTTCTAGACCCTTTGCATATAATATTTCTGTCTAGACTTTTCTAGTACAGTCTGAGACAGATGAGAGCACAGTGTTAGGAACCTACCATAGCTTGTGCTGTACCTGATCTGTAAATTAATGGAGTTCAGCAGCCAAGCTATTAATTTCCTGCCTTTCAGGAACATGATATATATATATTTTATGCTTGTCTTTATACTCATGAATGTAAAAGCAAGTGTGAAGGGAACAAAAGGAAACCATTAAAATAGAAATAAAAATGAGACTGGCAGGAACTCTGATTCCTAATTAGAAACACTGCACATCTTCTATTACCATTTTAGCTCACAGAGGTTAATAAAAAATGAGATCAAAGGAAGCATGTGTTTATCAGTGCTAGATCATGCCAGACTAAGCTTCTTTGATGTGCTAACAGATCAGCACAGGAAATACAGATCTCATCTATCTGAACTTCAGAAAAACATGTAACACATTGCCACATGGGACCATAGCTGTTAGATGAATGAGAAAGGAACTCATAAAATAACTGTAAAAATGAAGAAGGTTTGGCAAAAAGGAAGATAACAAGCAGATTCAGTTGAAAGGGAACTGACTATGGTGGAAAGAGGTTACTGATAGAGAACCTCAAGGATTTGCAGGGGGTTCAGTCATTTTCTGTAACAGTGCTTGCACCTCTCCCCCAACCTCACAGGTGCCTGGGTTGCAGTTTACCAGATACTTCCAGTGGCTGCTCAGGAAACGAATGTGACGCTGCCCTGGATCCCGAGCTGCATGACCCCATGAGTGGGAGCCGTGTAGCAGCCCCCTTCCCATCCTCTTCGGGAAATCCTTGCCTGGGCTGCAGACACTGGCCCTTGGGAGGGCTCCAGGACCCTCCATTGCAACTGCAGGGGTGGCAATGCTCCCACTTCCCCCGGGCAGGGACACTTTCAAGAAGAGCTCAGCATGACCACACAAACTCAGCAAAACTTTCTGAACTTGTGTCCATTTAGTAGCATTGCCAGGTCCTCTTTCAGTTGATGAAGTACGTAGGTGCCTTTGTTGGATGGAAACAGGCAAATAATGAACGGGCAGATAGCTTTCACTGGTAACGATAAAACTTTAATTTTAATTAAAATTAGAGATGTGACAAAGGAGAAGACTGCAATATCATTCAGGAGGAAGTGGAAGACCTTAGGGCCTGGAGTCACAGCAATGGGATGAGCTTCTATCAAATATACTGTAAGACCGTATCCTTCAGACCTACAAAAAAAATTTTGTTACAGGCTGAGGGTTCATCATTTGGGGAGGTGATAGACCAGGATGGCTATAAGCTGACAACATGATGCATTTTCAAAGAAGCAGAGGTACCTAGAAAGTATTGTCTGAGATAATTCTAGCAAAGAGGAGGAAATATTTAATGACATTTTCCTTGTGAGCTCTTTTGGCAAGATGGCATAAAATACTTGTCCCTTGCTTTGAAAAAGATGAGCAGACTGAAACAAATGCAGAGAAGGCAGACATGATGAGGGAACAGACAGCTTCTCTTCATGAGAAGGAAACTAAAGAGTTTAGCTTAGTCTTGCAAAATCAGGGCTGAAAGAGGATGCAATTATTCTCTGCAAAACTATAAAGAGCAAACATGAGGGAGGGAAAAGGACTTTTTAGCTGGCACAGTAATAAATGGGTATAAAATGGCCAGGAATATGTTTAGGCTAGAAATTAGGGAGAGATTTCTGACTGTCAGGGGAGCAGGGTTGCGAAATGGTCTCCCAGTAATGGCAAATAAAAGCTTATGTGGTTTTAGGACAGTGTTTGATCAGCATATGAAAGGGCCACCTCAAAAACTGCCATGCTAGGGCAGGAAAAAGAAGCATTAAGGCATTTCTAATTTGCAGCTGAACACACAGAAGCCCAAGTGACACAGAATTGCATGGCAGTTATTAAAACCACCTCTTCTCCTCTCAAGGGGAGAGGCTGCTCTCCAAGCAGAGGTTATTAAGGCTAAGATTAAAAGGCCAGTCCTACACCAGAACAAGTATGTTTACTTCTTTGCACTGGATATACTCAGTTTTAAGTGAGACTGTAATCAGATCTTCTATCTAGCCTCTGCAGAGCCATCTACTGCTGATCCTAAAAACAAAAGACAGCCTGAAGAGCAACAAGCCCAGAATCAAGTAACTTCAGGCAACATTCAGATCCACAGCCTAAGTTGAATTAGCACAGGATTTTCTGTAAATCCTCCATTTCGGAAAAAATGCAGGACCTGTGAGAAAGCTTACACGAACACCTCTCGTGAATTATTGAGAGTCCAATTCAGACATGTTTGCATTTTGAAGGTGAAAAGACCACTGGACATTGTCCCGATGACAGTCTTTGCTCTCCCTGCCCACCAAGACTGAAACCTGCTGAGCTGAAATTTTGGTTGGGGCATATATCTATCTGTGAAGGATTCTCTAATTAATAGCTTGTTTGCACTATTGCTTAGAGATGTATCATTTGATTTTGCATTCTTGGCTGTGGCTGATGACAAGTTGTTACAGTTTTGATTAATTTTCAAGCTACAAAATCTTACAAGCTTTGTGTAGACCACAAGATGGCACAGCTGCAGTAGCAATATAGAACCAGATACAGCAGTCCAGCATGAACAGATTAAAAAATAAAAATTAACACAGTATTTAACAGCTATTAGAGATGGGGGAAGGGAGGGAATTGAGGGAAGAGAGAAAAAATGTCCTGTTCTCATGAAAAAAAGATCAGTTTCTAACCGAAAAGCAATGTTCCTTCTGCCCATAAAATTCAAGAATAGCCAATTTATGAGGAGAGACTGAGGGAACTGGGACTCTAGCCTGGAGAAGAGAAGGCTGAAGTATCAATGTATATAAATATCTGGTAGGACAGTGTAAAAAGAAGAGCTAGACTCTTCTCAGTGGTGCCCAGTGACAGGACAAGAGGCAATGGGCACAAACTCAAACACAGGAAATTCTGTTTAAACATAAGAAAAAACATTTTTATTGTTAGGGTAAATGAGCACTGGAACAGGTTATCCACAGAGGTCATGGAGTCTCTGTCCTTGGAGATATTCAAAACTCGACTAGACATCATCCTGGGCAACCTGCTCTAAGTGATCTTGCTTGAGCAGGGGGGTTGGATGCAATGATCTCCAGAGGCCCCTTCCAACTCCAACTATTCTGTGATTCTGTGAATTCTGAAATCTTTTCAGTGATCAACTGCTTATATATTTACAAAAAATAACATTTCAAAAGAGAAAGGACTTTTCAACAAGGAAAACAATTTTGTCTGAGATGTCATAGAATGCCCCAACATTGGATTATTTTCAGTGGAATGTTACAATGATTACAAAAATAGATTTTTACCAATATATTTTTAAGCTGGAAAATTCTTTAAGACCAATACTCTCTATCCCACAGACAGTTCCATTTGCAACTATTTCCATTTTTTCATAGCAAAAGAGTTTGAGAGCAATCCCTAGTTAGATCTCAGGTCTCAATGAACTTCTGAAAGAAGTCTTTTATAATAAAATTCACAACAATACAATGAATACATTTTATGAGATAATAAAATTACTAATATGAATTCATGGGATTCAGATTTGTATGAGTGTATACTTTCCTGAATGACCCAGGTAACATTATGGAAATGTGGCCTGATCATTACATCAGCAGTGTATCACAGGGAATATGGGTTTATTATCTCTAGGATATGTATTCTTATTATCCCCCTAACTACAGAGGAGGTAAAGAGAAACAGAAGTATATTGAGGACTGTGCAGGGAGGTTGAATTTCATTATATTTATGTTATTCTTTTTAACACTTACTCAGGTGTGATTGTATCAGTCACCAGCTAGTTTTGCAGTTTTTCCTGAAGCTGTCCAACATCTAGCATAACAGGGTGATGATCTGTGATTAAGTTTTCTAGGAATGACTGCAATAAAAATATTAATTTGTGATCCATTTGTTTACTACCATTTTTGTCACTAACTGTCACAAATACTAGTCATTTGGAGATATCCTATTATGGCAGAATAATCAAAATCTAAATATAAACTCATATAAATATAGATATATGTCCATTGGACATATCCATATCTAGTCATCTAATCTATATCCAAAGGGGAAAAACAATAACCTTATTAGTCAGGTCCTCCGGTAGAAAATCAGACTTTCTGATTAGCATCCAGATGAAAAACTGACCTTTCCCAATTTGGTACATTTCAATGAGGCAAACTGTTCTCTGACTTGTAAAGTGAGATGATTCGCAAAATGCTGCATTTTTTAAATGAGATATGAAACTTTAATTAGCAAGTTTTGTGTCTGGGTCATCAGTCTTGTTTATTTTAAATGGAAAATGACTGTGCCTGTGCCTGCAACCTGCTAAGGTTAGATAAATATTTATAAGGAATATCCTAGTAAGTAGGAAGATGTGTTACTGACACTTACGGATAATCATGGACAAGGTTTTCAAAACAACCTGAGGGATTTGAACACATAATGCTTTCCCTCTGGTAAGCCTTCTATTGCTTCTGTCGTCGTCATCCACTGTAGTATTATAGCTACTTCAGGGCTTAATTCTCCCAACACAAAGTGCAGTTCCAGGAAGTCATTAATGATGCGGGGGTTTGAGTCATCAGATTAAAATCCTTCTCAAGGAAGGAATGCACACTTAGAGCTCTGTAATTGAAAGGAAAAAAAAGAAAGAAAGAAGAAGAGAAGAAACGTTGATTCCTACAGCTCTTATGTTAACTGAAATGAAACAGTCTACTTCTTAGCTCATACCGTTAGGTCTTCCACTCACATCAGCGACATTGCTTCAGTGGAGTCTCTAGAGCTTAACAGACTGAAACTAAAGAATACAATTATTCTGTTCTTATATTAATGTAACTCAGCACAGAAACAGATTAAAGAAGTTTAAACTTCTATTCATTTTTTACTGAAGGTAATAAAGAGTCTTTAAAATTTCACACAAAGGCTAAATATTCCATATAGAAAACTCAGTCTGGCAATTCCCTTTAATTTTAATGGAATCTGTACAATCAATTCCTGAATGCTAAAAATGTCTCTCACAGTGAAACACATACAATATCATTGTTTATCACATCTTTTAATGATCAGGCTTGTGTATATTGCCCTATACAGAGAATACACATCCTAAAACCTTGTTTACAGTTCTCTGCGAGTATCACAGTGAGTGAGCACAAATTTTTGAGATCAGTTGCATATCTGTAGAATTTCCTTTCCCTGCTCCTATCTATCAGTGAATTTCCCTTTTTAAAAAAAAAAAGATAAAAGGTATAATTTTATTCTGAGTATTGTAGGAACAGTTGCCACTTACAGGCAACAGAAGGGGACAGACACAGGGCGTCTGCTTTGCTGTCAGTTCTAGCTGGATCCATGTTTGAAAGAACACAATCACAGAGTAGCTGAGCCTGGAAGAAACCTCTGGAGATCATCTAGTCCAAACCCCTCTTGCTCAAAGCAAGGTCATCTAGAGAAGGTTGCCCAGGACATTGTCCAGTTGGGTTTTGAATATCTCCAAGGATGGAGACTCCATAACTTCTCTGGGAAACCTGTTCCAGTGCTCTGTCACCCTCAGAGTAAAGTAGTTTTTCCTTATGCTTAAATGGAATTTCTTGTATTTCTTTGTATTTAATTATTATTAAAATCAATAATATAGAAAATCACATCCTAATCCCTCCCCCTCTTTTTTGCATTTTGTTGCATTACTCTCCTTAGCCTAGAATTTAATATGATCAGCTGGGAAGCAGACAGAGTACTTGTCACTGAATGTCCTGGCAATACAAAGTTGCAGAGATTTTCTGAAACAAGATGGCTTCATATTTGTTTTTGGTTTTTTTGTGGTTTTTTTTGTGTTTTTTTTTGTTTTGCAAGAATTCAGTCCTTGAAAGAAACTCTCTGAAAGCAAAACAGAATATCAACTACAACTGTAACATACAATCAAACATCAGTCAAAAATACATTGAAGATACCTTGGCTTTCCTTCAAATAAGAACTATCACAAGCTGTGCTCCTAGGCTGTGAGTGTTACCCGCCTGGGATAGAAGGAATAGAGGGGGTTGCCAGCAGACTTTCAGCTCTAAGCATGGTTCTCCATGATGAAACCACTGAACTGGAATAAGCCAGGTGCCTGTTTATGAGAGCAGAATTTCAACTGCCCAGGTTTGCAAACTGGAAAACAAGGAAAAGAGCCGACATAGGCCCATCCGGTACTACTTCATGGAACATGTGTACTTCAGCAGAAGAGGCAGCCTGAGAAAGGGGGAGAGAAAATTCTTCACTTCAGAAAACCATTGGATTAATGAGATCTTTCTAAAAAATATTTCCAATTTGCTCAATCCAGATATAGCAATGAATTTGAGATACTCTTCTCAGATCCATGACCTTTTTATTGGATTCATGTAATTAAAACCCTGTTGCACATAAAGGATGATGGCCTGCATCTAATAAAATATTCAGACACCTAAAGCAGAACCTAGGTGCCTAAACTTTGCCGAAGTCCAAAACCATAATTTAGAAGTCCTACCCTCTCCCTCACCTCTTTCATATTTGCTGCATAACACCTAAGGTGTCATTTTACATTGGACTCTCATTGCCACATTGAATCTGGTCCTACACGCATCTAAAATTGCCCCAGGCTGATCAGCTCTGTCCTTAGCTCACAGGTAAGTCCAGAAACAAATCTAACCTTTGCCTGTCTCGCACAACAGAGTGGTAATCCCAGAGCACACCAGCTGCATGCTGACAGAGTGAGTGGTTCAAACATGCACCTAGTAAAACCCTGGCTCGGTTCCTCCTGACCCTAGGGAGACTCACCTCTCTCTCACCTCCAAGAAATATGCCCTGTCAGATTAAATAATACTCTGAACTGAAGGTACCCTGCCTTTGAAAGTGTTCAGCGTAAGCAGTAATAAATAAATAAATAAATAAATAAATTACTGGGCCTCAGAGAGCAAGCATAAAAATGCAACTCAGTGTCCTAGTGCTTAGACCCTGTTCCAGTGTGAGGAGATTGCTGTATTGTGTATTAAACAGCTTCAACAGGAGTGGACATTTACCATGAAGTGTGCAGTACTGATCCAGTTGCATGAGCCTAATTTTTATCACTTACATGCTGAGATTTAGAAGCCAAAACAGGCATAGTTGCCAGTGGTTCTGGTTTTCTATGTCACCTACTGCCTTGCCACCTTTCTGTTTTCTTCCTCGCTCCCAGAAGCCCAGCAGCAGCGTATCTCCAACGGCATGACCCCATGGCCAGGACCTTGAGCAGAAGGGCTGATATGGCCAGCTGAGAACACCTCGTACATCGACGGAGCCTGCCGTGTCCTTGTTCAGCACAGGCTGGACTTGTTCTATGGCTATAGGTCAGTCAGGCACCCCGTTCACAGGAGAGCTGTGCCAGGCAGGCTGGTGTCCCAGCACTGCTCCAACCCCATGCATCCACACCGATGCATCCACAGCAGTCCCCAGAGGATGGGCTCCTCACTTCTTTGTTTGAATTCAGTAAGCAACTTGCAAATCCTCTTTTAAAGATCCTTCTGCTTCAGCCTGGTTGAAGCTTTATAAGCAAGCTTTTAATAACAAATCATTTTATATTAATGGCCTTGCATAACACTAAAATGAAGACCTAGCTGAACTGCCTGCTCATACCTCTTTTAGCTACTGTGGTTTACATCTTTGTTCATATATATGTATATATGCACTTACTTCTGTACCACTTGTGATGCAGAAAGCCTTTGGCATTTTTTTCAGTTGCAATCTTCAAACACTTTTTAATTCAAAATTTGTTACTCATAGGTCTGGATTGATGAGAGGGTGCATAGGCATGGAGCAAGAGGGTGGTAATAGTTTACAAAGCCCAACAAACCTCAGGCACCTGAATGAATCAGCCAGGGTCCCAAAATTGTTCCATAGTCATGACTCCTTCAGAGCAAACTAGAGTAGGACCCTCATGGCTGAGCTTAACCCTTTGGTGGAGCCTCACTCCACTCTTTAGCTGTATTTGCAAACTGTCTTCCCAGGTTACACTAATAATTAGTGTAATGATTAAAGCTTTGCAGTATAAATAACTGTTTGCCCCACTTCTGACTGAGAAAGGAGCTAGATTTTATGGACTGCTCAGGACCATTGCTTATATCTGAGTCTGACTTGTACTGTGAATTAGACCACTTCAGGTTTGAATTAGATCTGGAACTACTGTCAGCCACAGACTAACAAAAGCCATTTCCCTCCAATTTTTTTTGGAAATACTAGAAACATAAAGAATGTTTATTCTGTGAAAAGCACTGTTATGCTCTGTGTCATGTTTTGATCTTTTCCTTTGTTCCTTTTCTTATATCTTATAATATCTGACTTAACGATCCAGCCACACAGCAGACTTTTTCTCAACATGATCCATAATCTCTGTTGGATGCCCTATTACAGTCATTTTTATTATACTGCTTGCTCCCAAAATGCTCCCACAGGGCTAGTGATAAACAGAATGTACATAGATGAGTCAATGCAGTAAATTAATTAACATCACACATCTCATGCACTTCAGAAGTATGTCCCTAAAAAGTCACGCTAAAAACTACCGAGTTGTCTGACTCAACATGAAAGACAGTATAAGAAATGTGTGTTACATCTTGCAAGGAACACCACATATTCCACGTATAATGATGTGCATTTAGTTTACCTAGGCACTTTTAATGCACTGCTGTTCATTACTGACCCTGAAGAATACAATATTTACTATGTTTACCTTTCCAATGCTCATTTTCTGTCCCAGGAGTATTATGTGTCTCCTACAGATGGAAAGGAGGGGTGAAGACAGACTAAGGCTCATAGTTGCTGGTCTAAAGTCTATCTAAGATGCCAGATCTCTCATTTCCTACTAGTTGGCAGGAATCTGTCAAAGATACCTAGCTATTAAGAAAAAATAGGCTTGAAAACCTATGTAGAAATTGGATTGAATGAGTAAGCCTTTAGTCATTTTCCCAAACAGGCATGTTTCCATTATAGGAAAAACATGCAAATAAACAAAAAGAGCAAAATAATGTTCTAATGCAAATGATTTGTTTTCCTCCTGCAGAAGCAACACAGAAACCAACAGCTCTCTTTTAATTTCTCTTGTGCAATTACGGGTTTACATTACATCTCTTTTCCCGATGAATTAAAGAAAACCTTCAATACACACACACTGCATCCAGGTTTACCTGCGGATGTAGGTGCTGGACTTACGGTATCCCAGCTGTCTGCACTGGATTCCTGTTGGGGCACGCTGTAGCTCCTTTCCACCAAAAAGTGGGTGTGGGAGCTGAGGGAAAAGAGGAGGGGAGGAAGGGTAGGTTGGGGCAGGCTCAGGTTTTGCCCCAAGAGGGATCAGGATGAGAGTAAAGTGAGCTCCTGGATCTTTGAAGCGCTTTTCATCTAGTGAACTAGCCATGGTCATATATTCCCTTTATAGGTGGTTAAGCCAGCGTTTTTCTAGGCACATCATCACTCCTTTCAGGATTTAGTACATCCATCCTTGCTCTCGCTGGCACAGACACCCTATGGAAGGAGATTCACTTTTCCATCCTCACAATCCCTGTCATAGAAAACCTGGAGTGACAGAGATATCGGCTCGCCAGTCGGGTCAGATTAGCCTGTGCAGAAACACAAGGTGGTGGAACAGAAAGGTGGCCACTACCATCCTTTCTTACTGCTTATAACCAGCTGTGGCTGCACACATACTACTTCTGCAATTTTTCTGTAGTTGTAGCTTCCCATCAAGAAAAGTCGTGGGGGAACTACTATGAGAGGCAGCACTTGAGTAACCCAACCAACGGCTGTTTCCGGGTGGGCCTACAGGACACCACACCAGATGTTCAAACCAAGGAGAAGCACTATGTTTTGAGAGGTGGAGGGAGACATCATTTTATGCTGAGTAACTCAGCTGTTTTGATATGTACCATACCACTCCTGAGGTCAAAAAGGACCATAAAGCAGACCCATTTCCTTAACCTAGGGCAAGGAATACTTTTCATTACTGACCCATGAGTACCCTAGCATGCAAGCTGTCCTTCTGTCTGAAAGGTTATATTTTGACATAAGCATTGTAAAGTGTTTTTCTTATCACTTGCAGGCAATGCACATAGCTAACCGCTACGGAATGATTTAGAGCCCTTATCAGAGAATGAGGCAGCTTGCGTTTCCTCAGTAAAAAGGAAGTTTTTTTATTTATCTCAGTGCTGATGGCTCTTGTTGCACAGCCCTAATTGTAAGGAAGCTGTTACAGCGGGTTTTCATTTCTTTGTTTTTCCCAGATAGAAGGGCAAACTCATTAAATACTGGCTGGCCACTTCTTTTCATTTCACATGAATGAAAACAATGATACAATAGGCTGGGTTCTAGATGAAAGTTTAATGATGTAACACACAGCAAGAGAAAGAGCAGACAGTTTCAGGTTTTAGCCTCATACACACAAGAAACCACTCTATTTGCTGTTCAGATTACCAGCAGCACATAGCTTTGCAGCTGTCCCAGTGAGCATATTTTCAGCTGATTTCAGCTAACCTCACATAGATACTTCACAAAACCATTATATTCCCATTAGTGTGGCAAATGCAATACTTATATTCACCACATGTTTGTATACCCCTTCCCACCCCCCAGATATCATCTTGTTCAGAAATTACTTCCCTGATCCTCTGCAGAGTGAAGTAATTGAATGAAATGGAGAAGCTGCCTAAAATTTGGAACTTTCACCCTGCCTGTGACATTTAGAAATGTAGGTTCATCAAAATGTTGTTAAAATTGAGATAGTACTTCAGAAAATGTTAAAGTGGTAGAAAAATGTATCATCAGTAAGTTACTGACCTACTCTATTCATAAATCTGTTTGCTCATCTAAGCCTTAAAACTAAATATTCTGTAAAAATGATTACTTAAATAGTACTGTCGGGTTTTTTATTCATGGGAAGGGGATTTGCAAATAAGGCTTTTAATAACTGAGATCACGTTTCCTTATGTAATAAAGGACCTGAAAGTTATTTTTGTTTCTTATTGTTTTAAATGTCTGTTTTTTACCTAAAAATATCAGGATTACATATGTTTTTCTCATTGATTTTAAGGAAGGTTTTCTCTAGACAGACTTAGGATATTCACACTGAATGTTAAGACTAATAGAAGGGGAAAGATATTGGTTCTTTAAAAAAAGTCTCTTCATTCCAAGATAATAATTAGTCATTAAAGCTAAATAGGTATTATTATTATTATTATAATTATTATTATTATAACAGTTAACAAACACAAGCCCCATATACAGTCTGAAGAAGTCTTTCCTTATCTCCTTTCACCCTCCTGGCTCTTGAAACAACCTTCGGATTTTCTTCTTCTTTTCTCTGTTTGGAAAGAAATACATTCCTGTATTTCTGTTACAAAAAGCAGATTAAATAAAAGCCTTTCAGTATTATTAAAAACCAAAAGTAACCCAAGATCATTTTCCATCTATTTCAAGTACTCTTCAGTAAGTGGGATAAGTATTCTTGCCCCATGAAATGTCTTGTTTCTTTTTGGACATTTTTCTCTGTCCTCTCTCAGATTTTCTTTTGCAACTTGAAAACAGAAGTGGAAGTTGTAGAAACATTCACACAGAGCAAGCTCAAATGACCCAAAGCCAGGCCACAACAGAGGCTTTTAGTATGGGAAGTTGTTTTAAAATAAAAACTTCACTCTAACATTTATTATGAACTGTAATACCATCTACCAGTTGTAATACATTATATATAATTGCAATACCATCTACCAGGGGTTCATGGTGGGAGGACAAGAAACAAAGTGCATAGACTGAAACAAGAGAGGTTTGGACTGGAAAAAGGAAAAACTTTTCCCCCGGGGGGACTGTGGGACAGTGGAACAGGTTGCCCAGAGGTTGTGTTGGCTCCACCCTTGGAGGTGTTCAGGATCCGACTGGACAAAGACCGGAGCAGCCTGGTCTGAGCATAGAGAGAACCTGCTTGAGCAGGAGGTTGCACTGGAGCTGTGCACGTCCTTTTCTTACAGGCACAGCTAACGAAAGCTACAAAGGCCTCGAAGCACTTTGGGAAACAGGGCTGACATTCACAACGATCTCAACAGACTGGAAACATCATCTGAAATGAAGAGGATGCAGTTGAGAAAGTGGGATTGTGGAGAGGCACATGGAGGTGGAAACAACCTGCCAGTGGAGGCCCCCGAGGGGGATGCGCGCCAGGCTGCCCTGCGTGGGGGAGCGGTGGGCTGCACTGTTCACAGGCACGTAGCCTCCAGTAACTGTAAAAGCCAAGGAGACTTCACAGCGCAGCGCCGCGTGGCTGGCTAGGAGCGCTGGGGCGTTTCCCGCGGCCTTCCGCTCCTCCGCACCCCAGTAGCCGCCGTGTCGCCTGCCTTTGGGCTCGCAGTGCCTGCTCGTGTCCCTGCTCCCTCGCCTCCCGCGCTTGCTCCCCCACCTCAGCTCCTGACACCCTCCAGAAGCCCCGTCACCTTCCAGTGCCTCTCAGCCCCTGATTTTGGCCAGGCCATCCTAAGGGTGTATTTTATTCAAGGACCTTGTTTTCAAAAATGAGTGCTTTCACAGAGGTGCAGGTTATCATGATGGCTATGTCAGGCAAGTGAAAATACGATTAGTCCTAGTAGCCTATCAGTGCTGCTAAGACTTCAAAGCCTGTTCAGTTTGGGTCCTGTAGTTCAAGAAAGACCTCCTCCAGCTGAAGTGCTCAAAGGGGAAAGTAGCAAAAATGATAAGAAAACGGGAAAGCAACAAAAATGGTCAGAGATGTGGGAATTGTGACCTGACAGACCGAAAGAACCAGATAAAGCAAGACGAGCCCGTTTTTTTTTCCCCCGTGATTTATCCGGCGGAGGGAGGACGCTGCCCGCGCCCTGAGCCACCCGCAGGCAGGAGCGCAGAGCCGCGGCGCGGAAAGGCGGAGCCGCGGCGCGGCCTCCCGCAGCGCAGCCCTCGCGGGGCGGCCGGACCCCGGGACCCCCCGGGACCCCCCGGGACCCCCGGCCCCCACGGTCCCCCCGGCCCCGGCGCCCCGGGCGGCGGCGGAGCGCGGATGGCGGCGGAGCGCGGCGCGGGGTTGCGCATCTTCCGCGACGTGAGTACGCGCCCCTCCCCAAACGAGAAACCCCCCTCCGGCAATTGCAAGGGGATTTGGGGGGGGCGGTTTTTTTTATTTTTTATTATATTTTTTTAAGGGGCCGTAGCGGGCTCGGGAGGTAGTGAAGCCCCGCGGAGTGCGGGCAGGGCAGGGGTGGGCAGAGAGGCACAAAACAGCCCCGCGCCTTTGCACCGCCTTTTCACCGCCCGTCCGGGGGCTCGGGGGTGCCTGGAGAAAACAGATCTGCAGGCGCGATCTGCCCTGCCGCTGTCAGGGCTACCGCGAAGCCGTGGGGTTCTTCATTTTTTTATTTTTTATGTTCCGTCTTTGTGTTAGGGAATGATTTTCTTTCTAATCGTGGGCATGTGTGAGGGCAGTAAGTTGCCGACTGAGCTGCGGGGGAGCAGGCAGAAGAGGCGCTACAACTTGCAGTGGGGTGAAAACGCTATCACTTTGCAAAATGTCTTGCTTGCTATTTTTCCTTTCTGGACTTTTAGTCAGGGAGTTTCTCATCCCTGCAAAAATGGGGAGTTGCTCCCGAGCTGTTGCTCCCATCAGGCTCCCGCTGGAGGTGAGGGTGCCCAGGATTGATGTGCTGAGAGGCCCCAAGCCCCCGTGGCACCTACAAGGAGCCCACACCTCCCTTCATCAGCCCTCTGCCAGCTCCCTGCACCGCTCTCTGCCCTCCCTCGGCACCGAGGACCCTGGCGAGGCACCAGATGAAGCACCCAGCCCTCCTGTCCCTCAGAGGACCTTGAAGTCTGGTGCTGTCACTGAGGACATCTCAGAGATGGAGTTTTGTCTAAACTTGCCTGACAATAGCAAAGCAAAGAGAATTTCTTTGGTCCAAGTGTAAGGCGAGTCCTGGATAAAAGGCAAACTCCAGCCCAAAGGTGTCCAAAGTATCCTCTGTCCTTGATGAGACCTGCAGATCTACAGACCAGCTCTGTTTCCAACTCTGATTGACTTCAGAGCAGCTCATACCTGAGACAGTCCACAATATCAGCTAGAAATGGCATGTTATGTAATGAAGCTTGTCTTAAGGACTGTCTATCCAGATGCTTTCTCTAACGTGACCACATTAAATTCCCCAAGCTTTTCCCTGAATTATTTCAAACAGCCTGTGATAAAAACCATATCTGCTCATCTCCTGATTTCTGTAGGCTCCATAAGAAATTGTTTGAACTAGACTTAATTGACTTTTATTATTTCTATTCGAGTGTATATTGAACATGCAACTTTTTCATCTTATAAATAACTCTTGTAAAAGAAACAGGAAAATTATAAGCATGTATTGAAAAGACAGAAGAGAAACACAGGTTTTCAGGAAAGAGGAGGACACGTTCAGATGGAGCCTGCTCCCCAATTCAACTCAGCACAGAGTCAGGAACCTGCAGATGGCCAGAATCCCTGAGAAACTGAAAACGTCTCATTTCAGCCCAAGTGAAAAATGTCTTTCAAATCAAAATTATTTGTTTAATTTTCAGCAATTTTTAAGCCACTGTCAGGGTAATATTTATAGCGAAGCAGGTGCAGTTCACGAAACTAGCAAGGAGGAGGGAGAGCGGTTACTGCCACCTCTCCCTCCCACACATCCACTCCTACCTGCAGAGGAAAAGCTTGAATTCAAATCTAGACTCCGCCTGCTTCAAAGCAGGGTCTGGTACTTGGGAGCCCGTACTGCTGTGGCGGTATACACTTGTATCACAGGTGTTCTGGGGTGTGTAGCTCTCTTATCACCCCTCGCTGAAGTACCTCCATCTGTATGAACACTGTACATTCGAGCAGGCAGCAGGAGACTGCGGAAGAAAGACAGGACACTGCAGCCCCAGTCCTGCTGTGAGTTAGGCAGAGGCCCTGTGAGAATGAGATGTAATTTCTAACACAACCTCCCCTGCTTTTGTGTCAAAATCCCTACTAGCCTACAAACCTACATCCCACAGCAAGCAGTAAGCGCAGGAACGCGGGGTCTTCCCAAGTCTGTTCTATATATGTGTGGGTCTAGATACATGTATGTGTCTATACACATATTGAGGTCTAGATGTGTGTGTTTTGCACCTGCTGCAGAACAGGAATCTTTATAAGAGTGATATTTTCTTCATTTACGCAACCTGGATTAGCCAGTATGATCTGAGCCTTATTTTATTGTGTTATTCCCATATCCAAAGCAATATTCCAGTGGTTCCCTGCTTTGCACTTCCCCAAGACTTAGTGCTGCTTGGACTTCTGGGGCAGCTTAGCAGCTGCAAACCAGCGCTGTGCTGGCTGCAGGTGCCTCTAAGGACCTCGGGCACGGCTGCCTGTCCCAGCTGGGTCCAGGGGCACAGCGGTGCCTGGCTCCAGGGCACGTAATGTCTCGCGCAGGGTGTGAGCTGTATCACGCTGTGTGGCAGTATCACCCCCCAGTGTGGCTCTGCATGGGCCATTGCGACTCATGGCACAAGTCACTTGTGATCTGTTGATACTGCTTGGGCCCATGCTGGGCATATTTAGCTCCTCTCTGAAGCATGCCTTGCTTTTCCCCATGGGACATGCTTGCATACATGGCCCCACAGGCAGCTCAGCCCGGGCACCTCTGAGTCGAGGAGCAGGATTTCAGCACTAGCCCTTTCGATACGCGTCTGTCTGGGGGCACACACTGCTTTCTTTCATCTGGGTATAACTGTGCAGACCAAAGCCCAGTTCTTTGCTTTACATCTCAGAACATTATTTTTCTAAGTTTATTCTAAGTTTATTATTTATTTCTAAGTTTATTTCATACTGCTTGTGCTCTGAACTTGGCCCATCATAAAATTCAGCTCAGAAGCTGTAAATGAAATCCTGGACCTGGGTCACAATTTTGTTATTTTTCTCCCCACTACTCTACAGTACGCAATAACAAAAGATGGTCCGACAGAACTTGGTGGCATTTGGATCCCAGTTTTTCATTTGGTTTCACCTCTAAGAGCAGAGCATACTCCTGCTACTTACCAAACTAGAGAACATTTGCATTGCCTTCAACTCTAAAAAATATATGTGCCCATTTTGAAACTCTTACCTATTATTCGTGTTCCTAGCAGTAATGGAAGCTATATTCTGAAGATTTGCTTTCTTCCTTTTTGTGAACTCGTTTATAATGTTGCCCAGATAAATTTCCATTGCTGCTCAGGGTGAAATTCCAAGGCTGAAGTAGTGATGGGGACTACAGATGGGAACGCAGCAGTGTCACAGCAGAGTGGTGGCTGTTCACATCTGAAATGTCACATGATCCCAAATGGTTAAGTGCCAAAATTGCCATGGTAACTGCAGAATTAGTCTATTGTCCTGCAAGTGAGGCTCAGCCAGCCCTGCTCAGGGCAGAATAGCCCCGTTGTGCCTCAGTTTCCCTGTTCCTGCCCTTTTTTCCCAGCTGTGCTGGTGCAGTGTGTCCCTGCTCCTGGTGGCAGGGCTGTTTCTGGCGCTCTGTCACCCTTTCCCTGCGGGATACGCTGATCGGATCCTTTTCTCAGACTTTGCACAAGGGCTTAGAGACTCTTGCCTACATATTTAAACAGCTTCTCGAGCATGCGCCATTTACAGTGAGGAGAAAAGACAGACCTGTGCACTGTGTGGATAAGCTCAGATCTCAAAGTTTTTGTGGCACAAGAGTTGTGGCAAAGGAACAACAGCAAGCACAGGGGCAAACTGTTTCCATTTGCTGACAATAAAAGAGATTATTAGCTTTCTTCTGAGGTGATTTCTATTTTGTTTCCACTATTGTCAGACTACAACAAGCCTTTTTTCCGCCTGATTTCCCTCTTTATCTAGATCGTGTTTGCTAACATACTTTCTTATTTCATTTCCCTGACCTTGCTTTCCCTGCTTATAAACGTTTGTAGTTTCCCCCTCCCCTCCCTCTGTATGTTTTCCACTCACTTCCAGAGTCATCCTCAAATTCGCTCCCGCCCACCTGATCTTGCTGCCTCCCACACCCGGTCTGATCCTGTCACTTCACCCTGGCTCCTCTCCTGGCTGCTCCCTTGTTTCCATCCCCCACGCAAATCCTGAGTCTTTCTCACTATCTCCGATGTTTAGAGCATCCTCCCAGCTATCACCCCTGCACTGCTTCTTTAAGCCACTTCTATCAGCCCTATGAGTCCAGCAGCATAGTAGCTATACGGTGTCCAGGTTTTGTGCCTGGGTGTCATCCTTGTAAACCGTACACAAAATAATAGAAAATAAGGCTTGCTGTTATTATGGTCTTGTTTTTATGTGCACACAGCACAGGAGGAGCTAAAACAAGCAATGCGAGAGAAGGATGGAGACGCACTAAGGGCTTGCCTTGTGAAAATGTGATACAGAGCTCAAACTATAAATGTTCATTAAATACATAATTGTGTGCCATTAACCCATACAAAAAAAGAGTGATTCCTTTCTTTCTCTCTTTTTATTTAGATATTAAGAGGAGCAGACAAGAATGGTAAGACTGGTCACTTCTCTTCCCTCTCAACTTTGCAAAAAAAATCCATCACTCTGATACAGCATTTTAAGTCATGCCCTGAACATCGTAACGTGAAAACCAGCTATCTATCATGTCATTTGATATTTTGTACAGGTCCAGTGCAATGTATATTGTTGTGCACTGATCTATTCAACAAGCTCTTTAAGGGCTGATCTTGTGCTTTCACAAATCGGCCTGTGTGTTTGATGTGCACTTTGCACTGTTGCATGTGTGTGTTTTTTTAGCAGTGTTATATTCACACAAAGTTTTGAAATAATACTTGTTAATAGCTCCATCTTACTACTTTTTTAAAACACCATAGGCTATATCCATCAATCAAACTTGCTTTTCACCAGCATTTTGCAGATGTATATTTGTTCTGCACGGCAATACACAGAATGAAACCTTGGATTCAATTTGCATATTTGTAATACAAAAGCCATGAGCTTTTAATAAGTTCCTAAGGGAAAGTTTTGTCCTTATACTACAAACTGATTTTCCTTCCACGTATACTTTTCCTTTATTTAAAAACGGAAAGTTGGAACACAGTACTGAAAGTCCTCACACACACACATGCTCCCATTTCAGCTACAGTAAGGGAAGGACCTTGCCTTATGGGCCAATCACTGCCTTTCTTGCAGGTACACATACTCATAGTCTTGAACCCAACTTCAACTCCTTTTCCCATCTCATAATTACTGCACAATTTTGGATGAGTTACATTGTCTTTTTGTGCCATGTGCCACCATCAGAAAAATGAAGCCAATACCACTACCACCCTATGTCACAGAGAGTGTGAGATTCAGTATGGCCATGGTTATGAAGAGCTTCTGTAGTGCTGCAATTACCATAACAATATTTACACTTTATGCACATATCAGAGTTAAATCTTACAGGATGGGAAGGAAATACAAGCTCATGGTTGTTTAGCACTGTGCAAACGAAGTACAGGATGGAGAGATGCGCCAGCCCACCTCTGGCTGTGGATTCCTGCCCCAGATCGGGGCTGCACCTGGCACTTCCCACTCAGCCACGGCAGGCTAGTCCAGAGAGCTAACCGGGCACAACACCAGTCACCGTGAGGGGTTTTTGGTAGTGTTTTTTGTTATCTCACACAGTCAGCTCGCCAGTGGCTCACAAGGCCAGTGGTGGTGCAAGCAGAGCCCCATGGTCAGGGCGAGGAGGAGAAGGACTTTCCCCCCTTGGCAATGCCTTGCTGGCTTAGCTGCATGTAAACCAAGCCAAACTCTGCTGGTGTTACCACAGATCTCCTCACGGTTTTTGGAAAAGATATTTGTGTGTCTACACTGAAGACTGACACGAGACTCTGTGTGGTGCAGAACAGTGGTCCTCATCCCCCCAAAGACCCTGAATGTGACTGAACATTAACCAGGTTGCCTGCTCTGTCACAGATCTCCTGTCTCTCCTTCTGGTCACCATGATAGCTTCCATCTATGGTCAGACCCTGCGGAATGCCACTGAAGTCAAAAAGACTCCCTGCTCCTTAATCCTGAGTGCCTGTGTCATGATCTTTGAAATCATGCCCTGTCCCAGCCCCAGTGGAAACACAGCACTTCTGCGGCCCACAGACTTTCAGTCCTCCTCCTGGTTACCCCCAAATTTGTTACTTTTACTTTGCTATTAAAGTAGGGGAAACAGTTCGTGCAATCAAACCTGCTTCCCTTTCCAGAACAATACAATGCCACATCAGCCCTAAAGACTTTGTTTGCTGGAGTTCATATATATGGATGCTGTATAACATATTATCAGGAGAAATGTGGCTAAGCTCAACCACTTTAGTTCTCTTAATTTGAGTCCATAAGCTTGAAATGATTTCAGTTCTTATGAGCTTAATGTGTTTGTTCAACCATCAGTTGCCTGTGGGACTTCCACTCTGCTAGTCCAGCACTGCACAGTCTTATACCACGTTAATACGAAGCAAATTTGTTTTATGGCTGGGACATTAGGTACCTTCTCAGAAAGATTACTGGCTATTTGAACACGTATCTAACGCGTTTACACTGTTGTCAACTCAGCTTATTAACAATTCCTAATGACTAGGATACTTTACACTTTCAGTGTCACCTTTTATGAGATACAGGAACCAAGTATTGCTTTACAGTAACAAATATTATGTGACACGATCTATAAAGTTCTTCCATACACACTTAATAGAGCTCTTTCAAAGTTGCCATATTTTTTCTCTGTGAGAGATAAGTAGTATAAAGTAGTAGTATATAAGTAGTATAAGTAAGTATAAAGTATAAAGTATAAAGTATAATATAAAGAGATTGAAAGAGCTCAGAAATCTGGCTGAATTGCATTACTTAGAAATACTACAAATGTTTATGACACAGCTGACCTGGGTTTAAGTGAGAAACTTTATCAAACAGTCAAACCCCCATTTAAAAGGAGCCATACAAATTTTGTTTCTTTTGTGGCAGTGGCTTCTTTCCTTGCCCATCCAGATAGATACATATATCATCTTGTTACCATGCCGTTTCTGGAAGTATGAACTATGCATAGCTTCCACAAGATCAGCTTCATAAACTCTATCTGTAGTTCTTATTTCATGGCTGAACAGCTCCACTCTGTATGGATTAGATCAACACTTCTTCAGTAACTGAAAATGTCACGTGAATTTCGTAGAACACAAGGCATAAGCAAGGAATATTATTGTTCTAAAAAATACACAGTTGATAATCTTCACAAAAGCCACCGAAAACTCTGGGGGCAAAAAAGCAATTTCATAAAGATGAGATGTTGCATATTGACCTTTTTTAGAAAGGAAAAATTTCAGTTTTGCATGTCAAAATGATGCTCTTGTTTAGTTTTACTTTACAAAACTCCATACGTTCAAAGGAAAGCATAAGGACTTGACACAAAACTAATTTGGCAAAACTCCAGCTAGGAAAGGAAAAAAAAATTTTTGTTTCATTCCTTTTGCTATTTAAAACAAAATCAAATTCATTAAATTCCTCTCAGAAAGTAAAATCCTGTCCCCAGCCACTGGGGGGAAGTATAGAAATATGAAAGAGTGGAACTGCCAAATGCAGTCTTTCCCAACCCAGAAAATTCTTTACCCCCTCATCTCACAGCCAACAGTGGTTGCCACACACGTGTGTTTGCAGCACCTATATGTGCTTATCCTCTTGCTTGTCCTCATGAAGTGTTTCATTTACCTTCTGATACACTGATAGGGACATGGGGCACCCCATGAGCCTTGCAGTCATTTGCAATAAAGTGAAATGATATCAGTTGGTGGTAAAACTCACCCTGGGGCCCCTCCTGACCTTGCAGCCTTGACATGCACACTATTAGGATAGTCTCCTTCTATAATTCAGTCCTGTTAGCCCAGGAATGGAAACTCAAATACAGACAGTCTTGCAGAAATCCAATAGCAAACAATCTGACTGTCTTAATGCAGAAGGAAAAAGGTAATAACCTATCGAGAGTACGTCTTGACCTTACAAGAGTAACAGTCTTCCTTCAGATGGAAGGTGCTTCGATGCTGACCAGAGTCACCGAGTACCGCAAAATAGTGACAGAGCCCTGTCCTTGCCTGCACCCTGAGGACTCTCACTTCCCTCCCCACCCTCCCTCTGCGAGCAGGACAGGTGAAGGGGCTGTTCCCTTTTCGTGAAGTCTTTCGACTTCATCATTTGCAGATTTTTCTTGAGGGGTGCCTGGCTCCTTCTCATCTATTCTCTAATGAAGGAGGCCATACATTGCTCCTAGCCTCCTGCACTGGGAGCCTGGGCTTGCAAAGCATGCCCTGGCCTTTAAAACCTCCCTCTAGCACTCTTCCATGTGGAAATAGCCATCCAGTCAAGTCTGGAGGGAGGAGAGAGCTCTCCCCAGCCACATCTTCCAAAAAGAGAATCATTTTGCTGTCTGTCTCCTCCACAATTTTAGAGCTGGTATTTGGTTATGTTTCTGTTCCAAACTCCAGCTCCTGTCCCCAAACCCTTAGATCAGTTCCAAGATGGGTTAGTTGGAAAGGACAGCTCTAATATGACAGATTTAAGAAAGATGGTTTGTGTATAGATGTTGTCATCAATTTGCAAATAGGGATCTGCTGTTGTGAAAAAGCACTGAATGTAAGTTATGTTTCAGACATTCTTAAAGCTCCAAAGAGGAGGATACTTGTAAACACCAGAGGTAAGATCTGCTATAGAAGAAGAAACTTTCCAAAAAAAAGCTGTAACTGTAGGGAGCATAGCAAACAGTATGCAGCAGGTAGTCAAGAATGACTGCAACCAAATGATGGAAGATGAAAAAATCGACTAAACAGACCAAGACTAAAGCTCCAGAGACAGCCCAACCAGAATATCAAACACCCAGCACAGATCAGCCACAAACTGTTCTACTGCCAAGACCAACATGCTTATGTTTGGTTTCGTTTACTCTCTGACATTTCAAACAAATGTACACTGAAAGCTTTTGTTCCCTGAAAATATATATTTTTTAATCATTTCACTGAATTACATTCTTTTAAATAAAAAATACAGTCAGATGAGACTAATCTTCTTGCTCTATGAGATGTCTGCATTCAGCATGCCCTAATGTCCCTGACACAGAGCAGGGAAATAACACTTTTAAATGTAGAATTCTAAAACAATATAAAATAGCATGGTATTATCAGTGCCTTCTCACCTGGCTTTAACATATGAAATTATAGGTGAAATGTCCTCCTGTGCCCGCTGTAAAACACATAGCACTCCAGCAGTAGCCAAATTCTTGTTGATTGCAGTGGTTTGAGGATTTCATCCCAGCTCTAAAACCATGCAAATATTAGCCTAACAAGAGAGTGTAGGTGTTAAATAAAGGAGTTTTGTCCATGTTTTTTTCTTATGCAAGTGCCTGGGTCCTAGTGGATATTCTCTACATGCTCTTCAGCACACTGAAGTTTACTATTTTGGCAGCCCTTCCTTGGTCTGATCCCAACCTATGTATCATATTCCAATGAATCACATTTTTCCTCTCCTTTTTGCATCTGGTTCATTTTTCTTCCCTCCTGTTTTCTCTGTGTGTAGGGCTGAGAAATGGCAATATCATTTAGCATGCTCTGATCTGAACCTCCTGCAGCAGGTATGGACTATCATCTGCTGCTTCTGAAAAGGCAAGGCACACAGCAGATCCCTGGGGGCAGCCGAGCGGGGAATGAGGACCCATGTTTATGCTGCCCATGTACCATATTCCAATGAATCACATTTTTCTTGTCCCTGCTCCATTGCCTTCGCTGTCATCCTGCTCAGCTGCATCCCTCTAACATCCTTTACTGGCTGCAGGCTCACCATTTACCATCTTCTTTGGGGATAGAGACTGCAAATACAGATTATAAATGGCCTTGTTCATTATTTGCTGATGTCTTTTTGCTCCCGGAGGTCATCTTTCAACTCAGAAAAGAGGATATCTGTGTGGCTTTCCTTTGTAAGAGATGCTGTTGTCTATTAAAGTTATAAACCGTTCGAAGTGTCTCCTGGAGTCTGCTGGTGTTTCTAGTGCTACTGACTGTCTAACTGGAGGATAGCATTTGTGCTTATTTTGCACATAAAACCATCTATACAATAAAGAAGTTAATTTTATTTAAGAAGTCAATTGTAACCTGAAGGAAAGCTCTTCTATAAAACACATAGTAAATATATCTCTAAATTTACCACTGCTAGATAAGGAGAAACATTTTATTGTCTATATTTCTGTCTGCCGGTCAGCAAAGTTTTGGCTACAAGAAGGACAGGCAACTGTGCCTGTTTTTGAAGAAATTATGTTTATGAAAGACATTAGAGAAGATACACAAAAGCAATCAAGCAAGCCCTGCAACACAACTGCCATGACATTGCCAAGGCAAACAGTGCTAAAATTTGATTTTTCTGAGGAAAAATGACTTCAGAGAAGCTCGTCTTTCATGAATCATCATCCTCTGTGTTTTTGCCTGTGACAAAGATCAGAGAGTCTGCACTAGGCATTTCCGCCCAGCTGCTCTGAAGCGCTTGGACCAGACCGTGTTTGCCTGGGAGCTCTGAGGAAGGGAAGTGTGCCGCAGAAGAGGCAGAGCTGAGGATATGTAACACATCCTTAAAGATAACAACCATTCTTGAAACTTGAAAAAAGCCTTGGCTAGGCAAAAGTGTCTTTTATTGAATAGGCCAAGGAAAGGTCGTTAGGGTCTGAGCTTCATCCAAGCAACGAGGATGCATGCAGGAGGCCTGGCTCACCAGTGGCTGATTACACTAGCAAAACAGTTTCCCTCATACAAAATGAGAGAAATGCCTGAAATAATCAGAGCTTTTTCAGTAAATGTAATTGTATGAAGTCCGTAGGTAACTGAATAGGTTCAAATCTCCATAGCTTTTGCCAGCGACGAGCTTTGTGATGTGTTAGGGATAGACTTTTCAAAATGTTATTGAGAATAAACAGCAATAAAGCAAAAGACAATGTCTGCTCTTGTGTGATAAAATATAAAGAAAACAGTTATAGTGCCCAATCTGGCTGTGTTGTCAGAACATTGATTTTCTGGATTGGTGTAAAGCCAATGAATCTGAAGGATAGAGATAAATAGAGAGATGTTTCAAGTTTTGTGTCATACTCAGACTGTTCTTCTATGAGTAAACTCATATGTTTACCTCAGGAAAGTTGCCAGAAATCACTAGTTTCTTGGATATTTGTATAACTCATGAGAATCACCTTTTTCAGCAAAGGCCAAAGCTGCAGAGGCAGTTTGATTAAATTGTCGATTGTAGCTGTATGAGCCAAAGAAAGCGTATCTGTGAAAAGAAGCTGGTTTTATCATGCTCAGTATTTGGTAGTCATTCTCCGTATCCAGTGCCAAACAGCAGATGTATTTAGATTCTTAATTAGGTAATCATGGCAGCTCCGTCAAAGGAAATGGTCTACCTTAAACGCAATGTTGTGCTATCTCGGTTTTTAGCTCTCATAGATTTTGACATTTCATTTTGATTATAATGGTGATTATCTCCAGCTACAATCTGTCTTTTCATATTAAACATTTCAAAATGTTTTTGTTGAAGCATTCAATTTGTCCAATGTTGAATCTTCTTGAAGATTACAGATTTGAAGCTATACATTCAAGTCAAATAAATTAAGAAATAAAAGCAAGTAAAAGAGTGAAGAACTCCTCAGCTCTACTCATCATGCCTATACTGCAGTACAGTATATAGTTACAGGATTCAGGTACTACTTTTACAGCACACTCTTGACCACTATAAAAATAGGCTGCAATGTGTTGTAGATTTGTCAGTGCTCAGGGCACCTTACCTTATCCTCTACAGTTGTTTAGAGCCCCATGAGTGATTCAGTATGCTGCTGAAGGAAGAAAAAGAGCACATGAATTTAAATTAAATTCACAATGGGGTTACAAAGTATCAGGCTCTGAAAACATTCTTTATACTTCATGCAAAGGCTGAATCCGTTTGGATAAACTATCATTTAACTACTGTTTAAAATTCCAACCTCTTCTAAGTAAAAGCAATTGGTGGAGCTCCTTCTCTCTTTGGTTTTTGATTGCTAATTATCAATCTTGCATTTAAAACTCACTCAGATATACTAGTCAGTGAGGAACAAATTGCCATAACTGTGTAAATGGAGTTATGGATTTGCCTCAGCCTCACCCATGGACTTCTGAAGTCATGGCTGTCCAACAAACAAAACAGGACACTTCTTCTTCAGCATAACAATGTCACCTGCCCTGCCAAAATCTCACAGACGTCCATGGGGTCAGCTTTCCATTTATAACTGTGTTTCTTTTACTTTTTTCATCCTCTCCCTGCTGACAAGCATTGATTGTTTTCTTCCATTGTCTTCTTCTGTACAGTGCCAGCCCTGTTCACACTCTAGTTCATTTTGGCAGCCAGAATTCCATTACATTTCTTCCTTTAGTTGATTCCTACTACTCAGCCTTACATCATATACTCAGGAAAAAATTAGTTCTTGTGCTGACTTTTCTATGTTGTTTAAATAGTAGCTGTAATACAAATAGAGGCCAGAGTTAAGAACAGGGCCAAATGCTCCCTGCATTACAGAGTTTTACTCTTCAAAACAGACAGCAGTCTGAGTCTGCAGCTTCCATCATAGTAGTCACAGCCACATGGTGGATGGGACAGGCTGTCCAAGCTGAGGCACATTTCATCCATTTCTGAAGTCACTAATCCAAAAAAAAAAAAAAAAGCATGCAAAATCTATGTTTATTAAAAAGTGTCTGCTGTAGATCCTCTCTCTGGGATGTTCAGACATGCTTAAGTGATCTGAGGTACAAATATGATCCCTACTGCAACAAAA
The DNA here is from genome assembly GCF_036417845.1 of Apteryx mantelli. Lineage (NCBI taxonomy): Eukaryota > Metazoa > Chordata > Aves > Apterygiformes > Apterygidae > Apteryx > Apteryx mantelli. The sequence continues at coordinate 22,215,311 of NC_089979.1, forward strand.
CACTGTAGTGATGACACTCCATTTAGGAAATATTTGTAACTGTACAGAGTTTAATCTGTCAGGCAGAGGGTTGAGTATCAATATGAAGAGAAGAAGATGAATAACATCCTGAAAATAACAGAAGAATTAATTTCTGCTCAACACATCTCAGCTCAAAGATTTTGCCTCATGTAGTCAAGGACTTGCTATAATTAAAGCTAAATTAAGAAACAGATGAAACAGACTCCAGTAAATAATGTCAAAGAACTTGTAATAGGGAGTCTTTCCTCTTGAATTAAGGCACATCTAATTACTGTTCTTCTAAATGTTATCCTATGGTACTTCCTCTCCCTCCAAGTCCCATTAGTCTGTAGACACTTCCTAAATGCAATAACACATTATTGATGTGTCAAGACCCATGTGGTGATGACTTTTTTTCATCCCAAACAAATGATAATAGCTGATATTTAGACAGTAAAAAGTCAACTTCTTCATACTTGGATTTCATTACATATTACACGGCATCCAAATTACATCTGAAAAAACATTTGAAGGTCTTGACAGACCACTGGTATATGCCCAAATCAGTTTTCTTAGGTCTAAATTTGTATTTAATCTCTAGACAAAATACATATTGAAATGTATTGTTTTCTATAGTAACCAAGAAAATGAGTTGAAATTCTTTCTTGTGGTTGTGGGCACAAAAGTGACTTCCTATTCCATGAAAGACAGACATATTTTTATTTGGTAATTACACACCAAGCATAGAGTTTTTCGAAAAAAGAAACATTTTATGAAAAAAGACAGACTGAAAACACTGCAGACCAGTGTGGTGTATTGATTAGCATCCTTAACTAGACAGGAGAGCCAGGGTCAAATCCCTGCTGTTATTGAATTACGCACTTGAGTCTCACTTTCCCACAGGGGAAGCAGGGAGCAGAGGAAAGAAAGGGGATGAGAAGGAATAAGAAATAAATTCTCTAGACAGCTGAAGAAATTTCCATTGAAACAACATGTTCCTTCAATAAATAAAACCCCAGGGTTTCTCTGGCCCTCGCAGTCTCAGAAGGCCACCGACATTCATGCGGAGGCAGGGAGCGGGGAGGAGCAGCGTGGGGCAGCCTGGGGAGAAGCAAGAGCGAATGGGATTAGGAGAAAGACAGGATCATACTAATGTTTGTCAGCAGACATTTACCAAATCCCAAATACCTTTGTATGAAAGGTGAGAAGGACAAAGAATAACAGAGTTATCAGGTAAACTGAGAATTCTGCTACAAGAGTAGAAGTATTTAACATCATATTCTTTATGCATCTTGATCAGAATATGTTTCTACATTTAATTAATCTGAAGAGCTAGTTTTTTAATAGCTTCCTCTTCTATTGCATGAATAAAAAGAGAAACCATAAATGAAACTAAGGCAATTTCCATTTCTTCATTGTTTCAGATGATGGAAAACTATCCTTCGATGAATTCAAAGCTTACTTTGCTGATGGAGTTCTGAGTGGAGAAGAACTGCATGAACTTTTTCATGCCATCGATACGCACAATACTGAGTAAGTGTCCCCTTTTACAAAGTGCTACATTCTTTATCTGAGCATGGAAACAAGACATCAGTCTGTTTTTAGAAAAAAAGTTTAAGAAGGCGGCTGCTTCAGGGAAGTTAAACTGTGTCATACTGCTCTGCACTGTATGATTGCAGTGCTTCTAAACCTTGTAGAAATATGTGCATGTTCTGATGAATGTGATTTGGGCATTGAGAACATAGGGTGGAAACTGGATGCCTTCTGTGTTCCCCTCCCATTACACTAAGGAAGAGGGACTACGGCCTCCTCCAACTCTTAAATACGAGTTCCTCCTCTTGACCCTTCACTGATTCATTACCTAAGCTGACCATATGTTGAGCACGGAAAAAAATAGCTGAAGCTATCACAGATAGCAAAGAGCAGAAAAAGTCATCCTGTCTGATACTGGCATGGGAACTGGGTTGGCATTGTCACTTATGCGGTTTGGACATCCCCGTTACAGTTGGGCTTAATGAAGCCACAGGATGTGGGTGCTAAGGACCTTGTTTATTGTTTTCAGCAGAGCCAAATTTGTGCCACTGCATTGTCTCCTTAAGCTATACTTTTCCTTATCTACAGGGTTTGAAGAAGATAATGAATTTCCTTTTATTTGCTTTCTGGCCATCAACAATTATTCACAGCAGGTCTTTCACTTACTATTAATTAGGAGAGTGTTACTAATCCAGTGCCTTTTAAACTGGACCGTTTCCATGGTATAAAAACTCCCGAGGAGATGTCGTTTATTGCCTTTGCTAAGAGATGATGAAGATATCATGTAGCAATCATGGTCTGGGTTATGGTTCTGTTTAAAAGCAGTGAATACACTGTAAATCAATTTTGTTTTTCTCGACTGCATACAGTGGAGCAATATATGTTAAAATGCTATTACAGCCCTGCTTCCTATGTTTACTATGCAGAAAAGCTAGGAGTAGTGTAACAGGACCTGGCCTTACTTTGTCCAGTGCCAGCTTCCACTGCATCCTTGTTTTTTCCTTCTTCCACAGGGAAATAAAAACAGCACACTGATATTTTGTAATTACATGTACTGCATCCAGACACTAACACAAAGTGAGAAATTACTATCCCTCTTCCTCAGACTCATGAATTTAGCAGTCACCTTAATTCCCTGGGGCTCGCACATTAGCTCAGGCAGCTCCAGATAGGCCTTTCTCCTTGGCCATTTCTTCCTAACTGTGAGTCTCCTGTGGCTTTTCCTCCTTTTTATGTCCGTGTCACAACATCACACTTTACCTCATTCCTCTCCTCCTCTGCTTCTGCTACTCTTCTTACTGATGATGAAGCAAACTCCCTCTGACTGGAGTCGCAGTTCCCAAATGACTGTTGTGCATCTTCTGCCCCAAATGCCAACCCAAGCCCGAGCCTATGATCCTGGAAGCATATTGATGACCAGATGTTGAGGCTGGCCACTGAAGTGCCAACTCCCCCTATGGCAGAAGGTCTGGAAGTCCAGCTGATGGTTTTTGCGAGAAATATCTCAAAATTCATTCTTCCAAACAAGCCTCACTGAAGGTCTTGTGTGCTTGGAAGCTTGTCCATTTTGTCCACCTTTAGCAGTTAGTCTAATAAAATATATTCTCTCTCCTTACAAATTTTGCCTCTCTGCAATCTAGATGGAATTATTAAACCACTGCAGATTTTCACAAAAAGCATCTTATTTAGCAAAGAAATCAAGTGAAATCTGATCAATATTATACAAATACATTCTAGAAAATATGTATCTCAGTTTTTGATCTTTTATAAACAGCTTTCACTTATGCTTCTGTAAATCAGGCAAAACTTCCCCAGGATCAATAGATTCAAGCCAGCACAAAGTGGAAGTGAAGAATAGGAGTCCTTATCCCAAGGCCATCCTAAAGCATCCAGTAAACCATCCCATACTGAAGAATATCTCACTATTAGGACACCGTGAAGACAGAGGAACAGATTTCCCCCATATATCATCCCTATTAGCAGACAATAAAGGAGAAGAAGCAATATGAACAGATTGTGTTTTAATGCGAGAAAAGAAGAAAGAGACTGTCATATTTCCCTAATTTGTCAAAAGTACTTAATACTCCTATTCAGAATGAGAAACTAATTCATAGAGCTTTGGACTTTCTCATGTTATCACATATGTACACCAGAGCAGGTTTATTTTATCGTGATTCCATTTGTCTGCATTTGTCAGGGAACACCCTGATGGTGGCAGATGTCCATGATGACAGTGTAGGTTTTCTAAGAAAAAAGATAGCTGTTATACCTCTATTTTTCATTTCTTTCTATTTGTAACAAAACACACAAGCATTTTCTCTTTACCAGAGATTATGTGGATCTGAAGAATATGTAGAAAAATGAGAATAACATTATGATTTTCCTACTGGGAGATAGGCATACCTGAAGAACAGAAGGGACTTTGTCAAATGCTACAGTTATTAACTGAGAACAGGCAATGAAACTGGTACAGCAGCCATCTGAAAGAGAGAGATTTCTCACTGTCCAGCCAAAACCTAGCAGAAAGCAAAGCACAAAAGGTTACAGAGAATATGTACTGGGAAGGAATGCAAAGTATTAAACTTCCATATGCTTCAGGGAATTGGACAGGTGGAAGACTAAGAAAACCTACTTAATTACATTGTTCAAGCAGAAGAAAGGGGCCTTCCTTTTGGCTGGTTAACATTTGTTATAGAACAAAACCTAGCTGTAGATAAAAAGAAGATAAGTTTAAATTTAAAACAACAATAAGAAGATTTTTAAATGTTTTTTTCATTATGTCTTTAATTGATAAAAGGCTTAATGCCTGACTTTGCAACTGAAAAGCATTCCACACCATTTGATCTGTCTTTTTAACAGAAGTGCAGCAAACACATTTTGAAGGCTTTCCTTAGACCCTTTTTGCCTTTGAAAATGTTGTCATCAAGCAGGCAACAAGATGGAGCATGCCAAATATCAGATGGATATAGCAAAGAGAGACAGCTTGGGCAGTATAATATAAATTATTTGTTAGTATGGCTTTCCAGCAAAAATCACATGAAGCAGATATAATAAGGAGGCCAAAACTTGGCTCACTGGCATTTGCTGAAAAGGGCAGGTTATGTAAAATGTCTCAAATTAACTAGCTGACTAAGAAAAGGAGCAAAACATTCATTGAACCTTGGGAAGTTTTGTAATGCAAGCATTAGAAGAATCATGTGCATATCAACCAATCCTAAAAGCATCTACTATGTGATCCTTTCACTTATGAATTACCCAAGGAAATGAAATGAAAATCCTGGTTTGTGCCTGTAATCCCTAGTAGTTTATGGCTGTATTTTAGTAGGGAAGGATGAGAAATTCTACTTGTGTGTCTAGCAGGAGAAAATTTGCACAGGTTATTCTGTCTTTTATATCCAGTTAAATACAGGCTCTGACAAGCTGTGGGCAAATCATGAATCTTCTGCGTGCTTCAGTTTCCTGTTTACAAAATGAAGACTACAGTTCCCTATCCCGTAAATGTGTTGTAAGCATTGAGATTACACAGTGTCCATATACTACAGTGATTTACACTACCTGTGAATGCCTAGGGTAGCTAGCTAAGGATGTATGCCATGATCAGCTGGATTACTTCTGGAGTATCTCAAGCTTTCATAGCCATTTTTTCACGAGAGCAGACTTCGAGTTGTTTCCACTTGCATTAAATATTTTAACTCTTCCAGCTTTCAAAATCCTGCTTTCTATGTGTGTGAGTCTTTGTATTTCAAAGCCTGAAGGATAAAAGAAGAGTGGTGGCCTCAGGTGATCTCCATGGACCGCAAGCTTGGGAAATCTGTATTCCATTCTCAGTTCTGCTACAGCAAGCTTTCAAAAAAGGATTTGAAGCATAAAAGACTGCCCCGGCTTAATACTTTTAAGTGCACTAAATTAACCAGGTATTAAAAAAAACCCTGTTACTCAGGTCCTAATGTCAGACTTGTGAAAGAAGAGGATTAGAAGATTTTTAACTTTTGTAAAGATCAAGCCAAGCCCATTTAACATATCTGTTACAAAGTGTACAGGCTATGGCAGTTTGCTAAAATGAGTAATTACCTTTTTCAATGTGATAGTAAGGCAAATAATAGGGAATTTAACTTTCCAGTAATTGAGGTCTTGTCTGCCTAACTGACTATGATCTCTGCACCTTCCCATCTGGTGCATATCTTATCTTTTTACAAAGTAAAAGAAGAGTCAGTTGCTACTGCAGTGACCATAATTACCCGGAAAAAAGTTGAATAGGAATTAGATACCACCGCACAAAGCTTCCAAAACAGCAGGTGGAATTGGAGGTCATTATGGTGGGAAAAATTGGTTGATACTTGCTCATATAACTACTCATACAGGATGAACTTATATTTTACAGCTCATCTAGATCCTGAAATACAGGTCATTCAGCCAGGGCAGATCATTGTTTTTATTTGCAATTTATATTAGTTAAGGATCTTTCTTCAGTGTGTCATTTGGGTATGTATCTTTCAATTTATGAGTGTGCTTATATATAGACTGGATAATTTTTTTTCTCTTTCTCTCTCTGTTTCATAAAATGAACATTACATTTTTATAAAATTTTAAAAATTGAATAAATTCCAATAGGGCACAACATATAAGATGATTGCTTGATGGTTTTAACCTCTATTATTTTTTCCTTTTGACAGAACCAGAAACAAATGTATAAGCAAATATATACCAGCTACAAAGCAGATTAATAATGGTGCTATCACTATACAGGCAGTCAGATTAGGTGAAGTAGTATGTCCATTTAAAAAAGAGTGGGAACAGATGGAACAGTTCTGCAGAAATATAGTTTTGTTTACCTGTGTTATTGCCTGAATAATAGTATTGAAAGTAGAAAAAAGTATTAGCAACACAGATCTTTTTATACATGGATACATTGTTAGAAGTATGCTGGAAAAGTTTGAAATTAGTGGTTAATGGGGTGAATCCATTTATCTCTAATTTCCTTGGTAAATCTGCCCCAGCTTAATTTTAATGTCAACTGTGATGAGCCTATGTTTCAGCAGAGTAAGAACCCTTGAAATAGGTAGTGGTTCAGTGAACAGGTTTTGGCAGGCATTACAAATGTAAATCTCCCTTTTTCTCTTACCCTTCTCCTTTCCCCACCCCCCACTCATAACTCTCATGGAAATTGTTTTTACATAATGACATCTCCAGGGAAAAGGTGTCAGAAGATAATGAGGATATTTGGCAAAGTTACAAACTAAGAGATATGCTGAGGATCTCAAGGGGTTTCAGTCTGCAGCACTGTTTGAGAGAGAGTGCGATAAATGCGACACTGATTACTGACTCGTATGAGTCAGTGGGGAGGCAGACTTGTTTTTCTCACTTTCATTATTGGTAAAATGAAATCCTCAGCCAGGCCCTTAGTAACAAGGTAGGAAGGATGCTAGAAGTGTTAAGGCAGACCGGGGGCCCAGGCAAGCTCCCAAAGGCAGCTATCTGATTAAACCTTTGTGTGAGGCATAAGTGAAAGATGATAAACTATGCAGAAGTCAGAGAGGAGTTTGGTGAAGCCTTGGCAACTCACAGCATCTGCGGCTCTGAGCAGAGGCTGGGCATTTGGGGGAATCTGTCACACTGAGTGCAATGCTTGTGTTGGAGGGGGGGTCTTGGCTCTGCAGAGAGACATCTGTGCATTTCTACATGCCAGTTTGGTGTCCAAGTCCCCATTATATCCACGAAGTCACTGGCACCTAGGAAGCAATTCTGCTCACACAGGCGTTGGCTTAGTTGCCCAGGCATAAGACATTTAAGATGTTCCCACCTGAGACACCTGCACAAGGTGGACTGGTATAACACAGGAGAAGCAGTTGGACACAGCTTGGGAGAAAGACCCTAGTGCACCCGAAACAGCACTAGATGCTGCCCGTGTTACATCAGACAAATCAAGTGCCTGCTGGCTGGTCCCACTGTCGAGGCTCCACCAGCTGCATTGGCTATCACGGGCCTCCTATGCCTAGATGGGGTGGTTAGGCACCCAGTGCATGTGTGGACATCTGCATTGAGGACTCTGAACCCCAAAGTGAATGCTCCTCCCTCCCTCCCACCTGCCCAGGTCTTCATTAGCAGAGCTCTAGTTCCTCCCTTGGGTCACAGGAGAAAGATTGAGATCATCTGCCATAAAAGTAAACACCCAAATTGTGCCAATTTAACATTATCTGAGTAAAAGGATGGTTATTATTAACCTTGCAATCCTGGGAAGCCAGCAGTCTGCATTAGTCTGGAACCCAGCACTCTGTGCTGTAACTAAAGTGCAATGCATGTTATTTGGGCCCACAGTGCTTCCTTCAGGATTTCCATGGTAAAGATAATAATGACAAATCCTCAGTATTTTAACAGTAGTGTAAGCATAGGATTTATTTGTCCCTTGGCTGGTTTGCTTTTGTTTCAGTCAGAGGGCACATTTTAGTCTCATGCAGTTCCTGATTTATCACTGTCCAATACAATTAGAAAAAAAGAATTAACTTGCAAGTACAATGAAGAAACAAGAAAGATTTATTAGAAAACAGCATGGGACACAGGGACAGCTCTGTAATTAAGTAAACTGCAGGGGAGTGAAAAGTATTATTCCATAAAGGAATTATTCAGTGGCAAAAAAAATCAGGAGGGAAATAATACATTAGATTTTAACCGTCTTCTAAAACTAGATTTTTAGGATTAAATGACAAACTCAGGTACATGGTGCAGCACTGACATCAGAAAGGAGTGTTTATTGCTATTTAAGAGAAACAAATGCAATATTCACTCTAGCTCTCCCACTTTTCAGGACAGTAGCTGCAGAATTTAGTCTGGGAATGAAGTACAGAGGAAAAGGCAAGATGCCAGCCAGAATGAGCTGATTGTAAGGTTTACTTTTTCGTGACTGAACAAAGCAAGTTTACTGAGAATAATTTGGATGCTAACACAGATCCTCTGCTCGGACAGACAAACTGCAAATAGAGTTGCTTGGAAATTTTCCATATGAATGGTTATTTTAATGGGAAATTCAGTTTCCTTCAGAAAAAAATGAGAATCACTCACACTGGGAAAATCAAAATGAAATGAGCAGTTTCAATCACATTGACCTAAATGGAGCTGACCTCAAATGTTTTGTTTCAGATCAGTTCTTCAGAAGATTACATTAGTTTCTCAGCAGTGAGCTCATTGCTTAATGGTGGGTGTAGTTTGAAGTTCTCTTCCATATGTTGGGTTTCCCAGAGAACTGCAACAGCATCTCTATCAACATGTTGCTAAAGAAGACTTTAACAAGCCAAAATGAAACATTTTGTTTTGTGTAACAATTAGATGTTTGATTTCATTTAAAAAAATAATTTTGGAACAAAAAACAGAAGTTGAAATATTATCTTCTACAGGGTGAAAACTGAGATTTGCTCATCCTGTGGCAAAAGTTTGCTCTCATCTCCTCCTAGTTTAGGTTGGTGTGATTCAGACTGTACTAACAAATCATGGCTCTGCAGCCCTTGAACAGCTCTTTACAGCCTTTAGCATGCACAGAAACTTTTAAAAGTATCCACAAGACTCATACAGCACCACAGCTGGGATGGTTAAGGTGGCTAGCCAGCTATGTAGTCATTGCATCCTTGGGAAACATTGCCTAATGCAAAGAAATAGCTGATTTTTTGGTGAGTTGTTAATCAGGAAAAAAAACCTTTAGTCTCTGCTCTATCCCTGCCACATGTAGAGCAGTAAGTGGTGATTCTGAAGTTATCACTTTGCCTAGAGCTAAGCATAAGCAATTAGGCAATTACTCAGGGGATCAAAATTTTGGACAGTAAAACAGCCATGACTCCACTGCCTGTGTCAAAGCTGCGCAGCCAAGCTGCCTGCCTCTAGCTCCCAGTGGAGCTTCGCTCCTCTGCAGAGGCAGAGAGATTGGGAGAAGTAAGCATTATCCTTCTCCCGCTCCATGTCATGGCAGTGAAATTCATAAATGAAGTTAGTTCCTAAAATCTTTCTGATTCTTCAATAAAACAACTGCTTTAGGTGACTGAAGCTGCACATTATATAGTTCCTATTCTGATAACATATAAATTGTCTCTTCTTGTGGTCCCAGGAAAATGTGTAGGTCTTCTGCTGGTACCTCTGCCTAGAGGTGCCTTTCATACCAGAAGAGAGCATGTGTAAGCTTGGCTGGTGGCGCTGTGGGCTGGTGGATTGGTGCCAGCAGATTAGTGCAATGGCTTTAACCTTGCCTCTGTCCTGGCTAGCCCCAGTCCCACCTAACTGCAGTAGGCAGAACTAAAAAGTAACCATAGCTCCTTTGCACTCCTGCATTTTGCCCTCCCACCCCTCCAAGAAGTACCCCAGATAGGCAGTTTTGCCAGGGTTCATTCAAGTGCATTTGCTGCTGTGTCTGTCACTGAGCAGCAGGTATGACCAGCTTTGCAGTGATCAGGACTGTTCATTGGGATATTTATAATAGGCCCTTAAAAAACGCTCATGTTATTAGGCAGACAGCATTGTAGACACAAAGTCAGACATTTAAAAAGACCATATTTAGTAGTCAGATGACAAACTGAGAGCAGAGACCTAAGAAATGATTGTGCTGACGTGACATGAATGCATTAGGCTGCACCCAATGCCTCATGTGCTTATCTTGAGTGGAGTGCTGGAGCCTGGGCGCTAATCTTCCAGCAAATATTGCAAATAGCATGTTTGATATCGCCAGATGATAGATCTAAGCAAAAGCATATCCCTGGCATATAACCCACTCAAGTGATGAACAGGAGCCCACTATAAATGTGACTACTGTGTTGCAGAAACAGCCCCTGGTGTATGTCGCCCTTGTACAATTAAATACATTCAAATCTTCTTTAATTGCTTCTGTAGCATCTAGCAGGTAGCTCAAAAATTTTTGTATGTGGTAAAAGAATTTCTAGGTTTATTCATGACTGTGTTGTTTGAAGAAGTATGTTATTATTTCTGAGAGAATTATATAATCAGTGACACACAAAATTACAATGTCCATGCCTAGAACAGCAAAGAAGATGCTAAGGACAGTGGATTCTCAAAGGGAAGTTGTAACACAAAAGGCTGTTAGAGTGCAACCCATGTTCTTTATGTCAGCTCCATGTTCTGTCACAGGCTTCTGAAGGCTATGGTGCAAATCACGCTGGACAATTATTTTCTAAATATTCAGGTGCCCAGTTCTAACTGAAAATTAGTTTGGCACCTGAATACATTTTTTACTTGTAGTCTATTTGCACTGTATCACTAATGGTGATCATCTGATGACCATCGACTCCAAAAGCCTCTGAGTTGAGCTGCTCAGTTGCTACACTGCTGAGGATACTGCAGAACAGGGATCAGAGTGGAAGAAATGGATTTTAAGACAAAATTTGAAAACAGAAAGTAAATCTGACTTGCTGGCAATGTTAAAGGCTATTTTAAACATAGTTGTCAAGATATATGTTAAGAAAAACAGAAATGTCTTCTACAAAGAGAAGGAATTAGGGCAGATGATGTGTAGTGGCAAGAAATGTAGGGACAACAAAGAGAAGGAGTCTTAATAGCAAACTCCTGTCATTTAATGTCGTAGTAGTCTGTTACCTCCTTTTGGCTCAGGCAACTCTACAGCTTTCAAGGTTCAGTCTGAATTTGAGGAGTGAAAGTCTGGACTGTCTGAAAATTTATCAGAGGTGATTGCTGAGAGGTCAGAAAGTTTTGATCATTAACGCCATAGTGATCCATGCTGAGCAGCCTTAAAGATTCTCAGACACTGCTTTTCCTGCCAGGTGGCTTGCTGACCTATGAGTTAAGTTTCTCAGCTTCAGCACTGAATCCTATAGACTATGGATTTCACTATACCTACTGCTAAGGTCATTGGAAAAATGAGATGCAATACCTATTTAAAGCCATCTGCCTTGGTCCATTCAAGTGCAAATCAGGTCACCTTTAGTTAATGAAAGTTTTGGGAAAATCTCATTTACATCATCAATTTAAAACATTCAGAAGTGTTTATAGCCCTGAGAAAGCAATTTTGTGACAACCCAGGATCCTGCAATTTCTGTCTGTTTCTCTCTCTCTCTCTCTCTCTCTCTCTCTCTCTCACACACACACACACACACACACACACACAAAAAAAAAAACCAAAAGCCAGATATATGAAAGTTAGTGCTATCTTATTGGTGAGTGACATTAAGATAATAATGTTTCTAAAAGGTAAATACAAAAATCCCATAAAAAAGATAAGTGAAAAAATCCCAAATGCAATCAGCCATTCAATGTTCACCCATTAGCAAAATTCAAAAAGGATACACAAGCTTTAATTTTCTTTCATCATCAGTTTCTCCTCTTTCTTGGAAAAAAGTCAGTATACTAACTTTTAGAACTGAGCTGGAGGTCAAGTTGTTTATCTTGTGACTATTAAAACCTTAAGAGAAAATATTGCTTGAAAGTTGATCAAGCTGAAGCCTGTTTGAAATAAACATTTTTGAATTTCATGTAATACTTATATTTATATAAGTATTTGTATAATGTTGGCATGGCAATAAGAACTATTCTTCTCATATCACCAATTTTGTTGTTACTTTGTGCTAAAGCTGGCAGTGGTGAAACTGCTCCACATGGCCAGAAAGACTTTGAAACTGCAAGAGAAGATGGTGCTGAGAACCCCGATTCACTAATATGTCCAGTTACTGGGAATTTTCTGATGTGTCTGGAGAAACTAAGTCCGGTTTTATCCTCCCGCTCTGTTGCCTGGCTAGTGCAGCACTCTTGTCCGGTGAGAAGTGCAAATGGGACCAAGACACGGGGCTTTCCCTTGCTTGAAATGAAGGGCTGAGCTGTCTGAGCGGTGCTCTCAGCCATGAAAGCCACAGAAGAGTGCAAGCAGCAAAGGGGGAAAGAATTTCCTGCCGCAGCCTGAACAGAGCGGCTCAATACCCCGGCAGGGATGGCATGGAGTGGCACGTCAGGGGTGCGATCCCCCTGCGTGAGCGCCTGGTGCCCCGGAGCCGCATCCTGGCCACTTTGGTCTGTGTCTGCAAAATGGGCATGGTTCCTCCTGGGAGCGTTGGAAGACTGTGAGACTCTGTAACTTTTTCTGATGATTGTTAGGAATTTGGTGATCCGTGAATGAATCTAGAGCCTGAATCTCTTGCTGTCAGGTAACCCCCTTACTTAGTTCCTGCTAGGTAGGAGGTAAGAGAACTTCCCTTCTTAATCTTTTTTTTTAATGAACCGTTCTGTCTCCAAGTAGTCCTCTTGTCTGTACAAAAAGTCTAATTTTTTGAGCCCTACTGTTTACCACTCCAACACAAATTATTACTAAACTCACTAACCTTCTGTCCTCTTACCTTTCCAGCAATCTTGACACAGAAGAGCTCTGTGGTAAGTTCCTTGTTGAACAAGAACATAACCTATGCCTGTAATAGCCCTATGCAAGTGAACGTACCATGGGATATGATATTTTTTTCTGTTTAACTTGCATGGTTGAAAGAGAAAAAAATACAACTTGCATGGAAAGAACTCCCGGGAGAAAACAGATACAGGCTCATAACCTTTCTGATTCTGTTGTTCACAAGATGCAGAAATTACTGTGAAAATATTTTCCCCTAATACGTGCTTCTCATTGCTTGAACTTTAAGATCTGTCTTTCTCTGTTCTGATGAAAAGATCGATGCTTTTCTTTTATCTTATTTCATTTTCATGCAAGACATTTTTTCTAGTTAGTACATTACTTTCAAAGGTATAAATGTTTTGGCAATTTTGAAAAAAAGATCGTTATATTAGTATTCCACTGGCATACATTAGTTCCTACAACTTGGTTCAGTAAGAACAGCAGTTTGACAAGTTCTGTCATCCTTTATCAAGAAAAACTCCTGCTAGGCCTAGAAATTGGCCAGTGACCTAATTCTGTGCCCCATTTTAGGCTGTGAATCATGGGATAGCTTCCCTGAAATCCTTTTTTGCTCTCTAGCTAATTTTATAGCACCTGATTTAGGAGTGCTGCTTGCAATGGAAAAGAATTTACAGAAAACTTCTGCAAGTGCTCCCCAAAAAGGTCAAAAATCAGGTATACTTGTCAAAGACAGCATATTTCCTGGGAAAAGATGTCAGCAAATAATGGCCTGTTGAATTTTCCCAGGGTCAGCAATGTGGAAGACTCTTAAAAACTCAAAACTCTGTCAATTTGAATGCCAATTCATTTACTTGTCCACAAGGCAACTCTGTCCATAGTCAGGAACCCATCAAAGCATCTCCGTGTGTGGCTCAGAAATATATGATGATGCAGCTGAAGTTAACTGAGCTGGGATGACTTTTATTAGTTGAGAATTTGGCCCAAATTATGTAAACGTGGCAAAGAAAGAAAGTGGCTTTGTCCCACAAGTGATTTACTGCTACTGATGTATTTTCTGCACCAGAGGCTAGCGCGTCTCCTTAGCATCCGCTCTGCAATGTGAGCCAAGCAAGCAGACCCAAGCAGACTGAAAGTGCTACATGGGGCCTGAATCTGACATTTACATTCTTTTCCTGCCCATTTTGATTATATACAGACTGGGTTAGCAGTTCTAATGATATCTGAGCTCTCCAGCTTCCTTGTAAATCTTTCATAAATTGCTGCTAGGGTGTTCCTTATTTATGAATCTGGTACTGAATCCACGTGAGCCAGTTGCCCTGAAGACAAGAACTAAGAGACACAGATTTAATCTAGTGATTATACAGCTCTTTCTTATTTATTTCCATTCTCTCCAGTAAAATGAAGCTTCATTTCCAGGATATTAATTCACAGTACATTTTATTTCTGAATCATTTCATTCAAGCTCTCAGGGATATCAGGTTTTGTAACCAATGCTCCTGAAATCTTATGCTTTCATGATTCCCTTGAGAAACTTGCTCTGACCACTTAAAAGCCTCGAAGTATTGCTATTTATTATCTCAGAAGGCTCCATTCTAATCTTGTTCTGCCTGTCTGTCATTTAGATGTTATTTTTCACATTCTTCTAGATAATCTGATTTCTAAATGCCTTTTCTGATATGGTTTCTAGCTTTAACACTGTTTTCTGTCTATCTAACACTTTTCCATCCCTGTGCCTCCGTCTGTTGTATTTCACTCCCTGAGCTCCATATTCACCAAATCTACATTCGCATCGTGATTTCTGGCACTTGCCTCCTTTGACTCTACCCCGTTAACCATAACGGTGAGACGCCACTGCTACCCCAACGAGCCACCTTGGCGTCACTCGTTCACTTGCAGCAGGACTCGCGGGAGCAAAGCCCTCTGGTTGATGCAGACATTGTCATATGGCAGGTCGTGATAATAAGACTGTCATTTGAGAAAGAGAAATGATTGTAAAGGAAAAATATGTGGATCATTTTAGCACTACTTTGTCAATGGAGCCTACTTTATCTGACAGTAACTCTGAAACATGTCTACAGCTACTCATCCCTCTTGATCTTATGCAGCCTCTAAGTCTCTGAACTATCTTCGTAACTTGAACCCTCCCAAAATGCCTCACCGATCCCATTCCAGCCTTTTTCTTCTCTCAGGCTTTGTTGATTTAATATCTACTGTGTTTACAGACAGTGTTACTCTTCTCACCTGATTAGTATCTTCCCTGTATTAATATAAATCTTTTTTTTTCATACAGTATTAATCTTCTGACAATGTGTATCATTGGCTTGGTCCATGTGATCCACTCCATAAGCATCTATCAGATATGCTTTGTATTTATGTTCCTTTTTTAAGAACTTTCAGCATTTACATAGAGGAATCCCTAAAGTCTGCTGATACAATAGTAATTGTATTTGCTTTTATGCTCTTCTAGTCAAACACAAATATAACTAGGATTTGAGTAAATACAATTTTCACACAAAGACTTAATTCACTTTTATTCTTGATCTACTTTGAAGTATGCCTTTGGCTTTGATATCAGCTCTTTCTGTTTATAAGTCCTTTATTTAAATAGCACCCATCTTCTGCAACTTGTGTTATTTCCCTATTTTTTATTTTAAAAATATATTAATCATAGTTACTGAAAATAGAATGACAGTACATGCGACTAGAAACTTAACTGTCCAGCTCATGCTCTGTCTCACTTCTCAGAGGCCCTGGGAGAAACAACTGGTCTCAGCTGACCCCAGCTCACAGAAGCCCCATCTTGATCTTCTCTCTTCTGACTCTAAGTGCTTTAGTAGAGATACTCATTTTTCTATCAATGTAAATATTATCAGATTTAGTACATATCCGTGAAAAAAAAATATTTCCTGCCAACAACTGTGAAGTAGATTGTTAAACTGAAAATCCATCTTAGAAATAAAATGTAGACCTTTTGGAAATAGGTCTGTTTCAGCTGTCAAACTGATATTTTAATTTTTGTCAATTTGGCAGCTCATTTATTGGAAAAAAATTTCAAAACACTGATTTTGGTATTTTAAGTATTCCCATGTTTTCAAAGGAAACGTTAATAAAATTTAAGAATAAAATCATCCTTTTATTGTAAATTTGTTCACTTTATACATTCAGGTAACTAATAATAATGATACCATAACTGAATTCAGACTCAATTATATTGTTATTTAACAAAATATCACTTTGACATGTCATAAATAGGTGACTCAGGTTTTCTTCTTCTTTTAGAATATTTTTCCCAGCACTTAGGAGAGTATGGAAATGTTCTGTCTGTCTTGGAAGACTTAAACATCACCATACTGAAGGCAATGGACAAAACAAAGAAAGTAAGTAAAAGTCATGTGGTTTTCTTTACACATTATTTTGTTCGTTTGAACATGCATCCAGTATTTTGTTATCTAGACATAGTTGCTAATTCATGTTTAAATTCTTCCACATATATATATATGGTTTTGTAGCAAAGGCGCGGGAGGAAAAGGCTTGTCAAAATGGTCAAGAATCACCATGATAAAGCTCTGTCTGCAAAGTATTACAGTTTGGAGATAATCAAAATTACCTTTGTGAATGATCAGAAGGATGTTCTTCATATTGCAGTAGCCCAGAGAGGCTTCCATGGCCCACTCTGAATGCAGGTAGATATTATCAACATTTGAAAATAGTCCAAAGTTGAAAAAATAATCCAAAGTTTTTGAAGTAGTAAACATGTTAGTAAAAAGCTATGTAAATGACTTCAACTATATTAATGACTACCTTTAAATTAGGTAAGCAGGAGTCATTTGGAGACATATTGGGGAGTCATGTTTATGTTATTGTTAAATGCAGATTCCAGGATATTTTTAAAAGTTTAAAAAGGACTGTCTTCCCCCATATTCCCTGAAGCCCACTAAATCCCAGTACTCTCATGATTATAAAACGATCCTGGCAGTGGCTGTGTAAATGCTGGGGGGTTGGTCCCAAATAACTCTAGAAACACAACTGGTCAGTGAAAATCACATGAAAGTATCTCTGACAGTAACAACAGTAGCTATCACTGAAAGGCAAACCATAAACATTGGCATTTTTTTATTCTAGTCCTGAAAATAAATTTGAGCCAGAACTATTCCATGAGATCCTATGGGGGCAAAAAAAATGCATTCTTCAGTCAATCAGTGATCAACAGGGAGAAAACTCTGCTTCTCTAGTGAAGTTGTTGTCTCTGGCATTCAGGCATTTGCAAGAGTACAGTACCCATACATTTTTCATGAAATGCCAAAATAAAATCCTGAAAGGGTATCATATTTATTTAACCAGCAAGTTGAATGTCTCTCAGTTCATGCTGTGCCTCTTCCATTCCTAATGAAGTGAATGTGAGATGACTCACTGTCTCATTGGCCTGGACACTGAAAAGGAGCAGATTAGTTTATTCTCGCTACACATAATTCAAAAAAATTAAATGCTTGATTAGCCGCATGCATAAAATACAGCTAAAGGGCAGAACATGTCATCTGATAACTACTGGAAGTAAACAGAATGAGGCATTTAAGAATAACTTCAGAAGTTAATTGTAGAGGAGAAGTCTCAGTAGAGTAATCAGAATTATAAGTAAGCACTGAGCTGACTACACAATGAATAAGAAAATCTGGAATATTGATAAGTTGCATTTGTCTGCTTGAGGATCCAATCTAAAAAAAGAAAAACTCATTTTAATTTTATCTTCATGTTTGAAGATTCAAACTTAGTGTTTTTTCTTTCTTGTGAGAATATCCTAATTGACAATGTTCTTTCAGGGTGGTAAGACTAGAGCAAAGCTAATACTGCAAGAATTTTTTTCAGTTCTGGTTAGTAGACAAAGATTGTGAATACAGTTAATCAAAGAAAACGTGTTCACAAAGATCCTAACATAATTTTCCATCAAAGATATGCCCAGCAATTCTGGCTCTGTACAGAAATGAAATTCTAAATTCGACCTTTAGAGCACTCCCAATGGGAACTCAGTTCTCAGGAAACAGATATTTATTATGTGACCTGCCTACCTGATCAAATCATTGGAGTGCAAGTATTAAATACTCCCATCTTAAATAGTCCAAGCTTTTATTGAAGTTGATGGTCTAAAAGCTGGAAAATATCTACCTAAAATTGGAGCTGGAGGTGCAGTCAAACCTGGTTAGCCTGCTGAGACAGCACGGTTAAGTGGTTTCCTTGGCCAGTCCCGTCACCAACACGCCGAAGTGATGCAGCTAGCATTGGCTCCAGCTGAAGTGGACGCCCCAGCCCAAACATGCAACTACTCAGACCTGAGTGAGCTGACTGTGAGTGGCCAGTGGTGTGTGTCCAGAGCAAGGCTTAGACCTTCTCTGAATGCGAATGAACACGCTGTCATAGCTCTGCCATTGCACCAACCTGGTCCCTTAAATAGTCACTGAATATGATCAGCATTCATTACAATTGCATAAGTCATAACCTATTTGGAGAATTCATATATAGAAAAAAACCCCTAAAACTAAGGACCTGTATGTTAATAGCTACAAAGACACAGGGTATCTACGGTGGCTAGGCCAGTTTCCAGTAATCTGATTCAAATACTCCTATTAAAAAAAAAAAACAAAAGAGAAGACGGGACATTGTCCTTCCAAAATCAATAAATGGTATATAAATGATTCAGTACTACATCTTATTATGAACAATAGAATGAAAAAGTAATGTATGTTGTCAGACACAGCAACAGCTGAATATTTTAATGGACTACTGGCTGTGTTTGGAATACATTTTCAGTTATACATGTCAGGGTCCTTCAGCTGGTGGCAAGAACTTCTCAGACTGAACCTGAACCCCAGTCTGCAGGGCATGGGGCTGACGACAGACCCGGTCCTCGGGGCTGCTGTGGGCTTTCCATCCCCTCTGACCTCTCATGGATTTGAGAAAGCTCAGCACCTCTAACTGGCTCTACAAAACTTTTCCAGATCATGTGTCATTTCAGAGAGGCAGCTCAGTCTGCCTAAGTATTTGGGGGAAAAAGAAGCAATTTGGTACTCCATTCATTTTATTTATCCAGTTTAGAGTCATATAAACAATCATCAATGTGTCCTTCATATAGAAAAGCCCTGCTTTCCTACCAATTCATATTGTCCTTACTCGGTAGATACCTTACATGAGAGGCAACTGCAGAGTCGGACTCTTAGCTAAATTGCTCATCTCTGGTTTCCAAAGAAACCCAGAAGTGCCAGGCTTTAACAGAAAACACAGCTCAGCATGTGATCCTCTAAGCAATGGATCAGCATGTCTGAAATTCTAAAAACCGAACCTGTAAATCTTCTTTATTCCAGACATAAACAGAACTAAAAGTTAAAAAAACCCAAACTTTTATTTGCTTCCTGGCATGTATTAATCTAAATTTGATAACATCTAAAAGAGCGATATTATTTGACTCACATCCATAAAACTAGTACAGAAGTGTACATCAAATAGCTTTTGTACATGAACAGATTTGACTCTTTATGTTTTTGGGTTTTTTTTATTATTCACCATAAGTTTTGGAAATCACATGCATTAACAAATAAATATCGTAGTTTTTGTTTACAAATATTTTCTACCTGTGAACTCCTTCAGCCTTTAGTCAGAAAGAGCTCTCACCAAGAGCAATTTGAGTTTAGCTTTGCTATGGATTCCTAGATTTAAATCAAGATTAACCAGATTGTCCATATAATTTGAAATTATTTTCATGTGTTTGTTTTTTTGTTGTTTTTTTTTACCCAACAGATTAGCAGATAACTGACTCCTGCAAGGTAGTTACAGTATAATTTCAATACACTTTATCTACCTCCATAGTATTTGCAAACAGACATTTTCTTACACAAAATGCTATCTTAAAAACTCACACTGCATTGCTCACGGTGAACAGACCTGAGAGGCATGAGAGAATTATGAAGGAAAAAAACCCTGTCAAATGCAAATAGGAGGTTTAAAAATACTGTGAGAAGAAACTAAGATGGCATAAAATGTTATCCATAATGAAATGCAACGATTAAGTGCACATAAAAGAAGTTCTGTGAGAGAAAGCAGGTATCACTCATCCACATGCATTTAAAATAGTTGAAGAACTAAAGATGTTAAGACAAAAGGCTAGAGGAGCTAACACGCCTTCCCTCCAAAGCTTCTGTGATTTATTTGGCCTGCTTGAGGAATTTCTTTGCTTTTCTTACTTTGCTTGCTTTTGCGATTGCCTTTCTGGGGACACTCACATGTATCAAAATTCATAAGAGCAAGATTCCTGCCTCACCAGCCATTCTTTGAATGATTCCAAACCAGAGCAGAAGGATTTAATAGTGTTCGCTGTGGTTTGAAAAGGTCATCAGTGCAGCTTTCCTGAACTGAGCTTTTCTCCGTGCTACCATTCCTGTGCTAGCTGAAAGTGAAAAACTGAGTCATCTAAGGAGAAGATGTTCCAGTCTTGTAGCAGTTTCAAGGGACTTTGGATCCAGACTCCTTTCTTTTACTATTTTGAAGCCAGATCCTTCCAGTCTAACCAAACTAACCAGCAGCTTACTCTTTCAGTGGTCTCATTCAAATGAGTATGGGAGTTCGCAGATCTTAATGCTGCACAGTGAGTGTGAGGGCAGCAAAATCCCAGTTTCAGACTTTTTTCCTAATATGAACAGTTCCGGGCAGTGTATCAGACGGGAACCCAGGAAGCCCTCACTAGCGGAGGAATGGTATGGGTCCTGTGGTCCGTGTCTCGAGGGAAAGTGATAGCCTAAAGAATGCAGAGAAATAGGTACAAACAGGAACATTTTTTCAGCAGGGGAACTGTTTAATTACATTTGCAGTCAACATGCTTTAAATGCAAAAGTCATCTTACCAGAGGATACTGGGGTAGCTACAGCCTTTCTGTGTGGTCCTGGTCTTCGGGTTTTTTATCATTACACAAGGAAGGGAAATATATATCTGAGGGTTTATAGGGAGCCTGGTGGCATCTGATATTTGATTGTTTCTCTCCTCGGGATGGAGAGAATGTGTGAGTTGGTTTTGTTGCTAGGGTCAGCAGTGGAAAAGGACAGATTAATCATTGGTGTCAGTTATTTTTCTTGTAGCTGGCGGGTTGCAGTTTTCCTGATCAAAGTACAAGCTGAGATAGTTGTGCTTATCTTGTTCCTTCTTCATCTTATAAACAGGAAGCATTAAAAATTAAAGACTCGGCAAACCTTTGTGGAGGCACTGGAAAGCTTGTTCCTTAAGCTTTCTTTTCTGACATCCTTTATAACAAGATGCAGAAACCTATTAATTAAAATATTTAAAATATTTAATATTAACTTTTTTATTAACCAAATGTACATAACACTTTTGGGAAGCTACAATTTTATTCCCTTCCTTAGCTTGCAGTCACATACAAATACAATGAAGAGAAACTTTGCAGCCCACAGCACATAAAAGGACGTCTATCATTGAGTAATTAGGTATGTAGATAAAACTGGACCCGTTTTTTTTTTAAGGTGCTTGGCACTTCGGTTCTATTAACCTTAATAGTCCACTTGTGACTACTGAAATCAGGAAACTTACAGACCAAGGAACATGTCCTCCTTAAGTTATCAAGCTGTAAAATTGTTGCTACTTGTCAGTTATTCAGTAAGAACAGGTTTTGCTCTATCATTTTTGTTCCTGAAATCACTACAATTTATTGCAAATGCAGCCTGCTCTCAGTGATCAATTATTCTACTAGTCAGTAAAGTAGGAAAAAGAATTTCAGGGAGTCATTTAATCACCAAAAATATCGTCTTCATAGGAAATAAGGATAATATGGAACATAGGCATCTAGTGATATTTTGGAGACCCTGGGGTATTCGAGGATGTCCAGGACATCTGCAGAGTCTGCAGAGAGGCACAAGTCCCACTGGCACCCACACAGTGAAGACCAGCAGCCGAGGCTGGAAGGGGAAGCAAGGGCTGTTTCAGATGATTTAAAACCCCCTTCTCCCTAAGGCACTTTATGCTGTAGTCTTGCTAAAAGTCTAACCACAGCTGGTTGGTGGCCAAATGACTGAGCTATGGTTATCTTAGAATAAAAAATGTTTAAGAAACGTAGAAACCGCCCCGTTCCCAAGCCCTTGCCAGCTCTACCGGCTGCTAGGAGCAGTAACCTCCCGGACAGGCTCAGACTTGCTGACTGTTGTATAGCTAATAGAAAGCATTTATGAATATTTTGCAGCAAAATGAGAAATTCAAATCTAAAGTAAAGGAAGCACCACAATAACCAGAAAGGACTGTCAGCACAGTAGTAAATTGTTTAAACAAATGTTAGAGATCCCCCCATAGTCTGGTCTCATGAGCCTTCTTTTCATCATCCTTATTTCGTTTTTCCATTTCATTTTTCCATTTCTTACATCTCTTTTTTTCCTCAAATGTACAGCAAGATCTTTCTTCCACAGAAGTGGGAAAGCTCTCTGGCTAGAACAGCTGCAGTACACTTTTTCAAACCTGAATCAGGAGTGAGGTGACCTTTGAGCGCACACACACCTCGTGGTGATAGAAATGCACTGTTTTTCTTCTGGAGACAAAAGCACTGCGGACTTAAATGGGCAGGTAATGGCAGACAAACATAGGAAATAAGGGATGAGAGACTGCACAATTCCTTTTTCAGACTTTGATATAGTTGCACAGTCTTTGCTTTGGAGGGTGTTTTTTTTTTTTCCTCCTTTTCAACTGTTTTATCAAAGAGATGACAAGATCGGTCTCTGATATCTGGCAACAACACTCAAGCGAACTAGCAGATGCCATTTATGCAGCACTAACCATGGCTGGTTTATAGCCAGTATTTAAATATGCAAAACATAAATCAGCCTTGAATATGTTCAGGATGGAAATGAAAGATAATTCCTGCTCACTGCAAGTGAAACAAGCTCTGGAACAGCCTCCTAATCCCAGCATTTGGGGCAAAAAAAATGTAACTGCCTTTTACCTGTTACTTGCCAAGACTTAGGAAGGAGGGTGCATGCCGGGCAACAGTGTGATATTGGTCTTGGCCACCCACACAGCACCCCTAATTCTCCACTCCTGCAGAAATCATTCCGTTTCTCTGCTCCACTCAGAAAAACTAAGTGAAGTCAGTGCAGCCAGTACAGAAAACTTCAATACTCTAAAAACAGGAGCAAGCCAAAATAGAGGAAAGATTATGGGAGCTGAAAGAATAACACGGACACGCAATATTGATGGTACTTATAGTAATGATGTAGAACACTGCACTCTGGTGGCTTGATACCCATTATAAACCAGAATATCTAGATTTTTTAATTATATATTTGAGTAATAGTGACTGTAATGGTTATGTAAATTATATCCCAAAACAAAAGAACCAAGAAAAAGCGAGAAAAATATATGTCGGTAATTGAGTTCCACAACTAACATTCTGTTTGAGAAAAATGAAGTTTCAAGTTGTATTTTGTTTTGGTGAAATCCATGTTAAATTGGCTGGCACCAGTTTTTACATATGACTAGAATTTATTAACAACTTTCACAGAACCATAGTCTTAGTCTCCTTGAAACTGCACTTTTTACATATGCTCTTTTTGCAGAAGAATGTGTCCTGGTGTAATGCATAACTGTACTGTACCGCTGCTGCCTGAGAATAGTGACAAGAAGGTATTACTCAGGTTAAGCAAACTATTAATTTGCATACATTGATTTTGAATGCAGGTCGTTTGTTCCTTACGTCCATGAATATTTCTTTTCAAGTCAGCACCAGTCTAATACCATTGCTATCTATCATCTTTATGTTTTAAAGTTGACAAAATGGACAGATTCAGCTGGTAATGGAAAGTCAGAACAAAAAGGAGTTATTCCTTTTAGTATTCCCTATACAGAAAAAGAAGTCTGTTCAGGATGAAGATTGCATAAAGCACTTGAATTTCAAAACATAAAGAGCAGCAGTGATACATACTAGCAGCTTGCAATGATTAATTTTAATACTTTAAGATAGCTGATAATAATCAATATCTTACACCTATGAAATAATTACAGAGTCACAAAACCCTAGTCTGTAATGAAAGGAGCTACAATGTATATATACACCACTGCAATCTGATGTATTTCTTAACTGCACACAGTTAATTCTGCCTGTTTGTTTGGTCGCTTCAGGCTAGCTTTTAATAACAGTTTGCACTATTGCACTAGCTAAACTGGACATATATTATAGCTCTTTTCATAATTTCACACATACAGTTCATTCAAAGAAAGGACAAATGTGGTGCAGCTCCCACCTCCATTTCTCACACAGGCATTTCATCCAGCTCTAGTATCAGACCAAACATACCCTTTACAATATTAACAGTGTTCACAGTTAGCTCTATGAAATGAGACAAGATTCTAAAGCTAATGTTGATATGGTGAAGAAATTCTAAGTCCTAAACACCAGCTTCTTTTAACTGAACTCTGAAAAAACTTTCAGTGGTTTTGAACAAATTTTCAGTAAAATAGAGGGGAAAAATTAGGAAAACAGATGCTTTTCAAACATATTTTGTGTTGTTTAAATTTCAAAGCTTTATCAAGTTAAAATTTTGGTGAGAATTTTTCAACCAATCCTTTTTGAGGAATCAGAACTCAATTAAGCAATAAAAAATAACATCAAAATATCAGAGTAACAAATTGTCACTAAATGCCAGCCCTACTAGGCTTTAAAGAAATGTTCCCATCTGCAGACACAGTTCTTTCTCATATTCTATTTTCTCCATTGTTATAAAACTGATTAAATTCAGTCTGCAAATTCCTAAAAACGAACCATCCAAAAGTCTTTTCTTTTGACCTTGGATGTCTTGCCTGAATTTCCCTGATATTTTTTTCTTTCCCTAATTTTTAACGAGACACAATTGTCACTAGTTAGAAGTGGAGTCTGGAGCTTTTTGCATAAATCCATGTACACAACTACTCATGAGCTGCCTGCTGTAAATGCATGTGAAGAGAGGAATGCCGGTGGCAGTGCTAAATATATCACCGGTGGTACCGTCTGCTGCAAGGTAGTGAGAATCCTATGACTGAGCAGCTATTTTTATCTCAGAACATTATTAATGCTATGCGAAATTCTGGAATATCATCGCATAGGATTTTCTATTTATTTCCTATATAATTTAAGATCATGGCTCTTACTGCAAGTCAAGTCAAATGCAGAAAAATTCAAAGAGCTGCAAGTAATGAATTCGGAGCAGTTGTAGAAGGATATTTTAGATATTCACCCTCTTCCTCTCCTCCTGCCTCCTTATCAGAGTAATAAAAACTCTTGGGAACTTCTTTGATCTTTCTGTGGAAGTCTTAGACCTAGTCGGAAGAAGCCAATACTCAAATTTTGCTGGTAGCAGAAGATGTGTTAAGTAGTCAGAATTTTCAAAAAACCCACAACTTTAATTAAGTTGATATCCATGCTTTTAAATACAAAAGGGCATGGAAATCACTTCACAGCAGAAAAAGAAGCATTTAATCTATCCATTCCCCTGCCAATATCTATTGAAACATTCCACCTACAGCTTTGATGTTTTACTTGTATTCCTATAATGTAGCCCCAGGAGCAACTGAATTACACATACTGCTACTACCTGCTGATATAAAAATAAAAAAGCCAAAACACAGTTACCTGTCTCTAAGCTATTTGGTATACTTAATAAGAGTTAAACAACTACTTTTTATCCATGCATGAATTTCACCTACTATTATTGTAATAACAGTACTCCTATAATAATTACTCCTTCAATAATCCCAGTGAAAGAGTGTGATAAAATATGCTGCTCTAAAGGACACTCTTAAAAATGTGTCTCAGTATTCTCCTACAATGA
Organism: Apteryx mantelli; assembly: GCF_036417845.1. NCBI lineage: Eukaryota > Metazoa > Chordata > Aves > Apterygiformes > Apterygidae > Apteryx > Apteryx mantelli. The sequence continues at coordinate 22,241,021 of NC_089979.1, forward strand.
CCCATTACTGCAGATTTTATTTGAGTGTTCTTGAATGTCAGCATGCAAGTGGTTACTATAGATTGTCACTGTTCCAGTTCTCTAGCCAGAATTTAAATATGTAGTTTATTCCAAATGTAATACTTCAATAAACTTGTAACATTTGTGCCAAATTTTTAAATTGAAGTTGGATCTATTTTTAGTGACCCTTCATAACAGTTTGGCATATTATGCATCCATTAGCTCTTACAAAGAAGATACTGATAAAATTGCATTTGTGTGAAATCACAACACAACTCAATGAGTATCTGGATCTGGCTTCTGTTATAATTCTGTTATGATTCATTGAAATGAATAAGATTTGATTTTTTTTCATTTTAATACAGCTATTTTGACTAATTTTGTATTCTCAGCTTAAAGTATTAAACCTAGGGCAGTGTCCCAGTGATCCAGGATGTAAACATTCAGAACAAGAGACATTCCATGATCAAGGGCAATTTAAACAGATTATTCCTTGCTGAGTTGGACTCAATGGTAACTAATTTTCAGTTGCTTTGGGTGTTTTCTGTAAAGATAAGCATAAATAATTTTTATGAAAATATTTTGATATAATATAAAATAGGAAACAGAAAATTACAAAGTAATATGATTTTAAATAGTTGTTATAAACACTGTTATTATAAATAAAGAATAAATAAAAAAATATAAACTGCTACATAAAATAAAATAATATTTAATACAATAGGAATATAGTGAGGCCAAGGGGACTAGGTTTGTTCAGTCTGGAGAAGAGACTGAGGGAAGATCTATTTCTCTTACCTAATGGCGGGTTACAGATGAGACAGAACAGTATTCTCTTTTTAGAGATGCACAGCAAAAGGACAAGAGGCAATAGTTACAACTTGCAGAAGGGGAAATTCTGACTGGTCATAAGAAAAATACCTTGCTCAGTGAGGGCAGTGAAGCACTGGATGGGGTTGCTGAGAGGTGTTGGAGTCTCCATCCTTGGAGATATTCAAAACTCAACCAGACACAGGCCCAGGCAACCCAAGCTAGCTTTGAAGTCGCCCCTGCTTTGAACAGGGCATTGAACTAGATGACTTCCAGACGTCCTTTCCAACCTAAATTATTCTATGATTGATTAAATGGAATTTGTTATACATTGCTAATAAGCTTTTTGCTGTTTCAGCTGACAAATTCAGCTTGTTAGTTCTAGATGCTGAGAGTGAGATGTCTTTTACTGAGAAGATAGAATCAGACTTTGCTGCAACAGTTCCCTAGTAAGATCAAAAGATATCTGTGCGTAAAGACTCTTACATCATGTAGGCAACTCAACTGCATTGCAAAAAGAACAAAATATGATCTCCAGCCCTCTAGCCTAATGATTTGGGGGTTGGGTCTTTTTGTATTTTTGTATAAACTTCATAGTTGAATTCTGTCACGCTCTAATAGCCGTTATACATCTTGAAAAGAATCTTGGCAATAGGCAGCTTAGGTACCCACAGTGATTTTTCTCTTTTTTTCTCTTTTTTAATAAAAAAAGAATAATTATAAATTAGTTTTTTGTCATGCATTATTATGCTCCTTGCAGATATGAAACTATAAATTATGTAAAATGGAACTTGAGAAATGGGCTTCCTTCATAACTAAGGCTACTAGTCCAGGTACAAAATACTTGCACAGTCACAAAGGCATAAGTGACACAGCCTCCAACAGATCAGCCCTTGGCCAAGACCACAGTTACTCAGTTCTGTCTCTAAAACCACCAGCTCTGACACTCTGCAAGTTCTGATACACATACCCAAGGTAATCTGTTCTGGATTTGCCTTTTCCACAGCAGAAAAATTGGTTCTCCCCATTAAACACAGAGGTTTGCCTTTTTTTTCTAGACTTGCTCCCTGCTATTGCATGAATTTTGGGCCATTCCTGTTGATGCCTTAACTGACTATCCATCCATCACTCGTTGGGTCCTTCCTTCTTCTGGAGAGGTTCCACCCTTGCAGTTTGCAGGGCTCTTGCCTCAGCCCTTCTGAAAGAATTCAGAGTCACCTTTTTGTCCCAGATGATAGCTTTAGTTTGCTTGCCCCAAAGAAATGAACACAGCTATCTTCGTCCTTCACCACCTCAAGGAGCTGCTTTTCCAAAAAATGGATCAACACCGTGTCAGGTCACCCAAAGGGGAGAGAATTGGAGCTGGAGCCATAGCTCAAGGGGATCAAAAGAGTCACTAAATCTGAAATGTGGACTCCCTTAGAAGATACCTGAACCCTTCCTACTCCACCTTTACAAAAGGTGAGCCTCTTCTGCACCTTTTAAGGTAGCTGCAAGTCAGTTTTAAAGATCACTGTGACCTTTTTCATAGGAAAATCTGTAATTATATCTATTTTCAATTGCGTAATGGAAGCTCAGATCTTAGCTGCTCACAAAGGTCATAGTTGTCTCTTGATGAAGGGACATGTGGAAAATTACCATCATTCACTCACAATCAGTAAAAGTAACAATGGGTGTGATATGTTAACACAGACTTATTTTATTTGGACTGCCCAAAGTGCTGTGCAGCATAATGAACTGCAGTTCCTGGTTAATAAAATTGAAGAAATAAGTCATTTTTCTAGGTCACTCACAGACACCATCCCATTATTAATGGATAGTGCAGTAGGCTGGTAATACAAATGCTGTGCATGCCTGCTAATCTGATTCTAACATAATATATGCTTAATAAACTGATATTCATTTTTATTAACTCAGAATTAACATTTTCTCTCTTCTAGTGAAATCTTGTACCAGTGTCTCTTTAATAAAAGGAAAGTGAGGCACTTTTTTGTAGGAAATAAACAGTGGTGTAATGATAACAAAGCATTACTGGTAATTCCTTATTGCTAAGAACTGGAGTTGGAGTTTAATTTGAATTCTCATGGACAATCTTTTTCCCCAAGACTTAAATTATAATAATGCTGACAACTTATATATGCTAAGTACCTTCCGTAGCCTTCAAAGAATCTTACAAGGATGAGTAAAACAGTTATCTTTCAACAGACAGGAATCGTGACACTCAGCAAGGTGGTCAAAGTTGCCCAGTGTCATTGTAAGTTCAGAATTGTTGGCCTTAGAGACAAATTCCTCCTTCCCAATCCATCTTATAGGCCACTGAGCCACATTAATTCCCAACAGAAGGGATGTGACCTGTTTAACCCTTCGATTAGGATGTATAGAGAGACCTTGTTTAATATCCATTACAATCACTGGAAATATTCCCACTAATTTCAGTCTATAGGTAAACAATGCTTGCAAGTATGGTGAAATTTAAGTGATATCTGTGCAGAGAATTTTTATTGAATTCCCCAACTATATAAAGAAAAATATTGAATAGCCACTTGACCTATTGGGTGCAATAAGTGAGTTAGGTATTTCTGCATAACAGAGTTGTAAACACCAATACTTGGGTAAAATATATATAAGGAAAGAGACTCTGATAATTGCAGGCTCCCAGAGATGATGTCAGAGTCCTGCCTACCCCATCTTTACAAAAAGACTGTGCATGCCGGATAAGGTAGCCCCAAGCTATTTTCAAAGAAACCTTTAAATAACTTAGGGGACAACAGAACAGGAAGAACAAGGGCTAAATCCAGCTGCAGGCACAAACCTGGAGCACTTCTGATGAAGAAAGTTAATAACTTTCAGGTGCAGGAAAGCACTTTTAAAGGAGTCAAAAAGCAGCCAGCTGCAGACAGTGCAGACGAGTATCATGTAGCTGTTGTCTAGCCCACCCCACAGGCTGCAAGGGCCCACCTGAGCAAGCTGTAAAAAGAATCATTTTGATGGGCATTTTAAGTTGTAATTCAGAATGCTGGTAATGGATTTAGCTTGACTATGAGCAGAAGCTATACAGAGGTATCTGTAGCATTTACTTTTTTGGATGCCCAGAATTTTAAGACACTTTGATTATCCTCCTTTGTTGAGGTTGTTTTGGCATTTAAAAACTTGCAAGAAACGGCCAGTTCTATCACTTCTATTCATTCATGTTTTGTTCACTTGTTCCCAAACACATTGATGAAAGCTGAGAAATTAAAGCATACCCTCCATTTCTACCATAGGGTTTTATTTAGCTGCCCATGCTACACAAATTCTCACATGTTGTTCTAACATGCCACAGAGATTCAAAATTGGTAGAAATTAAACGATCTCTGTCAGGCGCAACAGATTTTTAAGTCAGTTAGAAGGAGAGGTCGGCAAATTTAGGATAAATTAGCCTTCTTCTTGCATAATAAGATGTGCTACCCATAAAGAGGTTGTCACAAATGTTATTTACAGGGCTGATGTTAGCCTCAGGTATTTGCTCAAAAGGTAGACAGTCAATGCATCCCGCAAGTACTTCTCTGTTATAAACTTATTTGTAAGTTATTTGGTTAGAGAGTACCTCACACCCGATTAATTTGAAGACAGAAGAAATATATGTGAAGCTTCTGGGTAATTAACTCGGATGATTCATGAGTGGTTTAAAACCTGAGATTTCCATAAGAAGTCTTCCAACAAGAACTGGTTTAATAGCATATGTTGTGAATAGATATTTGACCTGCAGTACACTGTATGGCTTTTCCATACTTAAGAAGTATTGTGGTACAGCAATCACTTCGAGTTGAGAAATGTATGTAAATGTTTTCTTTAAGTAGAAACTATGTTGTAAAGGAGTGCAAGTGTGCACCTGGGCCTCCCACAGCATGTGTGGGAACAGTGCGTCCACCTGAAAATTCAGAGGTCTTTTTGTCCAAAACCACAAAGTTGCTCATGCAGTTTGCATGCATAAGCACCAGAACTTTCATGCTGCTTCTCTTCTGAATTAAGTCTGAATCTCCTCTCACGTATTTCTAACATATTACGCAAATTGTCACCAATCTTTAATGTATTTTTAGGACTATCAGGAAGCTTCTAATTTGGAGCAGTTTGTGACTCGCTTTCTTTTGAAGGAGACACTGAATCAGCTTCAGTCCCTCCAGACCTCTCTGGAGTGTGCCATGGAAACCACAGAGGAGCAGACTCGGCAAGAAAGGTGAGCCAGCTTTCTGCCCAGCGCGGAGCAATGGGATGAGGAGCTGGGGTCCAAGAGTGGTGTTAGAAATGGGTAAGCTGTATATGGATGCAAAATATATAAGGAAGCTGTACTTGGACATTGAACTTCCAAAGACTGTTTTATGCTTCATCTGGTGCCCCAATGCAAGGAATAACAGGAGAAATAAGGATACATTTTTTATTCCATATAGAAACTCACTGACACTAATAAGAGTTTTCCTCAAAATGAATAAAGGCAGACTCCACTCTCTAATCCTCTGGTGGATAGCTTGTCAGAGGACTGAGAGACTGTGAGCATTTTGTTACATCCTGGTTGCTGCTCCTTTGACTTTTTTTTTTTTTTTTAAACCTATTGACTATTTAATACCACATGCAAAACCAGACCACTGCATTGTAGACAGTTTTGTAGTTACTAAGAGCACAGACATCTCCTTGTTTGCTTCTTCAGCCTTTATGAGTTTTTTCATCTGTGGTTGTGCAACAGTCCCAATTTTCACAGGAGAAATAGGCAGGATCTTGCTTGTTACAGCTTCCTTCTAGAACACAGGACCCATAGTATTGGTTTACACGTAACTCTATAAACTTTAAACAACATGGGGAACCTATATTCATTCAAAATGTTTAAGTGAATTTAATAGCATCACCTTATAGATGAGAGTTTAGAGGATCAAGCACTGAAACAAACTTTTTTGAAAATGTATTTGGCTTCATGTATTTGTTTTCCTCAGTATGTTACTGTTAAAGATGATAGGGAAAGCAAAACAAAATCTGTTGTGTCTGCCCTTTATGGTGGACAAAGATGATCTCAACATTTCATAAGTTATAAAACGCATTGCTTTTTCATTCTTTCTCTTGGAAGTGTGAGTTTCTTGCTTGCTTTGCTGTTGGTAGTGAGATCTCTGAAGTACATGCATAATAACGTGACTTGGGCCCTAACCTGGGCTATTGACCTTCATTCCACATCAATTAAAGCAATTCCTATAGTCTAAAAGAAAGGCAGAGAAAAAGGGGAGAAGCAGAAAACTTAAAAAACAGAAGTTCAGACCAATTTTATACAGTGCAAAGGAGCAATGAAATAAACATTTTAAGATTTGATTCAGTTTCTCTTGCAGAATTACCTAATTTCCACTGCTTAGTGCAGAGTTAGGGGTGTTGGAGTTGGAACTGTGAGGTTTTTCCTCACGGGGGTGAGGCTCTGGTGCTGGCAGCTTGACCATAGGAATTAAGCAGATTTGGAAAGGCTGATGGTGCGTAGAGTGCATAGAGCACGTAGAACATACACAACCTTCGGTTCATGCCTGTGGCTTTCTAGATTCCCAATACAATTGACAGAAGAGAAAAAGTCTTCTCTAGTGGTCAGTTCAGAGTTGGAGCCTAATTTGGGTGCTCTAAGCCATCCTCTGGAGTAATCATTGGCTTCTGCTCCAACTCGCCTTTTAGGACTGCCTCCCTAGAAATAAAGTCTAGAAAGACCATCTGTGTAACTCAAATCACTAACTTGGGTGCTGAGAATTGGGTAATATGAGAATCCCTTTTGGTGCTAGCTTTCTCTTCTGGTAGGGCATTATGGAGATTTCTTTTTCTAAGTTTGTCGGTATAGGTGTTCAGAAATATCCTTTTTGATTGTCAGTATGGTTTATGGCAAATAAAATGAGAAGAAGGAGTTGAGATACTGTTGATCCAAATACCATCTCCCCCATTTTCTGATGTAGCAGTGCAAGAAACAAAAGCCAAGTCAACTCAGCACTTTAGCTACAGCTGTTTTGGAGGAAATGGGGTGACTTCCTAGTGCAGATGCCCCAGTAAACAGATGCTCTATGTAAAATCATCTTCACTTGCTTCTAACTTAACTCAGGAGCAAACTGACTGAAGCAAAACCCCAATAAGGCTTAAGAGTTCTCACACTGGGGAAGTGCCACAATTTGGCTTACTGTTACAGGATTTTATCCTGTTCATATGCTACAGTAAATAACATCCTGAAATATCCCTTTAGATATTTTGTGAGGTTTTGATGAGGTTTGGCTTCATTCTGTGCTTCAGGAGACAGGACAGCCTTCCAAAGCAGTGATCTGCAAGTTATTTACTGAGCTGTATAGATTCCTATCTAATATTCTTTGCAACTAATAGTTCAACCAAACATTCAAAATATAGTCCTGGTCCTTCATTATTCCTTACCTGGATCATGAGGAATAATCCACTAGAGACAGCCTTCAGTGCACATGCAAACTGTCAAGTGTCAATGACTCTGCCATCACAGTATAAAAGTAATTTCTTAATCTGTTATGTTTCAGTACTGGTCCCAGAAATGCATTTATCGTCTATCCAGTATTAACTATTTCTCATCATCGTTGCTTCCTTATTAACAAATATTTGTTGTTGTTTATCTTTTTTTACCTCTAAGCTGAAGGGATAAGTGTATTTTCTCAATTAAAAGTTCAGGTTTGGGGCCCCGATTGTTAGCTGCTTGTGTGACCCCAGTTCTGCCACAGAGACGCTATGAAATGCTTAGTGAACCATGTGAAGAAGCTGTGTGAATGATTGCTTGGCTTAGGTCAAAATCACATCACTGACATACCTCTAGCTTTATCGCTCTAAAAGACAGGCATAAGTTACCAACTTAATTCTTCACCCCTCCCCTTCTTTAATGACTAGCAGTCTAAGCACATCTAATTATTAATAGTGAAAATCTAGAAAATAATTCAGTAGTCTCAAAAGGTATTTCTCCTAATTCAAAAAGGAACATACTAATATATTTTGTGAAAATAGAAAGAAAAGAGCAGCTTGCTCACATGTATTACCGTATGAACTGTCCTCTGTTTCTATATAGACAAGGCCCAGCAAAACCAGAAGTGCTCTCAATTCAATGGCCAGGAAAACGTTCAGCTCGAAGGCTTCAAAGAAACAATAGCCTGTCGCCAAACAGCCCTCATTTTAACACAGGTACGGTATTTCGCATTTTAAATACACTTAAAATACATGCACAAACACACACAGAAAAATATACATGCATCTCCCCCCAAAGCTTTAATCTAGAAATGTTAATCAGCTCAAGTACTTTACTGACAGAAATCAACCTTCAATTTGACATACCAGGTATTAGTTAATAGTGTAAAGAAAACAAATATATACCATAGATCTGAACTGATAAAAAGTAAATACATAATTATGAGCCAAATTCTCCTCTGCACCAACCCCCCTTTGACAGCACACAGGGACATTATTTGGGGACTGTGGGTTGACTCAGCATTTCTTAGGGAATATTTATAGCCTGCAGATGAAGGAAAAGTTGGGATTATAGTTCATAGAGAACCAGGTTGTCTATTGTGACTTACATCACAGCTGAGGGAAACAAGCAAGAAACTGAAAGGGGAAATACAAAATCTGAAGGAAGAAAAGATTTAATTTGACATGAAAAATCTGAAACAGGACTTCTGCTCTGCAAAAAATGAGAGGGTAAAAAGTGGATTGTTTGAAAGCAGTAATATTAAACCTAAGGCTACAGTGAAGGCATCTTCAGGCTTAGTGATGTCTCTCAGTCAAGGCACACATATATAAATGAGACACCAAACACCACAATGGGTCGAACCCATTTCTTGACCTGTCATGTAGATCTCAGTATTTGCAGCCGTGTGCTTACCTCTTCCTTTTTAATCCTCTTTAGAAGACCCTTCTGTCACGCATTTGCGACTCACTTTCTGCCACTCAGTGAAGTGATACTGTTCTTTCAACATAATGCTACATGCTGATGTTTGGCCCCTTGCTGTGACCCGCTGGGGTCTGTAATAAGGAAGGTCTCATAGTGTTGTTACCGTATTCCTAATTCACAGAGGACTGGGGGACCCAAACATACCCATACCATACCACATCCAGCTAATGTGTTAATGTCATCTTAATGGGCTAACAACTTTCTCAACAGCTGTTCTAATGTACTTTGCTAGATAAGCCTCTTCTATCTCTTGATTTGTGTTTGACTTGGCATTTTGTCTTCCTGCTTACTGATTGCTGTCCATATGCACAGTTATACTATACTTGTGCATACTCTCTCAGCATGCAAGACACCATGTCTTTAGCCCCTGTACCTGCTGGGGTAAAGCCATACTCCGCCTCCCCCTATGAATCACACCTATGGTATGCCCTCAGCATTAGGATTTGTTTGATTGAAATATATTCTAAATGTCACAAGAGCTCTGAGCTGGAAAATGAGTGAGTTATGAACATGTGTATCGAGAATGCACACTGAAAAATCTTCAGTTTTGAAAAACAACCTTTGAGCAATCACTTACGTGAACATTCACACTATGGGTGACTGCAGGAAGTGCTCTCATAACACACACACCTGCTTTCCGGAGTATTACCCTTTCCATCTGAAAGCCTCAGGTATGGCAGAATAGCAAATTTTCTAGAGACTTTAGGGAGGCTCAGAGATACTTGTGCCTTTGTAGAACTGCATTTACTAGCTTCACCTTTGCTATGTGACAGCAGGTATCACTACAGGAGAGGTGGAGAGCTAAGAAGTCTTCTGAAACGGTCATGTCCTATCCAGCAAAGATTCAAAACACAATTAACATCCAGTGGCTTTAGTCTTTCCTTTGCTGCTGACTTCTGTGACTTGGGGAAAAAAAAAAAAAAAAAGCCTAGAAAAGCTATTATGCTGAAATGTAATCAGTCTTAAATTGGTCAAAATTTGCAGTCACCACTGGCAAAAACCTCACATCTCAAAAGCATCTCAAATCTCAAAAGCAAAATCTCAAAAGCAAAAATGTAGTGTAGGAAGGATCAGTCCTAATGGTCACATTTCTCCAACTCACCAAGCTTGTGTAATAGCACCTAGAAGCACTGTTTTGTTGGAAAGGTAAAGAAGGATTGTGGGCTGAAGAAAACACCCAGTTAGTGTTAGCAAATCAACTACAGAGTCCACTGCAAGTTTATGTGCATAGTCAGTGTGAGAACACAAGAAAAACCTGTTAGATGCCATGTTGCGGATGCATGTAACAAAGCTGAAAACCCCTCAGAGAGTATCTGAAAAAAAAGAGCTATTGCAGCTAAATAAATCTTTCCGGAACTAATAGAAAGCCCCATATTCTTAATACAGAGGAGAGAGAGACTCTAGGGGATTATGTTAACAGGCTCCTTCAGGAATTACAGATCCCTCAGCATATCATGCCAGAAACTAAACCATTTAGACACACATGTACACCTGATTAACTCTTTCTGCTGTCCATGAGGATGGTTTTTATTGGGAAGGAACAGGTACATTCTTGACCCCTGAATAATGCAGGAATCATGCTGAGAAAAGCACTGTGTCGGGATGCTTGAGAGCACCAACGGTCCGATCGTGGCAGTTGTTGGGGTCAGGGCCCTAACAGCAGGTCTGGTATCTCTCTGCAAGCGTAAGAAGGATCCAGTAGCCTAAGCTTCATTGGCCATGCTGCAATAATTAAAGACAGGCTTGACTGCACTTCTTTCACCTTCTTCAGTGCTCTCAGGGAAAAGAGGGATTGCAGAAAAGACGTATTACATTGATCCACTCATGGGATGTATTTGGAAGGAATCCCAGAGACAGGCTTGCTATGGAACAGGAGAGCCGACTCTTACAGACACTTCTTTATGGAAAGAAGATTAAGAAATGGGGAACAATAAGAAAAATACCTAAACTCCTTTCCTAAATTATCAGTCGCGATAAAGCCTAGTCCAAACAGAGCTGGTCTCTAATTCTTCAAGATATTCAGAATCATGTTTTCTCCCCCGCAACTCTCTCATTTTATCTTGATCCTCTCAAAGTAGCAGAAATACTAGCAAAGAGAAAGCTTTAACCCCTGAAAAATTATCTTGCATTTTGAGCAGAGGGTGCTCAGGTTACGAGTTGGTTCCATCTGCAGAGAAGATCATTCCTTTCTCCAGCTACCACAGCAATTTCAAAAACACTGGAGTTAGTATAGAATGTAATTTTGTATTGGATTTGCATTTTGTCTTGGATTTCTACTGGTTATACCTAAATGAACATTGAATTAATTGTACCACAATCTTCTGTTGAGAAACAAAATTAATTACAAGATGAATTAAACTTTTTTTTAAAAAACACAATAAATGAATATAGTATATCCCAACACTTAGTAACATTATATTCTTCATTATTTATATTTTCCAAAGGTTGGACTGAGGAAGACGATGAGTGGATAACCCAGATAAACAGACTCCAAAAGCTGATTGACAGACTGGAAAAGAAGGTATGTATTTCATTTCATCTGTTCTTTCTCTCATTTTCAGTAAAGATTTCTGAAGCAATCCTTAAACCACAAATGCCTATCAATAGCCTAGTCGTACTCTTTCCAACTAGTAATGATTGAAACTTCAGCATCAGCCAAGAGAGCTAAAGCTCATTAAATGCCTACATTTTCCTTTCACCTTGCTTATTCCTGTTTCATGAGAGCAAGATCCAATCAATATTTACAGAGCTATATTTTGCAGTGGACAGACAAATGAGCATATTTAATGCTGTACATGCACATGCTGTATATACACAAAGCACAGTCCTGCATATATTAATAACTACAAAAACATTACCAAGGGACTCTTAAGGTTGTTGTATATGTAACATACTTTGTACAAAATGGCTAAAATATGTACATTTTGGGCTTCATGGAAAGCTGTGTGGCTAACAGATTTTTTGATTTTCTGGATAAAGCAAAAATAAAGAGGTTTGATTTTGACAAAACAAAATGGCAAATCCAAAACTAAGTATCTGATTTTGTTTTAAGATATTTTCACCCTTTCTAGGAAACAGCTAACAATTTGGAAATGAAAGCATAACTTCAAATTAAAAAACAAAAACAAAATTTAACATTGAACCCAAAGCTTGGGGTTTTCCATCCCTTCCCTCCCCATATCAATCCCCCCAGGCAAAGCTGTTGTGTTGAATTTGATCAAAATTCTCAAAATGTTAGAAAAAAATTACTGGTCATTTTTAAATTTACCCCCAGAGTCACAAATCCCACCACTGGAAGCTCCAGCCATTCCCCAAACACAACCCACCACAATCTTCTCACTGCCAGCTATCCAACACAGTTTTCCACACTCCCCTTGGACATCTCCACAGATCCAACTTTTTATTAAGATCTGAAAAGTCACATTAATGTACGACTGGAAGATATAGTTGCATTTACTTATGCTTGTTTTGGGGAACATGGGCCTCTCCTTTTAGGATCTGATCTTTTTTTTTCCCCCTCTTGTCCTGTCCCAACTTTCCCACTAGAGTTTGACAGAAAGATTTGTTTCTTCCTCCCGTCAGAGAATAGCGATTTTTAAGAATTCAAACACTTTGCTGGTAACTACAGTCCCAGCAAGTGCTGAGGGAGTTCTCGCCCTGCCACCAGTGGAGTTTCCGGGTGCCTGGAAGCCGCAGGAACTGCCCTGGCTCCTCAGCTGCACAGGCTCCCGCAGCAGTTCCCGAGATGAAGCTCAGCCCTCGGAGGTGCTCTGACTCCAGGAAGTTTGGCAAATGGCCAAAGATACCAAGGCTTCCAAGGGCGCGTAAGGAGCTGAGTAACATTCCTCTGCCCACTTTTTCTGTTTTCATTCAGACCTATTGCTACCTTATACTTTAAAAGATGTTTTATGTCTGTGCTTGGTGGCTTTTTTTTTTTTTTTTAATAGAAGGAAGGAAAGGAGGGCAGAAGAAAAAATGAGGTATAAATTCCTGTATAGTTCCCTATATGAAATGCCCCTGCTGACAGACAATTTCAGATAGCTGCCAAGGGAGAAGCTGAAGTCAGTGAATTTTGGGACCTGGGAGATTTCTTCTTCCTGGTCTACTAGAGCCAGGACTAGTGCACTCTCCGACCCAGGAGGTTTCTCCTGCCCCAGTCTGATAGATGTTGCTGCTGCTGTTCATCTCTGCAGGTCCAGCCAGTGGCGAGGCTGAGCATGTGTAAGCGTGAGGCAGACACACACACACACGCACAGAGCTGGTCACACAGACCAACACAGGTGCCCTCACCAGCACCCACGTAAGCACAGGCAGCCCCCACACAAACACAAGCGCACACAGCCTGATCCTGTTTCTCCTCTCCAGATGATCAGGATGGACGTTCCCTAGTGAAACACATCCACACCCTCACTGTCTAGATGGACAAACACACCACGTTCACAGATCCCTCAAATATCAGCATGGGTTTTAAGGCCATCTGATATTCATGCCCGGATCCCAGGCCCCTTACCCAGTCATTGGCTCAGACTTAGATCTTTGCAGATGTGGGTCTCCTCCTACTCACCTGCTAGTCCAACTTGAAGTTCACCAATAAATTATACATACACATACCTGCACACACAGAAAATGCCTAGGAATGGGATTTAGTAGGTAGATACAATAATTAGTGATCAGGCACAGGGCTCAGCCAGACAAGCATACCAACCAGCAACTTGCTTACATATGACCAGCCTCTCTGATGTTCCCTCCTCTCCATTTTCCCTTGCCTGTCCTTCCCATACCCACCTTGCCCCTCCTGTTCTCTGCCATTGTCCTCTTCCAATAAACGAGCTGCCCCTAATTACCTTTTCCCTATTGACCTAAGTTTTGCTGCATCTGTACCAAAATTTGCTATTTCTGCTACCTAGGCCATCCTAGCCTTAGGCGGTATTACCGATACGGTTACCCTAGGTACTGGTGGCCTTGCACAATTCCACTCCCCCAAAGGTCCTCAATATTCCCTTCAATTATCTGTGAAATCTGATGGTCTCTCGTTTAACTTCCCTTTAACCATCTGTGAAATGCTGCCATTCCTCATGGCACCATCTGTAAACTTTGCCAACTTCTGGCTCTGTTCTCATTGTCTTCAGCAACTTCCCCTTCACGTCCAGTCGTCCAGTCAGTCAGTCAGTTAGCTAAGCCTCAGGCCAGGGCATAGCCATCTGCCTGCACACAGTAGCTTTCCTAGAGTTCATTTCTGCATGAGAAAAGCAATTGCACAGCAGTTGCCACATTAATGACGTTTCAGTAGCAACTTAATCTTTCTGAATAAAGTAGATTTTGAAATTTTAAAGTCCTTCATGAAATTTAACTATCTCTTTTGGTCCAGCTTTACTTCCACCTCTGCTTTGGAAACAGCATCTTGCTAGCCTGCCACAGTTACCTCCTGACATGCCAAAAGGAGTTTAAGGAAATTTTAAATTTAAAAGAATTGTATTGAAAAATGAAACTTGGCATATGGCAATAATGCAATAGAAACCTTACAGAAAACAAACATCTTCTCTATCTGAAGTCTCTGCACTGAGAAATGAGCTATTAAAGATTTTTTCCTCCCGTTTCATGATTTTCTATGCAAATTCTGCATGAGAGGTACAGTTACAAGCAGTTAATGTGCGAATACTCTTTCATTGCTGACTTGCTCTGCCATGTGCTGTTGGTGGGGTTTCCACGTTCATTTGAATTCCAGCTGCATACCTCTTACCATCTTTTCAGCAGGTATAGTATTTGTGTTGGCAAAATGCCTGCTGCCTGAGGTTAATCAATCCTTACCCAACAGGATGTAGAAAAACCTATTTATCTTTGTGACACAAGAGTTGTTTATAATAAGCGAAGCACCACTAATGAACACTGAATCTTGCTCTGCCTGTTTATTGCAATGAATTCTGCTTTTTCAGGTGCTAAAATATCTATGTATCACTGGGTATCACCTGGATCTACTATGTAAATTATAACTTTGTGTGCATTACTAGATGGTGCTTGCATAAATCACTGAATCACGAAGCACACATTTCGTTTCCATAGGAAGCAAGCATACCATTTCCTTACAAATGTACCTGTTTGCTGCTGCCTAGTCTGTCTTCAGAGGCAAGAGCAGCAGAGGAGTGCAGAAACCTACCTTGAATCATTTGCACGCTCTTTTATAATCCTAGAAAACAGTCACTTGTGACTGGAAAAATTTCTGGAAAAGTTTCTTTTGTATAAAGTTGTCATTATGACATAAGAGTTGCTAATATTCAGTTTATTCCAAATGACTATGCTTGCTCATCTCCATACGACAATTCAAGCGGACAGCTGTCTTTTCTGAATAAAGTCCAACATACACTTGTGAACAAACAGATTCGTTACAAATGAAAAAACTAGCCATTTTTGTTTTAAGCTACTTGATTTGAAAAAGCAAAAGCATTATAAATAAAAGTATACAGAACAGTCTAGGTTGAATTTAACCAACTGAAATGTGCAACACTGTGCAAACAATGCTTATACTAGATTTGCAGCTAATAAACAAGGGGTTTAATTAAAATTTCTGGAGATAAAACAGAACCTAGCTATTAGAATAGTTTGCTAAAAAAGAAAGTCTAGATTACATCTGCAGTATTACCTCTTATATTTCCATTTTTTTCAATTGCCTGAAAGGACCTAAAGCTTGAGCCATTTGAAGAAGAAGTTTTAGAAGAAAATGCAAGATCTGTAAGTGTTTTTCAAGATAATGACTTTTGACATTTGATTTTCAATTCTAGGTATTGAAACAACAATCTCACCTGATCTCAGTTTGTTTAAAAAAAAAAAAAAATCACTTTTCCAAGTGATAAGAATCCATTATAGTCAGCAAAATACGCTGTGCAAGAAGCAATAAAGCAAAACCTGTAATACTTGGACGTAACTTTTAAAACAATTTTTGCATTGTTTTCAACAGTACAGTGAGCCAAAAACAGCTCACAAAAGGAGGAAAGGGCATCATTAATAAGATTTACCAACATTGGCAGCAATGTTTATGGGGTTGTAGCTTCTCTGCTCCTTTAGTATCACTTAAAGCTGCATGCATGCTTTAAAACAGGGTTGTACAGCCTCCCTCCCTCACAAAACTCCTACAAAAAACCTTAAGAAAGATGAGAGAACATCTAGTGTTAAGAGACAATGACTCTTACAAAATCAAAATCATATCCAGAAATGAACTTACAATTGTGTTCATGTCCCAAGATTCACCTCAATTTTTCAAATACCCTAGTATTCCTAAATTTCCAGACTTTGAACCTAACAACAAAATGAAAATCAAATACATATAGAAAAAAATAACCAAAATAGATATTTATCAAATTGCTAATTTTAAAGAGTTACGTTAGATTTTTTTCTTAAATGAGATCAAACCAGATTACTAGACTGGCTGCTTTATGAGGGGGTAAACCATAACACAACAGTATCAATAATTAAGACAGAAGAGTCAAACCTGTGCTATAGATTAAATTGTATCAGTCAGGTGTTTCTTTAAATAGTTATTCAGGGAAATTGGCAAGTTTCAATGGATGAGTCAATATGCAAGCTACTTAGTGATGAAACTAAATGATAAGCACAGTAACTAAGATAAATAGGTCTTCTCTAATGCTAACTGTTTCTACAGTTTTCACTGTTTATCAAGATTATTCATTTTTTTACAGAAAGGTGGAGAAAAAACTCCTATTCATTATCTAACATGGGCTGCCTTAGGCATCTCATTCAGGTATGAGTCAGACCTCTGAAAGGTAAAAAACTGCATTTCCTAAACAGTCAGAAAAGGAGATAAGAGAACCTCAATGAAATGCAACACTGCATCTAATTCAAATTATGTGAATATCCTCTTATCTCAAACTTCACTCTTGCTTGCATACACATTCACCAAAGGAAACATGTTGACTTTATTATTAATTTCAAAGATCAATGTTTGCTTTGCACTTTTCCAAAGAGACTCTCTCATCCAGAGTTTGGACAACTCTCCTCCTTTTTCTGAGGTGGACACTCATTTGGGGCATTTTCCTCTTTGGAATTCCATTCTGTGCATCAGCCTACCTAGATGTAAAAGCCATAGTCAAAAGCTATTCTACTTATCCCTTTCAGGGCACTAAAACAGGCACTGCAAACTTTTAAGGGAACTTGTGGCTTTTCTTCAGTGATGCAAAGTTGTTTTTTTTAATCATTTTATGACAGATTTTCTTACCTTAAAGTACAAGGAATTCATAGCACCATATGGCAATAATATTGTAATGTTATTTGTATCAGCACATAATGATTGTTCAACGTCAAATGTCTGTGCTAGAAGAAGAAATAGAGGCATTCCGGCTTGCTCTGAAACAGTACGTGGAATCTGCTTCTGCTCAGGGTGGCTGCTTGCAGTAAGTACAGTGTTACTACTTGGGCTGAAGGAAGGAATGTAATATATTTCCTTGAATAACCTCTAAGTTGCAGCAGACTGTTTATGAAGAGAGAATTTGCAACATCTTCCTTCCTGGGTGGATTATGCATGTGTATTAAGATAGAGTAGTTATAAGACAACTCAAACCAGAAAGATGTCAAAAGTATATGTGAGTACTTTCAGTAATATCACAAAAATCTAATGAATAAAAATTAAACCTTACTGTGAAAAATCTGCATCCTACCACTCCTTTCAAAAAAACAAACAAACAAACAAAAAAACCCCACACAGGCTATTCCAAAGATAGCCCCCACTCTTTTAAGGCTTCTCAGCTGTGCAGGGCACCAGTTCACAGCTTCCTGAGGCTCCTAGGCTGACAACCTCCACGGGAAAACTCATTTGCCATCCTCTACTGGTGATCATCCTGGTAAGCGAGCAACTTATTAGCTTGGTTGCCAGCTCTCTGGTTGGAAGTTTTCAAAATCATCCATTTTGCTTATCTTTTTAAGATTTCCAGTCATAATGAAGAATAAAAAAAAAAATTTGAAAAGCACAATTTCCTTGAAACAGAAAATGTGGTGCTGCTTTGCTCCTTTTAGAACAAAATAAAGCATTCGAATGGGGTCAAGAATTAGTTTTGAGTCACCTACTGTACTGAATTTCTTAATTGAACATACTTGAGAAAGCTACTAGAGATCATTATGAAACAAATATTTTTATAACATATACAAACATGGAATCTTCTCATAAATTAAGGACATGAAAGGTAGCCTTCAAATGTATAAGCTTTGTCACTATGAGATCATCACACTTACAATGATCTTATCAATAGGTTTTATACGAACATGGAAAAGAAAGTTAAGCTGGAAGATGAAAAAGTGACCATTCACTGGTTCACTTGTAATGGTGGACTTATGAGGAAAATAAAATTCTCACGTGAGCCAAGAGATGGAAAAAGCAAAGAGAAGCCCCCCTCCTTCTGAAAATTAACATCCATCAAAACACTTCAGTGACTGCAAACTTGTCAGTAGAGAGAGCCTACACTACTGTAGAACACAACTTAAGCAAAAGATGACAAAAAATTACTTTCTTTCCCAAGTTTGCAGGCATTTGGTATGTCAGTGGTGCCACCTACCGACTGTTTTGGAGTTTATCCACGTTTCAGTGTAGCCACATTTACAGTTCTTGATCACTGTTAGTATTTTACAATGTACTTTTTCACACAGCAGGAGATAGTAACACGGACAAATCACATGAATTCATTATTTCATTTCAGCATGAAGTATAATCTGAGACCAGTTTTCAAGCACATTACTAGTAAGACTAGCAATCTCATACTTGGGCACTCAGAGAAATAGACAGCTATACTTTTCGTGCTATGCATCTAACCACCAGTTTGAGTACCCAAATGCAGAATTTCCTGAGCATATCAGCTTTCTAGCAGATAATAAGCAGGATGATTTTGTGGGAGTGATCATATATTCTGTGGGTCACTTTTTACTCATGATAAATTGATAGCTGAATGGCATGAGAAAAACTATGAACGATATTATTTAGAAAGCATATCTGCAGCAAGCATCAACATACCTTTCCTTATACTCCATTGCTATTTGCTTCCACAGCACCTAAAATCTATGCCACTTTGATGGATTTCTCACACAGAGGATAGGCTTTCCACAAAGTAATTCTTCAATGAAACAGCGTGATTTACTCTACAGCTTGCTTAATCTGTTCTCTATGTGCGATATGCTGTATTAGCTGATTTGCCCTGAACCACAGTTGGATTAATTTTCTGTATTACTGATTGACATTTCTTTATATAAATTATCCTAATTATTGGAGCAATATGAAAAATGAGTTTCATAAATAAGTGTCCATAACTACAAATACTAAACAATACTTAAAAAAGCCATGAAAATACTCATTATCTCATAGACAAAAGTTTTTAAAAAAAGCTTTATTTTGCAATAAATTGCAACAAATTGCAAGTTTATTCATTTGCAATATATATCTTTCAAAATCTACTGATTTGTTCTTTAAGGTTTTTTTAGTCACTGTTTTGTTCACACTTAAGCAAATTGGAAAAAACATGCACATCTGGTAGCTTTGCCATGTTTGATTAAATTAGTTCTGTCCTACAATTCTTAGCTTTTCCATACAGAAGTTTTCAAATGACTCCCGCTTCATCGTTTATGAGTTCTGGGAGAACAGCAGTACCTGGAATCGGTAAGTATTATCTTTTGCATTACAGAAAGTTTTGAAGGTTAGAGAGCAATTGTGTAGAAGTGCTGAATATAAGTTACTCTACATATGGCTACCAATATCTTGCTAAATGCATCACCATTAATATTTCACAACAGTAGTTCAATCACCTAAAACTGAAATATATTGAAATATATTTATATTTTAGTTAAAAATATCAAAAAGACACAGCTAGTCTTAAGAGTGCAGAAAAAGGCTGAAAGTGAAGACAAAGATACGGCATCAGATGGACAGTAGTTGATCGCAGACTAAAGAACAAGGAAACAACAATATTGGCATAGTTCAGTGATGAGAACGAAGAATTAAAAAAAACAAAAACAAAACAAAACAAAAAAAGGAGTCAATGAATGAGACAGGAAGCATATCGTCCAGCAACACACTTAAGCATGCAAGGAGGAATGAGGAGCTCTCAACACTTCCCAAATCCACGTTGCAAAACCCCATCAGACCAATTCCCAAAGCGTCTCTTTGGGCCCAAAACAAAAATTATAGTGATCAAAAGTCCTAACAGCTAAGTTCTAGCCTACAGCACACATGGCTGAAAAAAAGGAGTAGAAAGTTCTTCCTTAACTATTTTTACTGTTTTTAAAAAATGTAAGATCGTAAATTTAGGATCTAGGCAGAAACCGTTCTAAAGGAAGATGGAGAATTCTCTTGAAGCTTAGTATCTTTGCTTTTGAATAAAGCCCACTTCAAAGCAGGTGAATTTACTTTCAAAAGACTAAAGAAAACTGGTAACACACATCAACACATCTGGAACACAAAGACTGCTCTACTGGGTCACAACCAAGAGATGAGTATCAGGATAAGAAAGACAGTTAACGGTACAGAATAAAAAGTGTATTTTTTATAAAGAACTTCACAGTTAATCTTCTATTATCATCATTGTCTGTTTTGAAGCACAAAATCTCTCTTACAGTATTTATTAACTGTAACAAATCTGGATACTCCTGATATATGTGAGAATATTTAGTGCCTTTAAAAACTTGTTATATTCTCATTTTTTATAATTATTTAGCCACCTTCAAATGAATTACAGCAAGACATTCCAAAGAAATAATGTGGACTTCTTGGAAACCCCAGAACTCATGACAACAATGCTAGTCCCTGGTAAATATCAATTTTTCATAAAGTTTTATTTGTTCCATGTGAAGAGTTCCACTATATTAGTATGTTCTGTATGCAGAGCAACTGTGTATCACCACCCTCAGTCATATCTTCTTTTGTAAAATATGGAGGGGAAAGGAAGTCTAACATTTGTATTTTAAGAACAAGAATGTAAAATCTATCAGCCAGAGTAAGATCCACAGTGCCTTATTTTATGTGGTACAAAGCATTATGCCAGCATATATTATTCAAGAAAATATCTGGAAGATACGATACTTATTTGTGAATAGTAAAATGGATCCAGTTAAAGATCTGCAGGCAAAAAAATTATTTTCTGATGAAGACTTCAATTTAATTATATTTGTGTTGACTGAATGGAGTCTTAAATGACCAGTAACCGATATTTACCAACCAATTAATTGTACATGCTTCCTGCTATGTAAAACAGGAAAAAATCCTACTGCGAAAAGTGTTAAATATTCCAAATTATTATTTCTAATACAAGCCAATGTTGCAAAAACCATCTTCTCTCTCGAAGAAACAATAGTTAGAAGAGACGGTCAAGGATGAAGCAAAACAAGAATCAGTCCCTGTTTGCAGAAAGAGGACAGCAAAATTAAGTATTTTACCTTAGACAGCACAAATCTGTTACAATGAAATTCTAGTTTCCCATATCTTTATTGTCTACATGAAAAAAAAAAATCCACCTAGTAAAAGAAATTACCTAGTCCTAGGTGACCTGAAGTCTCTCCTTAAAATAAACCAGCCAAGAAATTTTCAGACTTGATGAGCCAGCTATGAACATAAAAATATATGCCAGGGATTCCTGCAGTATAGGGGGATTACAGTTAATGAACCCAGAATCCCTTCAAATCAAATTTATTACTGGGAAATTGCTAGTGGTAAGACAAAAACTTGGCTCTAAGAAACAATGCAGCCCTTCCCCAAACTTCTTTGTGTCCAAGGGCTAGAACGGGTAGGAGCCAGGAGTGTTCCATGGCTGGTTTATCCATGGCTAAAGAAAGTGCAATTAGCAAAATAAAATGTAAACGTCATTTTAAAGTGCCTAAATATAAATGGCTGAAATTGGGCTTAAAATGATTATTACAGCATCCATTCTGACTGCTAAATAGGATTTTAGACTATAGCAGTCTATCCTGGAAGATAGTTGCCATAGAAACATTTCTCATCATGCATTCCCTGCTGAGCGGAGGGAAGGTGAAGTGATGCATTCAGTTATTTTTACAGTTTTATAGATTACCTGTATTTTAGAAATCTGTGTGTAGATATCTGAACTATTTTAATGGGAAGCACTTCCTATATATAAACTATACAGGTCATATTCATATTTGAAAGACAGAAAATGCTCATGGTCATCAGAAAAAGAAAAAAAAAAAGATGGCTGCAATGCTACCAATATATTTTATAAAAGAATTTTAGACAGTGTAAAGGGATTTGTAAATCCCTGTAAAATCAGGAAAAAACCCACAACCCGTTTACAATTAATACAAAGGCTGTATTTTAAAAACAAATTTACCCCAGCTCAAATGCAACTACTCCTTTTACACATCCAGGTAACAAAGAAATGAAACAATTCTAAGTCATATTCTGAATCTGACTCAATAGAAGATTATAACCTAAGAGTCTTTACTCAGATGAGCAATTAAAATTAAGAACGATACACTTACCTGGCTAAGGATGATTCAGGAAGACGTGGGTTTTCAGGACTGTTAGATCCAATATTATCCTAAAGCCATAACTACTGGAGATAGCAAATTAATTTACTATCAGTTAACAGGAACCATGATCTATTACAATCACTTGCACACCTGTTAACTGACCAAGTTGCTTCAGGTCAATCTACCAGAGTGGCATGAATCATTCAGTTCCATCTTTAATTGAAAGCCTAATCTTTATATAAAGATCTGAACTCTGAGGACACTAAAGAACCTTTTGGCGAAGAAAACAAAAGTTAGAGGGAAAATGTTTTAACACTTATGGCACTATGACATTAACTATTAAGTTGACATTCATTTGACCAAAGTTTACTAATCCACTGATGTGTCAGAGACTAACAAACTTTCATAGCCCAAAGTCAGGTAGGATTCTTAAGAATCTTAAGATTCTTTTTCAAGAATTAAATTTTTCAGAAAAAAATGCCAAAAACTGAAGGATTTATGGACACATCCAGAGAGACAAATCCTATTAATGAATCTAATCCCCAAAACACACAGTGCAAAAAAGCATGGTCCCTGAGCCCTTAACATCCCTCCACTAAAGGGACTTAGCATCTACCTTTCCTCTCCTTGCTTTGTCTCTCTCCACAATCTTGCAGTTCCTTTCTGCATAAGGTTCAATTTCAAAAGGCCAAAGAGGAAGGACTGCTGGGGAAGATGTACTGATGTGTTTTATTCTGGTCCTATCTATAATCTGGTGATTACAGCTTTTCTTTTCTGTGAATGACCTTCAATAAATCCATCAGATCTCTTGCTTTTGGGGCAAAACACTCAATTTCTAGAATTGTGTAAAAGGATAACAGCAGGTTTGAATGATGTCACCAGGAATAACAGTCACTAAAGGCAGCACTATCATTCAGGGGACACTCTGTTCCGCTAAAATACTGACGCATGCAGTAGGACTATATCCGCATTCTTTGAGAGACTTGCCCTCTGGCATTTGCGTGCTGAATTCTATGCAACTGTATCTGAGACTATCCAAAGAAGCACTAAAGAAATGTAAAATCTTTTCCTTAAGCATTCCCCCACCAAATATGCTCAGCTTTCCTACCATCTGAAGTATTTTCCCCGTGCATGGAGTGGTTTTGTCCTTGAATGTATGCAGCTTTCATAATAAAATAGTATCAGCTGCACATATAAATGACCATTTCTTCATACCAGTGGTGACATATGCATTAAAAATGTTTTATTTAGTTTTACAAGAGGCAGAAAAAGAAATACTGCTTAAGTAAAAATAAATAAATTCTCTTCTCTTTCAGCATCATGGTGGGTCCTCAATAACAACTAGAAGCTGTGGTTCCAAGTAATGTTAATGGCACACCATTATAGTTTCTGTTACAGCAACATTCATATAGCAGTATATAGGTATCCTGGGTAAGAGATTATGATGTGATTGTCATTATAGGTGTGATCTTTCCATTTTAAAATATGAAAAGTTACACATTCTCTTCTTGTGACTAGCTCAGTGAAACAATGCATTCTAAAAGCCAAAACAGGACAACTGTGCTAAATTGTTTGCTGTGTACATTCAAACCAGGACAAATGATCAGAGAAGCGTGTCTTGATTGGTGTGACTAAGTATTTGTGAATGGTTTTAGCCTTACATTAATAAACAGTTGTTACTTCATGCCGTTTTCTCCTTTTTTGAAAGGAACAGGTATGAACTTGAACACATGTATTGTCATAACTTGTTGTCTTCTATCTTAAAGAAAGTCATCAGTTAGGAGAATAAGCACATGGACAACTTTTTGTGCTAACACAGAACTTCACCCAGAGAGGAGATAATCTGACCAAGAAAAGACAAGGCAGTACCATTTTCTCTTCCCAGCCCCTGCCTTCCTTTCCCCCAACCTCCTCCTCCCCCCCGAAATATGCCTGTCGGACTGCTTTGGATCCCTCACAATCAGTGTGCTTTGAGCCCCACGTCCTGAATACTCAGGAAATAATTTTCATTATATCAGATCCTAAAACCGTCAGTTCACTGTTAGTTCTCATAAGAGAAACTACTGTTAGATCATAAACAGCCATAAACCTATAAGGAGAAGTACCATCTTCCGTGAGAAGTCATGCTGTTGTCCCTTTGGCATCTAAGCAGCAGGTGTGCCCTTCAGCTCAGAAATAAACCCACACAGCTCTATCACCACATCTGTGACTCCTCTCAGTCCAAATAACCCACTGGGATGTTGTGCTTGCAATTATGTTTGTAGCTCATTAAAAAAAAAAAAAAAAAAAAAACAGGAAGAGACTAGTGTAACCTCACACCCCCATGACAGGTTGACAAGTTCTATGTACTAAGTGACCACTCTCTCCACTCATCTGGCAGTCCCAGGGAAGATCAATATGAAAGAAACACCCCCTTGAGAAATCTGAAACAGGACAAATAGCAAGCTTCTTCTCTATCTGGTTATGGAGTTGGGGAGACCAACCCATCTATCAAGAAGCCCCCAGCTGCTAGGAAGTCAATGCCTCTAGTAAGTCCTTCATCATCACCCCCATCTTCTGAACACAGGAATGCCTGGGGTGAAGCACAGTATTCTACGGAAGTGTCAGTCATGCTGAAAGGTATCTTAAAGTGGCAGTACTCATTATGTAAAATCAAAAATGAGCCCGTTCCAGAAAATGCTGCAAAAGGTAGCGTCACAATGTCCACACTGAACTGCCCTCTAAATGGAGAATAAACACAAAGTTCAGAGTTGCGACATGTAAGCAACCTTCCCTGGGCATGCTCCCAGAGGTTTTAGCACTGTGTTGCAACAACGTCAGACCAAATGGTTCAGATGTCCTCCAGATACCTCCCCCTGCCCTGCACACATCCAGCGTAGACTGATACACACAAGATTTCAAATAAAGGGCTTTACACATTGGGATTTAGACATCCAAGAAATAGGAGCTCATTGGGCACATATTAGACCATCTTACTTCTCATGGGTCAATACATTACGCATAACTGAGAATACATCTAATGCCTTTTGTGACCTTTATATAAATAGAAACATCAACTAACTTGGAAGCCTAAGAGCAAGCATGAATGGTAGAGAGAGAAGATGAAATCTTAGCTAAGAAGAGGCCTTACCATGCATAATTGTTTTAAACTAGCATTCATTAAACTAGCATTCGTTAAAAAAAGAAGAAAAAGTCTAAAATAGAAACTTTTATAACATATGTATAGACATGAACAAACATATCTTTGAAGATCTTCCTGGAAAAGAAACTTCATGGAAACATGCTGGAAAAAGTTCTAGTAGGTCATATCTCTCCCAACACTTACTATTCTCCTTTATATATTTACTAGTAAACAAACATTTGAATGAATAATAGACAAGAACAAATTTGAGTTTCACTTAAGAGTTTTGAGACAGCTACATACAGGAATAACCTTCAACACATACTGAGGAAATGATCCATATTATTCACTCTAAAATGCTTCTAGTGATAAAAAAAAAAAAGAGCAGATTTCAGTTCTTTGTAACATTACTTGTAAACACTACACTGTAAAATGTAAATGTAAAATACACTTGCAAGATAATTTTAATCCACAATGACAGAATTTAAAGTGATTGTCAAACTGTTGCTAAATATAAATGAAATAGAATCTGTAGGACAAGCTTATCTGCATAGTTCCAGGGCAGGAAAAAAAAAAATCTAGTATTTACCAAGTGTCCCCCGCAAGTTTTTAGTGCGATTGCAATCCTATCCAATATACTCCAATTTAGTTTCCATTATCATTTGCTAGAAAGGTTAAAAAAAAGTGCCTTTGGCATCAACAGGATGTTATGGCAAGTCTGAATGCAGAAAATTTTGAAGACAACTATATTCATATAAAACAACTATTGCTGAAGCTTGTCAACTGAAAAAATGTTTTCAGAAAACACACAAAACTACTGCTCTCCACTTTTCTTTTTAACACTATTCTAATTTAAGAAAAAAGTTACACCATCCACTATGAATTGGTATACACCTTCCCCATATGAGACAAATGATTAAGTGCTGTCTTGTTCTAGAATATTTCCCATTATTTCTACTTTGTAAAGTCAAAAACACCGGACAATATTATTTGTGAAGAACTTTAAAAAAAATACAGTGCCTAGACAGTTCTCTTGTATTGACCAGCAATGAAGGATTTTTAGTTTTAGGGAAACTGTTAATAACAAGCTATTTCATAGCTTGAAAGAAGGTATGTATACACAGAAGATTAAGGCATCTCTTGTGTCAACAGGGAGTTATCAAGTGAAGAGAAAAAACAAGTGAAGTTTTGACCCTCCAAAAAAATAAGCTAAAGCAGTGTGTATGCCTAAGTCATTTGAAGTTTGATACAGCTGGTAGTTATTGTTCCATTATTACTGTCACGGAAGAGAGAGGGAACAAGCAAAAAGTCAATTCAAGTATTGGTTTAAAGTTTACAGTCAAACAAACTATATGGTTAGATAACACAGCTGATTCAAGGAAAAGTCTGTCACAGAGAAACAAAAAATTATTTACTTCCACTATAATTGTATTATTATCTCAGACATTACAAATTAAAGGTTTGACTTTCAAAACATTCAGGCTATTACAGATAGAAATAGGCATTTCTGTAGATTTCATAAGGTCCTGTTTTCATCTGTAGGCACTCAAGTACCTTTAAAAATCTTCTGTAAAAATATGCTTTACATGTAGGTCCTTCACTGATGGATCTCTCATCTTCCAAACAACGTATCACTTCCTGCATAAATCAATAAAAGTGTTGCTGTTCTCCTGTAAGACAGACAAACCCTCAAATTACTTCAGTTATATGAGGTCATTTAAATGAAGTTTCCATGCATCTCCTTATAAACCTTTTCTACTCCATGTACATTTAATTATTTGATGTATTTCAGATTAATCCAAATACTTATTCCTTCATTCATCATCAAAATTTATTAACCTGAAATCTTTCTGGCTGACTGGGTCAGCACAACAGCATCAGCTTAGTTCAAATGCTGAGCTGTGTACAAGTACAGCTGCTCCCCACATCTCCCCTCAAAAAGACCATGTTGTATGGGACAAATGCAACCCATAGGCCACTAACTGTAACAGCATCTCTCTTGTTAAAGGCACCCTATACTCCCAGAAGCTTTCTCCATCTGAAAATACAGTTTTCAGTCATGGATGGGCATAAAAATTTATTATTGACATCAAAACTTTGGTACTAGGAAACTCTTAAGATGGAAAAGAACTTTTTTAATACCCCACTCTGCAGCAAAGTGGTAACAACCACCTGTTCCTGAAATACTAGATCATTGACATGCTGCAGGTTTGCATGCTTCCCATTAGAAATTGAGAGTGGGTTTTTTGGTTTGTTTTTAAGCACCATTCATTTAATTATATGTGCATCTCATTGATCCTTCTGGCTTGTCTGTAGAGAAGTGGGTAGCATAGGACCACTTAACACTCTGGAATTTTCTGGTATAACTATAGGATCTACAGCATGAAAGAAACTAAAGTGCAGAGGAAAGAGGGTGGAAAATGAAACAATAAACCACCACTTGCTGTTCAGGTAAGCAAATTAAGTCCTTTTGCATACTCCACTGAAAAATCCTGCATAATGATATAATCTGGATAGAAGCATTCCACTAGCAATTCTAGAGGTGCTCTACCAGAAGAGCACCTTCTTTAGAACACTTACCAGGATGCCATAAGCAAGGAAACCCACCTCAGCAGTTAATCTTGAAAAATCTCACAATAGCAATATTCATATGAACTCCCACAATCAATTCAGCTCTCCTACAGGATGTTCTTAGAATTAGCCTGCATCTTTCCTACCCTTCTAGAAACGACAACTGCTGTGAGGATGATTTTTTTAAAATTAATGGGAACTTAAGAGGACATTTGCTTAGACATCTAGTAAAATCTGATAAAAGAGACAGCTTTCACAGACTCCCCAAACAAAAATTTACTGTTTGAACCAAAGCTAGAGCTATGTACTTGTCCTACAGGCTTTCCGCTGTTAATCAAGTTCTCTATTTCAGTGAGGAATACTCGAACTCTTGACATTCAATCTCAATAGCAAGGTGTCACAAAGCAGACAATTTAAAATGATGGACTGATGCACCATTCTGATGTCTGCATTTCATCAGAAGGAGCCTGAAGTCATTGCCTTCTCTGGCTAAATTAGTTTTGAACCTATCTTCACTTTTTCTTGTTTGATTATAGGTACATTCTCAGATTACATTGTCAAGAATTATGAAACGCTTTTCCTTCAATCTACATATTATAAGAAGTATTAAGAAGAAAAAAAAAATCAGTAACAGGCTGCAGCCTTCTACATGACATTATGCTCAGACAACTATTCTCATTTGGCTCTCCACTGGATAGAAAATTTGCTTATTCAGTGCCAGTGTTTTAAGGGGACTTGTACATTGATGAGTTCTGCAGTTTGAACAAAGGTCCCTTCTACCTCTGTGTTGACTAACCTGTTCTGTATTTCATGAAAATCTCACCATCAACCTTTTCAAGGGAGGTAGTTAGCTCGGAAAAGGAAGTAAGGTAGGTCTTTGTCTATCCTATGAAATGTCTGCAGTTACTGTTTTTTTTTTTCCATTTCGAAACATGTTTATCACTCCTCTTTCTTGAAATTCACCAAATATCTTCTCACACTAATGCATGAGCCCTGAAAGTAGCATGTATCAGTTGACAGGTCAAGTCAAGTTTAAGGTATTCCTTGGGCCAGATTCAGCTTCTATTCTATTCACAGATTCCTACAGCTGGATTCCCATATAGAATAACTTAACATCTCAAAGTTTTTCAGTGCTTTCTGTAGGAAATGACTAGTTGGGTAGTGTACACACATCCCCTGAATAAAAATTTTGTTTCAGAGTATGGCAACAGGAATTCTAACACGGTTCAATCCTTAGACCATTTCCTTAATTGAAACTGTAGCAAAAATAATTTCTTATGCAGGCTAATGGCACACAATATACAATGCATTTAGAAAAACTGTCTAAAAAACTTCTACAAGGGGAGCAATTATTAATGTTTGCCACTTCAGGCTAAAGAAGAGGGGGGAAAAAAATAGGACAAAGACGACACTGTTGGAAAGTTACAGGTAAAGTTTCATCTTGAAACTTTCTGCAAGACTTAAGATGTTTCATAATTCCACTACTATTAAAAGAAAGTTTCAAGTTGCATTTCTAAATGACTAGTTAAAAAAAAAAAAAGAAGAAAAAAGAAAAAACTTTACCAAAACTAGAGTTATTTTTTCACATTTTCACCTTACTTTTCAAATTGTAAGGCTCTTTCCTTGGGGGGGGGGGGGGGGGGGGACAACCAATAAACTAAAGACAAGAACCACACACAAAAATCCCCAGACCACTCACTTAAGATACAAAAACCCCTTCAAACTACCAAATCAAATCCACACATACATACACGTTGCCTTAGGAAACTCAAGATACAGGAGAAGAGGAAGAAGGAAAAAAAAAAAAAAAAAAAAAAACAACTAAACCACCTCCCCCCCCCCCCCCCCCCAAACACAAAAATACAAGTGCTGAAACTTTTCTCCCTGGGAGCAGGTTTTCAAAAAGTAAAGCCTTATATCATCTTGAGGATAAATATGCCAGAAAGATGTAAAAAATGAGATCATGGAAGGGTGATAACTTATATATAAGCTTTTTTTTCCAGAGAACAGAAATTTAAGAACTTAAGAACTGCCTCAAATTGCCGCTAACACAGTACTCATTTGGAAACAGTTCTCCTTGATAGAGAAGGAATACACCGTGACCTCAAAAGCAGGCTGGTATGCAGCCCAATTTGATACTGTAACATTTATACCCCAGAATAATTCTCCATATGTGATCTATAGAATATGAACTACAATAATTTTCCTCTTAGTACATGAAGCATTTTAGGATTATTTCAGTTCCATGTTTAAGGTACCACTCCTGGATATCCTGCACAATCATCATTCATTTCTCCCCAATAAATACAGAAATGCATTCTGCAGAAACACTGACTAGAGACAACAGTAACACAAAATTGCATTAAAAACTCCTTTACAGTGGACACTGATCTTAGGCAACTAAAAAACACAAAGAAACAAACAACAACAAAAACACAATACACTGGGATTAAGCTTTCACTAAACCAGAATTTTACCAAGATTGTTTTCTTTTATTTTAAAGAAACAGAGCTGCATTAACATAGAATGCCAAAGCTACAATGTACTATCGTTTCATACAGATCCCAAATTTGGGAACACATATCTGATCTTTTTCTTAAAGACAAACACCCTTTTTCCTTTGTATAATTCTTGCCATGGTAAAATGCCAAACACTGTTTGGGGAAGTTACGTACAACAGCAACAGAGCTATAACTGCATAGTAAGTCTTTTCAAGGTTATATCAATTTGGCAGACTGGTTTGAAGAAGTATTTTTCTTATCAAATGAGTAGTCAAAACCTCCATGACCATTTTTATAATTTCATTTAATACGCAAAATTCACTTACTGGTTTTTCAAGTACAATTGGATGATCAGGAAGAAACTTTGGCTTCTCTTGAGAAAGTGAAACACTTGAAAGCTTTAAAAGGAAGTCTCTGCTGTATTTGATTCTTTCTGTAAATACACAAAATTATCCAGTTATTTCAACATCAATGCTTAAGGCACTCAAGCCAGGAGTAAGAGACTTTGATTTCTTATAAAAGGGTAGAACTGCATGTGAAAAGAGCAGGTATTCAAGTCTCAGCCTGAAATGGCATACTTGTGGTAAATTACAGAGCATTTCCATTTTACTCTATCAAACTGGCTCAGTAAATATGGAGGACTATTCTGACCTAACAGAAGTTTCATTGTTTTAATATAAAGGAACACAGCCAAAAGTGAATCCAACCTTACACCACAGGTAGACTCCCAGTACCTTGCTCTAATTAACAGAAACATCACAAATTGGTCTTGAAATCCTAAAAGGAAATTTCTCCGAATTAGTAACAACTCACACCATCAAGGTGGTACATATTTATGGGACAGATAACATGAAAACAAACTGAGTCTCTTTTCTTGGAGCTATTAAGTTGATGTCTTTCAACCACTAAAAATAATCAAGTCTGCTGCATGTAACCTGGCAAACATTAATACCAATGAACTAGTTTGAAGGGATTTACATGGACTTAACAAAAGTTGAGGTCTATGCTACATTTGGTTTGTACCACTCTCTCTATTCTACCATAGCCTAAGATAACATGTCCACCCAATATGGGGTCAGATATGCTAAAGCGCAGATGCAAGAAGAAAGGAATGGGGCAAGAGGAACGAACCTTATTTCTTTGTCCTTGGTGACAAAGAAGTTTGTTCCTTAGGAACTGTAATTTAGTCACTTGTTTTCTTCTTAGGCTGTATTCTGTTGACAGGAAATGCCTTGAAATCAAGTATGAGTGGGATTTTTCCTGCTTTTGACAAGTGATTGTAATAACTGCTGAACCTAAGTGAGGGAAATGGTTAACCTTAACAACAGTTTAAAGAAAGTGAGCAAACACGAGAACTCATGGATTGGTGGTTTTCCCCTCGTTTAAAGAGATGTGAACAGGAGAAACAAAATGCAAGGAAGTAACTGAGGCAGCAATAGAAAGCCTTTACGAAAAGCTGCAGAGACACTAATTGGAGGCATACATATATTACCACTGAATTGACATCAAATGGAGTTTATTAGCTAGCATGAGAGGTAGAGCTGCAGACAAAATGAAGTTTGAAAGGAAATTTGATAATATGACATAAGAGGAAAAAAATGAGATTATGATTTATAGGCAGCAGCTGAACAACAGGACCTCTAAAGTTGTTTCGCTGTGAAGTAAACCGCTACAATAATTAGCAAACAAGCAAAAAACCTTTGAAAACAAGCATAGGAACAAGTTTGCCATCTCAACAAATGTAGAGGAGACTCAGGAAGGAGTCATAGAGCAGTTAACCATGATGGAAGATCCAAAGTGATAACTAACACAAGAGACCAGAACGGGACAAGGAAAAGCAAATTAAGATTTTGTAGAACAGAATAGGTTCTGCGCACCAAAAGCAGAGTAGATGAGAAAGGATCAGAAAGCCGTTACCAGCAGACACAGACACAAACTGACAAGCCTGCCACAGACCACAGCCAGAGACGGCTGGTCCCTCCACCAGGGCCAAGCATAAGAGAGAGGAACCTGACCCTAAAAGGGAATACAAAAAAGAGACTCACCTTCCAAGCCAGTAACGAATGACAGCGTAGAATGACAGCATCCTCAAAAACCTGGGGATGGTAACCTCTCAGGCTGAGGAAAAATATGGAAGGCCCAAATAAAATTTAACAGAACACTTTCAATTCTCAGGTGGTAAGAGCAAACTGTATCTCCAAAAATTACTTAAGAATTGCAAATTACAGATAAATATCTGAGATGATGGGGATAAGTTCATAGGAAAATCTGTCTCTGAATGAACAGATCAACTAATCCGGAGTACTGTCACAGTTCCTATGACACATTTAAGAATGAAGAAATAAGCAGGAGGTGATGCAGAGAAGGATTTTAAAATGATTTTGGAAACTGAGAACATACATTAACAAAAAAAGGAGTACAAGTTTGGCTTGTTTAACCTATCAAAGAATGACAGAAAATACGATTGTACTTTATGACTACCAAGTGATGAGCACTACAGAAGTGATCCATGAAGTGATCCATGTTGAAAAGCACAAGGAACAACCCTTATGGACAACATTGGCACAAGAACAACTGTCCTGCGAGTATGCCATGACTACTCCAATAGTAAAGGACTGACTTAAACGGACTAGAGGATGCAACTCAGACCTGTATTCCCAAACACAGAAGCAACATGTGTATGTATACAAAACTAGGATTGTACGAAGGAAGCTTTCGTGCTTGAGTTCTACCAGTACAAGACAAGTACACCCAAAACACTGCCCAGACACATCTTTTTACACAAGCAAGTCTACCAGTGGAAGTTTCCCACCTCAGTTAAGGCCAAATTCTACACTTACTCTGGAGTGTTACATGAAGAGAGAGAAAAACAACAACAACAACAAAAAGGTTTCATTTCCCTCACAAACTGTGGTGTAGAAGGAAGCCAACCTCTCAAAACAAGGGCTAATTAGAAAAAAATAATACGTAGCCCACATGTCAACTGTCTTCCACCCAGAAAATACAATTCTGACATAGATCTGTATGCAACATTTTACCTTTTTTTTCTTCTAATCCATTCAGTTTTGGTTGACTGGGTATCATAGTTTGAGTTAAGATCTTCATTCCAGTCATTTCAGACCACTAAAACAAGGAGGAAAAAAAATATATTTAAACAATATTTTATATATTTCACAAAAATAAGTTATGAAACTTGCAATTTCCTTTAAACAAGGAAATATGTTTCTGAGGGTTTTGTTTGCTTGTTTTTTAATAAACAGTATTAGCAGAGTTTCAACAGTCAATTTTGTTTTCAAAGCCACCAAGATATTGGGCAACT
The DNA here is from genome assembly GCF_036417845.1 of Apteryx mantelli. Classification (NCBI taxonomy): domain Eukaryota; kingdom Metazoa; phylum Chordata; class Aves; order Apterygiformes; family Apterygidae; genus Apteryx; species Apteryx mantelli. The sequence goes on from NC_089979.1 coordinate 22,274,755, forward strand.
CACCCTTCTTGCACACAAACTAGATTCTGTTGATCTAATTTAAAAAGAGCAGAAATAAATGACTACCTTCCTTACACTACAAAAACAGTCTGAAAAGAAACAGACTTGCACAAATTAAACTACTGGTGGTCAACACTGTACCTATGTATAACAGTTGATGCATCTCTAACTTAGAGGATGAAGGTCCTGTCCATATACACAAAAGAACAGCTGAAAAATATGAATACTGGTGATGCAAAATGCCTGAAAGGTTCAATTTGAACCTGTAAAACATTTGTTACTATTGATCATGCACAATAAGGCAATAACTCAACTATCCACAAAGCAACACAGGGAAGTATTAAAAGGAACGATCACATTTTAGACAGCAATCTTTTAGACAGAATTTTACAGTGCTGTTGCTACTTTTTAAAAGAAAACTACAATTACCCTCCTCCTTTTCCCTTATTTCACACCAAAACACAGCTAGAAGCTGTTATACTGGGAAATAATAATAATAAACATTAAAAGACTCCCCTTAAGATCAAAAGAGAGACTTGGATTCAACCTAGCAAAAAGTTGCATAAGCATCAAGACCCAGCATCTGCAGCGTAAGGCTGAGCTCCTTCCAGCTGCAAAAAACCTTGAAGTGAGTGTTTTGGAAAGGAGAGAAGCAATTTCCCCCTCAACAGTTTACCCTGGCTCCTGATAGGCTCTACAGGTTTGGCTGAGGAATTTTAACCTCATTTTGAGACAGGTGGGGGATGGGGCCAGTGGGAGTGAAGAGTCTGGATGCTACTTTTTTATTTTTTAAACCTTTATTATTTAACAGGTTGTATGTCTTATACTTCACTGCACTGTCTGTGCATCCTCAGACAAACAATGTCTCTTTCATCTTCTTTCAGACAACTGCAACTGTCAAAAGTAGAAGAGATCCTATTTCCTGAACAGAGACAGCAGTCAACACTAACTGCAGTAGCTTTAGTAGCATGCTGAGCATACTGCAGTCAGAAATTAGGAATTCTGAAATTGTGGAACATTTCTAGCATATTTCCCATCCCACTCATACTTCTATTTTTTGTGGTTGAAATTTAGTTATCTTTTTTCTTGATTTGCTTAAAGCTTCTGGGGGAAAAGAGAGAGAGGAAAAGGAAAAGAGAGAGGAAAAGGAAAAGAGAGAGGAAAAGGAAAAGAGAAAAAAGAAAAAAGAAAAAAGAAACATCTTGGGACTTCAGATGATTAAGTTAACAAGAAGCCACACCGCTAATTCTAACTCCTTTATGATGTTCAACTAGTCTTCGCAAATCTTAGCTATTCAAAGGTTCTTTTAAAGTAGGAACAAGGAAGAAGAGAGTATTAAAACCTTCTGAGCCCACAAGAAGAAGGCACACACAGCAAAGCAGAATTTAGAGCTGTGTGTCAGACAATGCCACCACAATATCGCTGGATTTTTTCCTGCACCATCTCCCATCACACCATCCTGTCAATTGCTTGATGATGTCAAGAGCTCTGGTAGGTTTGGTTTTGATCCAAAACCCGACATTTGAGTGTCACTGTCCACGGGGCTACTACATGTGCCAGTTGGAAATCCTCATATAAAGAAAGTTGTGCTAGAACAGGGCAGGTATTTCTAAAGCTGGTAGTTAACTGCTAGTTAAATGGTAGTTAACTGATACTGACTGATGGAAACTTTTCAAGTGAAGTCTCCAATAGATCTGAGGTAGTGGACCCAATACTCTTCTGATATTTTCTCTGGAAAATTCATATCATCAAGGAGTAAGATTAAAGAATATTGCTTGCTTTAAACTAGTCACTGTGCAAAATCCAGTAGAACCCCAATCTGCATGTTTGGGAGCTTTCACTCACTGAACTCCAATTTGGCTGATAAAACTAACCAAGGGAAAGGTACTTCCGCAGCTAGTATTTTTTGCTAGCACCACCTGCACAGAAGGCCCAGATTTCTATACCATGTGCCTTTTGACTCATGAACTCCTAGAAATTTTCCACAGGAGGTGTGCATCACTGAAAACAAATTTTATTGTTGTTAGATTTAAATCAAATTGTTCATAGCTATTTGTTCTGGACACCTCAAAAAACAGACACTCTGGAACCACAAGTGCATTATCGGGGCCTACTAGAACCCAGCCACCTACCACAGTCTGACTCTCTTACTCCTGGCAAAGCAGAAAGATTGCTAATTTCCTGTGAATAGAGGTCCTCCAATGCTAAGAGACTGACTGGAATCATGGCTAACATTTCAGATACAACTACTATCAGTGCTTTTTATTATTAGCAAATCTTTTCTGCCTCCTCCAAAACGTAGACTATAAGTCTTAAACTGTAATTTAGACTATAGTCTAAAACTACAATCTAAGGAACTTGCTACAATTTACTGCTCTTTAGATTACTCAGAGTTAAATTTAACACTGCGCAACACTCCTGAAGTGCTGTAAGGATGATTCTTTTTCCTTGCAGAAGTCTTAAACTGCTTTATGTATGTGTATCTAGATATCCCAAAGTAAAGCAGCTTGGAGAATTCTGTTACCAGATTCTTCTTCAATTCTTTTACTGCTTTAAGAAGTTGGGGGGGGGGGGGGTTCTCAGTAGTTGCCTTGTACTAGAAGACTTTGTAATACCTGTTGCTATTCATCTTCACAATGTCATTCCCATACTTAAACATCAACTATAACATCTTTCTAATAAAGATATTTATATCCTTAAAACATAATACCTGGACCACTTAAGGTACTGAACAACAAACTCCTTATGAAGACCTGCAAAATTACCTTTCTGATTATTCTATACAATCAGCTCTTGGTCAGTTATGCATAGACATATGCACAGACATGTCTCATCAACATTCCTTTCCACAACAAAAACCTGCCTAGGAGATAACTCCTTTCCCATTACTGGGCTCCTTGTTCCAACATCACATTTTAATCTGTTTTAGTGATGGTGACTCAATTATAGTAATGTCCCACAAACTTTTATAGCTAGAGAGGAGGCAGCAGAGATAACAAATACCCTGAGAAGGTGGCAGGAGAGGGGTGAAAGAAGTAGGGCTCACTTAAGCAAACTTTGCAACCAAGAAGTACACAGAAATTTACCTTCAGATATACAAACCTACTCCAATCTTATGCTCTTACATGACCCATAGCAACTGCCTACAGAAATGCTGTTAGTCCATGGCAGAAAAGCCAGATGTCTTTTATTACTTAGGAACTTATTACCAGGAAGCCATTACCGACAAGCTAATGCTCAGTATCTTACTCCTCTATGAGAGCCTGTTTATACACAAGTATGTTTGCTCTTCATACACTGAGCTGAATGCAGGTTTTGGGGGTTTTTTTGGTTGTTTTTAGGTTGGTGACAGTTTTCATTAAATTCATACTTGCTACAGTTTTGATTCCGCTTCCCAGACTGTAAAGACAACTGATGTCCAAATCAGGAATGAAAATTCTTATGAAACACGCAAACTTCCACATATATCAGTAGCAAAGAATGCTATCCCTCCATCCTAAAATCCACCGTTCTAAGAACTTGCTTGTAATTGCCAGTGCAGGTCAGTGCGTGCGCGCCTAAACCAAGTTCAGTCTTCTCATTCGACACAAGATGTACAGAATGGATTACTGCATACTTATTATTTCTAAGATCACCTATATTAAGAAGCGATGAATGACAGACGACAAGTAAATGTTTTGATGCATCTTTCTTTCATACACAATACCTCTTATTACCTCACAAAATAATATTATCCAACTATTTTCTTTGCTAGAATAGCTTTTACATTGTGTTGTTTGGCCAAAAATGTGCTAATGAATGGTCTACTGATACTTCTATAGGATCACTTAAATGACACAAGTTCCACTATCTACTACGAATAAGTATGAAACAAAATTCAGAAGTTAGTTCACAACATACCTGCCACTGTTTTGTTATTTCCATGATTCTGAGTTACTCATCTCATTCAGTGAAATTTTGCTGGCACTTCAAACTTGAACTCCTGTTGGAAAATAGATTGAGACACAGGAAATGCATCTCATAACTGAAGAGCCAGAGAAATGGAAATTCATAGTTTATATCAGGTTTGGATTGGTTTTTTGTTGTTGTTGTTTGGGGGGTTTGCTTTTTTTTTAATCTATTTTATTATTTTTTTAAACTTTTTATGTATAAGTTAGTGGCAAATATAATGTTTTAGTTTTAAAAATCTTTTTTCACCAAGCTTTCCAAATAGCAACTTGCATTTCCTGTATCCTAACCTATATCAACTTGAATATTTATTCTCTTCGATCTTCAATATATCATCGCTATGTAAGACCATGACAGATATAAAGTTGTAACATGCCAGTTTTCTTTTAACAATATTAAGTGTTACGGTAATGGCTATTCCTCTTTTTCACCTTCTAGTGTGCTTAGCATTGTGCTCATTTACCTTCTGTAGAAGAAAAACATATTGTGGAGGGAGGAAAGAGGAAGAGGACAACTAAAGATTTATGATCGTACATACAGAACACCATTACAGTCCTGCCAAAAGAGGTGATATGATTTAAAACATCTGAAATATGATTACAGTTTTGAAGAACAGATTCTTGAAGCAAAATACATGTTTTTTTCTAGGAATGGTGACTGTATTTCACCATATCAGGAGCCAAAGAGTAAACGGATAACAAGGTACAACTTTCTCAAATCATCACTGAAACTTTATCTTTAAAAATAGCTACTAATGTTCCTGGTTAGAAAAATACTCTGTGAAGCTGCTATGCCCACCTTTTGGCCAATGTCATCAGTCAACTAAAACAGACAAGTTCACAGTGTACAAATCAGCTGATATTTGGAGGCACCCATGAAACACCTGACAGTGAAAATATTAAAAAGCCTCCTCGCTATCCTGCACCAAAGAAAAGGACAGAAAAAGAATACAGCTATACTAACATCAAAGAAATGCAGTATGTAGCCACCCCTAGGCAAATAATGATGAAATGCAGAGTACTACAGCATTGCTGCCTACAGGACTATTCTAAAAAGGAAGACAGAGTTTTTTCTCCTAAATTCACATTGTTCAAGAAACAAGTATTAACTTCCTTACGTGTGAATTAAAATAAATATGTTACAGTAGTCATCATCTTACAGTTGGTAGGATAGGCTGCTGACAGCTCTACTCATTTAATCCTCCCCCTTCCCCCCCCTTTTTTTTTTAAATAGTCAAAGGTGAGAACAGTGATCTGTAAGCTTCATACAATAAATGAAGACTTACAGGATTATTAGACTGATACTGGAAGAAAGATGAAGGAACAGATACTTGTCCTAAAATTTCTATAAACAGTAATCTATTTTTTTTAATCAGTTTGGCTAAGGAAGCTAGCCAAACTTGTTTTTGGAATAGTCATGCCACAACAAAACGCAATAGTTCACTTTCTTCTTCAAGGTGTGGGGGAAGGCAACAGTGGATTACCCATCTATATGCATACAGTTAGCTCCTTATTGCTGTTGGCAACATTATCCAACCACACTTTTTACCACACTGCTGCTTGTCACTGATTAAAAGTCGTCATAAAATACTGTAACAAAGAGCATAAAAATGCTCCTAAATATATATATATATTTTTTTAAGGTAATGTGCAGGTGAATCTACCTGCATACTTGAACAATTAACCAGAGGTCTACTGCAAAGAAACTAAAGCAATTCATCTCAGCTACAGACCCTATCAAAAAAAGAATTAAATATTTACTTTGTTGCTTGAGAACTGACTGTAAATATGGATTCCTAGGTATTACATGAAGACTCATTTCCTCAGCCAGAAAAATGAGTAAGTGTAGTTATTTAGTTCATGTTAAATAAAAAGAGCAGAAGATGTAGAAACAAATATGGAATTCCTGAATACGTAAAAGGAAAGTAAATATTACTGACCAATCTATCTTTAAAATACTTATAAATTGGGAATAACTGTCAACAACATCTGATATATATCAGCAACACTTCTCCCTGCCACACTCTTCCAATTTTGAACATCATTTGCTCAAAGAGATAAGTTTATCAATGCTAAGAATAGGTATAGAAATAAAGAGAAATCTTCAAGACTTTTAAAAAAACGTTTGTGGAAACAGAAGTCAAGTTTTCACACTCAAAAATGCATGTGCAAATTAAGTAACTGTTCATCTGCAAGCCTATCAGGCCTTAACAATTTAAAACACACCCAAGCCAGAAAATCCCATCTGATCAAATTACAAACTCTGAATTCAAGTTCGACATAAGGAATCAAAATCGTTTTCACTTGTGGGAAGCGTTTCAAACAAGAGGCACCCGCAGCACTCATTGTAGTCTGCTTGGGTACATGACTGCAGGGACAGCTGACCTTGCAAGCCTTCCCAATGGGACAGTTTTCCTTTCATAATGAAAATCTTCCAATATGCTTTGAACCCCCTGTGTTAGAGATAATGCAAATACAATCACATATTACTAGCGAGACGAAGGAGAAGACAACGGAAATGCCCAGAGCCTTAATGATAATCACTGTTTATTGAAACCCAGAGGACATTCAAATCAATATCAATAGAAAATCAAATTCAGACTAGAAAAAAAATTAAGCATTCCAGCTGAAACACTACAAACTTCCATTTGCAGCAAACATCTGTAACCAACTTCAAGTTTTAGAGACACGTGGTAATTTATCTAAACCCAAGTATTTTTGGCGGTAAAGCTTGATACTTGATACTAGAGTGCTTCTGTTTTTTGAATGCTAAGCCCCATGTACTGCCTGCTCCAGCAGAGTCAACAAAACAGAACTTCAGAATATGGGCATATAGAAGAGTAATAGGAGGCATTTTGGTGATTTTATATTATATATGTGTATAGGTCGGTGTGTGTGTGTGTGTGTGTGTGTGTGTGTGTACACACACACACACACACACACACCTCGACCTATACACATATGTATTTACACATATACATGCATACAATCACTTAAATATCTGGAAAAGTTTAAAAATCTGGTTTTGTGAAATTTTCTGCCTCAAATGTATTTGTGTCCATGTTAACAAAGCTTAAAAAACAAACAAACAAAAAAACACACACTTCTAACATTACTCACTAAACATAATAAGCAAAGACTGAATACTTATGTGTACTTTAAAATAGCAAAATTGTAAACTCTATGAAGACTAAAAAAAGCCACACAGACTTTTATGACTCCTTTTTATATAACTCACAAGATGTATTTTTCAGCTACTGGTGCACACAAATATCAAAAAAGGCATCTTGAAGCTTAAGCTTCTTTTTGACATTTCTAGAACTTCTTTGTTTTCTAACATACAAGTTCAAGCACACTGCTAACTGGAAATACCATACACTTTTCACTTGGTAACATAAGGGGTTAGCTGACTTCCAACTTATGGCACTCTAGAATGCGTTCCTTTGTCAGCTTAGACATTACTAGCCTTGTCCTTACTGTGTTTACTTAATACTCACCCAGGCAACCTCACTCTGCAGGCATACTTCAGGGTTGCTAGGTAATTCAGTCTGAAAGTTGAAAGCAATCACTGATGCTGGTGGGGGAAAAAAAGCAAACATTAGGGAAAAACAGTATAGACTATATTTTTGTTTTGTGATGCTTGCCTCCAGAACAGCAATGGAATTGGATTGCAAAGGAATGATCCAGCCACTTTTTAACATCTTAAATGGAAAATTGGTCTTATGGTGATTTAGAGCTTTTCTTTCATTAGTTCTAACACATAATACAAGTTTATGGTGTTACTTTATTTCTGTCCACACCAGTGCTGCCACTGTTGTTTCTCTGGCCATCAAAAACTTATAACTTAATAATGACAACAATAATAGCTATAATATTGCAGTATCTAGAAGATGTAAACAGGGATTAAAAACAAACAAAAATGAACAACCCCTCCCCTCCACACACCTGATGCAAATACTGCATAATTTTCCGTAAGGCCTTTCTTAACTTTTACCAAGACACAGTAAGAATGGTATGGTGCAGTATACTGCACTTACAATAAAATCTAAACAGTAATCCATTTCTTAAATTGTTTATGTTTTCAAAAGCAGGAGTCGACTAACAACTAACCCAAGTCCCAAATTAATAGAGGTAACTGAATCAGCTTCCTAAAGCAAGCCAGAATTTCAAATACCAAACTAGAATACTGAAAAGAATTCTGCACAGACCTGATATAGTTTAAATTCAGATTTTATCACAGAGATGATGTAGTAAGATCAGCACACAGCAAGATATTATACACCATGGTAGTTGTAACAAAGGCATTAAAAATATATATATATACACACACCAGGCACATTCTTGTTATTTCCCTTAAAGCAACTGAAATTTTGGCTAAATTAATTGCATCTTAACCAGAATACTCACCATTCTGTGAAGACAAATGACGCACAGGTCGTGCTGGCTGAAGGGATTTACCAATCAGCTTTTTAGTTTCCTCTAACATTTTGAAGTGTCACACTTAAAAAAAGTAGCAGAAATCAATACAAAGCATTCAGCTTCACATACAGACGTTAAGTAAGATGACCAGTTTATAATTCATTAGTTGCCTTTGACAAGAGCATATACTATTTGTTAAATATTCCGGTAGGGGAGAAGGAAAAAAATAAATAAATAAAAAGCCCTAACACAGAAGCTTTCTTAGAAGAGAGATTATACTGGAAAAAAATTCACAGAAAGAGACAGAATCAGACATTTCTGCCATTTCTCATTTCACTCAAGCCACCCTAGCTTCTTCTCAAAAACATTTTTTTCAGTAGGTATGTCTATAAGGTTGGGGAAAAGGGACAGGACAAGTGATGGAAATGAAGGTATTTTCTAACAGAGTTAATTTAATTCAGGCGAAGGCAAATTAATTAACATCAGTCTACCCCTTACAATCTGCTGGCTGCATTAGAGCTCAGCATGAATCTACGTATACTCACATAGTTGCTTTTTAATATCTACTTTAGTTAAATTAATACAGTTTTGCATCTTTCCCACTCAGTTTTGCTGCTAAAGAAATGGAAACGCTGAAAACTGCCGAGGTGCTGCTGGGCTGAAAAGTCTCCTGCTATAGTGACTGAACTGCCAGTTGTAACTAGGACTTCATTCTTCTCCTTCCCCACCCCTTTGTCAAACCAGGTATTTCACGGCTAGGAGGAACATCTGATACTTTTGGAGAAAAAGAATATCAGAAACAAGAACAAAGACTACTAATTAATAATAGTACTGAAATTCTGTTTTCTCCAAGAGACTTTATAACACAGAGGAAGAACTGTTATAAGAAAGAGTCAAAGGAAATCATCATGAGTTTGAGAGTTGGAACTACAGAAATATTATCCGATTCTGATATGGAAAAGGAAAGAGAAGTCACGCTACTTAAAACAGAATCCAGAATCACTTGCCATTTTAATTGGTCTCTGGATTATAGAAAAAAAATCTGAAGATTTATGTTATATAATCTTTTGAATTTGAGCATGGAACTGCTGCCATTCAAATTCATTCAACTATTTTCCGACATAGCCAATTTGAACTGATTCAGGTCTACAGTTTAGCCTAAACTAGGAAAGCAAATCTATTTTGATTACCTTTTTCCTACCTTCTTGACTTAGAAAAAAGAAAAAACTAGAAATTCTGCCTCAGAATTCAATTTATTTCTGTAGTCAAAGGCAACAATGAAGGTTCTTGCAGGAGAATGAATTGAGACTACTGACCTGGAAGATAAATTTAATTTTATTCAGATTAGGAATGCTTGTTTAAACTATATTTATACTAAACACTTCAAAAAATTTAGGAGAAACAGTTTCTATTAAGCTTCTACACCTGTCTTAATATCCAAAGAGTCTAAAACCAAAGTATTTAATATACCACATTTCTTTGTATTTCTTAAAGAATTTTTGTGACTACGCAATGTACAAGAAATTAACCCACAAAGCAAACAATGACATTACCAATACTACATGCAAATCCTAGCCGAGTTTGGCTTTCTTATATCAGACTACCATTATTCTTTTTTCAGACATTATCTATTACAAGTTTAGCTCCTGACTGCTAGGATCAGATAGGCCCAGCACAGCTAAACCACAAACAGGACCGGGAAGTAAGGAGCCTTTGAATACAGAAAGGGGGAAAGCGATAATAGTGTGTTTTCCCTTTTTAAATGAACCATGCATAATTTCTACATAAAGCAATACAATAATGATGTCTACTACATTAGAAAATCATAAAAGCACAATTTTCCTCCATACCCTGACTGCAAATGACATTACGCACTTTTTTTGAAAAATGTGCACTGTTGTTTAAGAGGTTGGTTAGCTCCTAGAATCTAGCACACCCTTATTCTTTCAAGTGTTTTCCTCTCAAACATGTCAGTAACAGGTTATTTTTGCCCTCTTCCATCCTGTTGATAAAAAACATTAGTCTTCACAAAAATAACTGAGAAGAGGATGGGTCGTGGTAATGGCAAAACAACACATTTTTCTCCCCAGCTTTTCCAAGAGGAAGTAGCCTAAGAAGTCACACTGCCAAAGCAAGCAAAACAAGACAAGGCAGGAGAGGGGAGCTTGGGGAGGAGTGAAATCAAGCACGGCACTACAACAGCTCTACTTCCCCCTTTGGAAGTCCTTTAGGCAGAAGGATGAAAGCTAGAAGAGATCTCCACAAGCCATCTGGCTCTACCTTCCAGATTAGTGCAATCCACTGTCTAACTAGTATCAAACCTCATGTTCCTACACTTTTTCTTAAAAGCTGAGAAATAAACTGCTTCTAGGCCCCAGAAAAGGGGAGCATATTACAGCTCTGGCACCTGCTGCACCCCGAGACCTGCGCGGGACAAGGCCACATCCCCTCTCGAGAGCTCATCCGTACTTTCGACCTGCCCAACAGAACAGAAGGCCTTCGCAGCGCCCCACAGGCCTAACAGGATTTCCCTGGGGTCTTTTCTTGAGCATCTCCAGAAACATCTCAAACAACCAGTCACACATTCACAGCGCACAGCTGACAAGGGCCTGTCAGAAATGTTTTTCAGGCCTTTCAACACTTTCCTGAACATGTGAAAGAGAATAAAAGCAGCTTTAGTAAAAAAATCTCTCTGAAGCCTAGTAAACCCCGAAGGCACACGAGTAACCAGCAACAGACCATCTCCCTGCCCACAGAGGCAAAGCACTCGCCGTTTCCAGTCTGAGCCCCCTAATGCCTCCCGCACCCAAAATAAAGCCGTTCCCCGCACCGGCCGCCCCCCTCGCTGCCCCAGCCCACCTCTAACCACCCGTCACGGCCGCCTGCCCCGCCCCAGGCATCGCTCTCCACCCCCTTAGCCTGAACGGGCCTCGGCGCGGCGAGGCGCCGCTCTCCCTCAGCGGCGGGGCCGAGGCGGCGCCGCTCCTGCTCCCGCTCCCGCTCCCGCTCCCTCGGCGCGGTCGCGTGCTGGGCGCGGTCCGGGCGCCGCCGGCCGTTTAACGGTCGCGCAGCCGATGGGGCGGCTTCGGGTCTCCCCCTGTGGGAGGTTGTTGTGGCTTCTTTCCGCTTTCTTTTGCCTTTTAGGCGGGAGAAGTAGGCGCGAGGGGCGTTTTCAGCCCAAGCACAGCGGGGTTTGGCGCTCCTGCGAAGGGGGCAGGAAAGGCAAGGAGAGATGCTGTTGCCACCACCTTCTTGTGCCAGAGAAAGACTGGACAGCAGGGTGGGATCACTTGTAAAGTATGTTTTAGATGCTTCTTTTCCACTTGCCTTCTAAGTTTTGCCTTTTCAGAGTGCTGAGTGGGTTTTTTTTTCATTAAAGTGTGTTAGAGAATATCAGACTGAAGCTGTCCAGAATTAATCACTTAGCATAACTTGCTTAGCATTAGTAGCTAAATTTGCTGAAGCCTTAGGCCTCAGGCTGTGAATTTTTACCTAGATAAGTAAAAGGGGGCCCCAGAGCCGGTTCAAGCTGGAGGGATAAAGAAGTTACACGGACAGCAGGAGTAGCAGACCTTGAAGATAAGAAAAGAAGCAGCCTGCCTAGAGACAATGAAGGGGCCCAGTGAAGAAGGGGAAGAACCCAGACCTAACTATTACTGTTGGTCCAAACTATCGCTTACGGGGTGGGGAATTTAGATTGTAAGGGTATAATTGCCCAGGGATTTCTTTGTTCGGGGTCCCTCTTCAGAGGCACCCAGCTCGAGCTGTAATCACCACGTGTGTATCATTAAATTTTATTTCTCTCCAATCTGACTTCGAACTTCTGCCTCAGCAGGAACCTAGGGTCAGACCCTGTTATGGTGGCCGGCGAGCCTAATAGTTTCCTTAACAAAGTGTATTTACCTCTTAGTCCAAAAGTAACAGACAATGCAGCAGCTCTGTGGTGCATTAGACCTGCCGTGTGTCGGGGGAGAGCTGCTCCCTTGGTACTACTCATGAAATGCTGCCCATGCTGCCCATAAAAAGTGCAGCCTTGAGGTCAGTTGGTGTCTGGGTGACTTACTAGCTGGACAGAAAGCTCTCCACATCCACTTTGGAAAACAAGCAGAAGAGATTAACCACCTTCTTTGGTTGTTAATCAGATTTGCCCTTCTTTCAAAAAATCAGTCTCTTTATCTTTTGAATTACTCATCTGTTCTACAAAGTATAGTCACGTTTCTTTAGTGCCTTATAGTAGAAATTAGGAGAAAACAGGCGATTTTTGGACACAACTGTGAGGCCTCCACAACTAGAGTCATCCAGAAAGAAGAGAAAAATCCTTAGGACTGAGAAAAACTTAAGGTGTGTTTTGCAAATCAAACAGCACTTACCAATCTGCAAAACTAAATTATTTGAGAATGGAGGTGCTTAATTACACAGGTAAGAGGGGCCAGAGAATGGCCAGCACTTTTAATTTTTATAAATTATGCTGTCTTGCATGTTTTTGAAATTAAAATGCATTTTTGTTACAATGTGTGATCAACAAAGCAATGCATAAGCCTTACTAACTCCCAGGGAAGCAGACTAAAACTCCCTGATGTTAATATGCCAGATTCTAGGCAGTGATCTTATTTATGTTACTGAAGCATACAACATTACTGAAAAGTCTTTAGCTTTTTTTTGTTGTTGTTGTTATATTTCATAGCACTTAATAACTGCCTCCAGAGGTTCAGGATAGATAAATGAAGTATGTAATTTAGTTACATAAATATCTGATATGTAAATAATAGCTATTTAATTATTAATATCCAATTTTAAGATTCCTAATTTGTTTTATATGAAGACATTTTTATTCCACCAAGCATCTCATTTTTTCTTTGCTGTAATCTCTTAATTTTAATTTTTCTTCAACAAACATGTGCAGAGTTGGATACTGTCCTTGAAATAGAGGTATGTAGATGTAGATGCTCCTGTAGATGTCATGCTCTGTAGCCTTCTAACCCTCATAACACATATCACTTTCCTGTTAGTTTCCTGAACTTAGGGCTCACGGTGCATCATCACGTTCTTTTTGAATACACTGATTTGGTACATCTGTATACTAGCTAATCCGCTTGATGCCATTTAAAACATGCTTTGAAGTCTCATTTCTCCCAAGAGGTATCATGTGTCTTCTGACCCATGCCATCTATTCTTGCCAGATTATCTTGTAAAACAGTTAGTTCCCTATTTGTGTCAACCATTTCCCTTAGCTAAATCAGCACTAATTATCAATTATTAATATGTAAATACACGTAAGTATTAAATGTCTGCTGCTACTCCAGTACAGTTCCTGACAGAAAAGTCAGTGGGGCAACCAAGATAAAGGTGCAGTTTATTACAAGGCTGTTGTGATTTTGGTGGAAGTGTCAGGTGTTGCAAACTAGATTTGCACAAGATCAACACAACATTTTCTTGTGGTTGACGTATTGAAATGATATAATGGATCATGATATAGTGTCACATAGCCTTCCAATATTTGGGCAGGTTTAGATGTGCTAAGGATAAATTAAAGAGTAAGAAACTTGCCTGTATGTTTCATAGGGGTTATAGGCTGGCCTGCTGCTTTTAATACATAAGGGGAGGAGAAGGGGCAGGGGCAGAGCTAGAGGAGGAAGAGGAAAGGAATCAAGTGTGTCAGATACGGAAGCTTGCTGCTTCTGGACCTGCCAGAAAGATGTGAATATTAAGGCTGGTAATGGCTGTTTTTGTGAGACGCTGACCATCCCAGCAGGAATAGTTAGCACCTCGCACACTGCCACCCCTGACTTGGCAATGCCAGCAATAGCAGCAAGGCTAGCTTTCCAGCATCCTGGCCATAGGCAGGGAAGCACTGGACCACAGCCGTTTTGTAGATCCCAGCAAACCTGCTGTAACTTCTTAGTTCAGCTGTGCTCAGGGAGAATCTTCCCTCTGATTGTAATAAATGAAAACAGTTAACATTTTTTCCAGATGATCAATTGCCTCCCCTTTTTCCTGATGTTGGAATGATCCTGGTGCTGTGATGGATATTTGTACTTCATTTGAACTGTTCTTACATTACATGGTGATAATCTAACGTTCCTTTAAATAGCTGTTATATGCAATAATTAGTTTTTAAGAGCCAATGATAGGTCTAGTCAAGAGAGATTGATCGTACAAAGCATAACATTATGAATATTAAAGCCTTTTTGGATGCATGAATAAAATGTATTTCTATGGAAAAAAAAATACTGGCTTTCTCTACTTGGCAAACTAATCAGAGAGATTATTTCTTTCTTTTTTAAATACTTGTTTGTGCAGCCAAAGTCTGTAGATTGGAGAGAGCCACACAGTCACCCTTACTGCCTTTACTAGATATGATTCAGCAAAGCATAAAGCATTTATGAAAGAGGATTCCCGTATTGCATGTGTAAAAATGAGCAATTGCACATCTAAATGAGCATGTAATCGTAATTGCATGTGATTTTAGTTTTCAAATGGATAGGTTAATAGCAAAGTAATGGCTTTGTGCTGAAATGAAGGGACTCATGGGTCAGCCTGGGGGCACACTTGCCTTTTTATGCTTGCAACTACATTTTCAGTGTAATTTGTCATTCAGTTGTGCAGCCAAATCAGTCTATTTTCATATGTCACTTTGATGTATTTAGCACTACTTTTTTTGGAAGAGGGTTTTTTTTTTCTAAAATCTCTTTCAAAGTAATTTAACCACAAAGTAAAAAAAAACAAAAAAAAACCCACTATTTTTAATACATGCTTTATTATTCTGCCACTGGAACAAACACTGAGAGACAAAAACATATGTGTATACATATGCATGTGCATACAGAATAGTTATTTTAGTTTTATGTCTGCAAAATGGCTACTTCAACTGAACTAGTGACTTTAAGCCTTGCCAGTCTTGTGACAGCAGCAGAGTGAAAGAGTGCGAAAGTTTTTTTACCCTCTGCCTGTTTCCGAAGTTGACCTATTTACTATACTGTTGCCGTTCTGTTTTTCTGAGATTTGAGAGTTCAGCATAAAATAATGATTATTAATGTTGTTCTTACTGACTAGAGAAACTGTTGAATTAAAAGGGGCAAAGCTATTGCAGTAATCAGTGTTTACAAAACATTCATGTAACTAGAAAGCGGTTTGAATGTTAATAATCAGATCAGCATATAATATGTGCATTAATACATGCAGATATTGTTTCTTCACATTCAGATCTTTTCACTTCTGTCAATCCCATGCTTCTGTTGGATTGTGATTTTGTATTTTTCTGGGATCATGTAATTAGAAGAGAATCTTAATATTTTCCCCTGAAATTTCTAGTTTCTGCGAATGTGGAGAAAAATCTGAAAACATGGATCAAATGCACCATAGGAGTACCAAAAAAATCCCTAAATGGCAAATAAAAATTTTATAAATAAAAATGTAATATATGTAATATACCTAAAAATTATGTCTTTTTAAACACCCATTATTTTTAAATCTCATAATTTTTGGAGGATTGCCTGGCTCATTTTTAACCCTGAGAGCTGGTGTTACTGAGTTACAGAGGTTAATTACAGCACCCAAACAAAACAGTGTGTTAATTCAGGATTTGTGAACTGACTGTTCTCTATAACTGCAGACACTGAACATCAAAATTTCAACTAACCTTATTTCGTAGGCTCTGAAATTCACAAGGGAGGGTCCCAGAAACTCCTTGCAGGACAGGAGGCCAGGGAGCCAGAAATGCTACTGGAACCTGCTGGATCTGTTACCTCATAGAGGTTTCGTCTCAATGGCAAAGTCTGTGCTTGCTGCCTGCAGCAGCATTGACAACACTTCTCAACGTTGCCCTTTTGGTTTTGGTACGCTCATCTGTGCTTCTGTTGAAGGAACTGGCTTGCAGAGGGCACATCTCAAGATGTGGAAAGTTTTGTTTTGATATGTTTGTGTCACATAACGTGGAAGAAGATACCATGGGACCGTTGTTCCTTAGAGAAGGAAAACTGCTAGACTGCTGCTAACAGAGCTCACTTAACCTTGATGAACTGTGTACAAAAGAGGATATCCACAATCAAACTGGCAGAAAGTATCAAGATAGCTACTGTTTGCTTATTATTAACAAAAGAAAGTTAGAAAACATGTGGTCCTACAAACCTTTTACAGAGAACAAATGAACAAAAATTCATCTGCATCTCTGATCACCTTTCAGAACAGAGTTCTATAATCTATGTACGTGTATACTTGGTAGTAGATAGGTATAAAGAAACATAGTACATATATTCCAATTGCATGTTTTTATATAAATACAGGAAAAGAAACTCATGTATTTAATAGTTGCTAATACTATCCTGGAAGAGTTCAGTTTGCTTTGGGAGAACAGAATTTTGAAATCGTGGCTTAATGAATTTAGTGAAAGTTTTGCTTCTGTTTTCTTTCTTTGGGCCAGAATTACACCTGGTGTTTGGTTCTCTTTCTCTGAATTCTTATATCTCTTGTATTTATCATAGCTGAATTAGGTGAAAACCTAAAATTCTTCAATAATGCTGGAGTTACTCTCTGAATCTTAAGCAAAACGGTGAGAGAAATCTGCTCGTGTTGCAATAGGATGCAGAATTTTGCTTTTCTGTATTTCAGTCATGGGAATTAGTTTTGTTCTCATACTAATCTAGATTCCTGCCATGGCTTTAATATCAGAAGTATATAGTATCTTATGACTAAGATATTGCTGCTTTTAGATTCGCAGTATACAACATCATTCAGCAAATGCCACCAGAACCTGTACTGATAAATAGAGATACAGAAAAGTGGGGACAGAAGAGCCAGGACCAAGAGAAAAACAGAAAAAGACGACCAAAGTTTGGAATGTGGTAATGAGGAAACAAATATTAGCTTTGCAAAAGAGTAGCAGTTATAAAAATTACACACATTAAAACTGTGTATTCAAGTTTCTCTACATTGTGATTATGATTCTAATAATCTGTTTATATGACAGATGTGGGGAAAGATGGTTAGCACAATTGTTTAAAAATTAATTTACATACTAAATAAGAAAGAAGATTTCAATATAATGTAACTGCTAAGTGTTCAGGTGTGTGAATACATGTATGTGAGGGTACGAATCGCTAAACTGAAAATTAATGTATTGTCGTGTGCCCTGGGAAACCAGATTTGTTTTGTCATCTTAAAATACATTATTGTAAAATGAGTAAATGCAAGTTAGCAAAATATTAGAATGAAAGAACTCTGATGTCATTTAGCTTTTTCTAGATATGAGGTGTGGCTGATTTATCAAGAATCAGAATAAAGTTTGTAATTTACATTGCCATTTAAATTTTAACTTACTACAAGAGAAATATTCATATTTCTGTAGCTTTAAAGTTAGTATTTGTCATAAGTCAGTCCATTCTGTTCTTCTCGGTGGTGATGTGTATTTCATAGCTTGTAATGACAAACTGTTAGCATCAAAGTATGACTTCAGGACATACTGATCTTTCTCCATTATGTAACATGTCATCTCAGCTTCTGTGTTCTATGTGTGTATGCGTATCAGGGTTTGAAAAGCATTATACAAAAACATGCTTTCCAGTCAGTTCTGTCTTTGCATCTTTATCTATATCACAGGACAGATAATGCCTCACGTAGTATCTAGCAGACACGTTCTAATCTTGGGAAAGGACAGGGAGAACTACTGCAGCACCTGCCAGCTTCTTTCCAGTTCACACACCCAGCTGGTGCTGGAAGTAGTTCAAGGAAGAGGCAGGGGGAGGGAGAATACTAGGAGCCTGAGGCTTGTCCTAAAATGGAGTCCGGACATAGCTGGGGTGTACACCTACAGTATGGACATAATCTGCCTATTCTGTGTGCTGATACAGTGAAAATTTAATACCACCATTCTGTGATTAACTGCATGGAACTGATCTCTTGCAATGCCAATTAACATGAGAGAACCAAGCTAAAGCACTGAAGTGACTGGAGAAATAACGACAAAGGGGAGTACAGAAGAAAGTCTAGCAATGGAAGTGCTGAATATTCACTTAGTGGCCTTCTTTCCTCTGCCAGAAGTAGCAGCTTGATAGTGTTCATGAAACAGCTCCTTGCATTGGTAGTTACTTAACTGCTGGACAGTAGGAATTTTCTGGTAAGTGAAGAGTGTATTAAGGGAAAATTAATGCATTATGGGGCTTGACATTCCCTACTGGAGATTACCCTGCTAATAGAGGCCAGAAACAGTACGGTTAATGCTCCAATACGCCTATCATTTACTTACTCTCAGTCATCTAATCTTCCACTTCATTGTAGTAATGGACCCATCAAATGTGGTCTGGTTACATAACTCAGCACAGCGGGTTGTTCTGGCCAAGAAAGTTGTTTTTCCTCTCTCAGATGCTCTGGGTCTTGTCCTGTAACTTACTGTGCTCCTCTTAAACACTCACAAACATAGGGAAAAAGCAAGGGTCACTGAACAGCAGATGAGAACAAGGACCAGGGGCAGTACTGAAACAAAATCATTGTTGATGCCATCAACCATAGAGTTAATTAAAAAATAAAAATAAAAAAAAAATAAAACAGAAACAGTGCCTAGACACCCTATCTGGAATCGGAGCTCTACAGTCATAACTGGAATCAAAATTAATTTGATTTTTTTGAATAGGCAAAAGTCTTTTGTTTAGTATATGAACTAGAGAAGGAAATTCACCATCTGCAAAATGAACAGGTGAAGTTACTGGCATTATTGAGAATGAGCACATAATTTTTGTGGTTCCTTAGCTGGCAAAAACTAAAGGATTTTAGATTTGTCTTACTAAAAGCTAGAAGGAAACATCAAAAAAACCAGATCATGTTCTCATTTCTAAGTAGAAAATGCTATTTGTTAATCAGTGTCTCTGTTCCTCTGAGCATATACTCACAGAAGAATTTGGCAGCACAAGGTAGCTGCAGGTATTCCTTTGTTTTCATTCTAAATCTTCTATACAATAATAATATACCTAGGTCTTGAACAAATTTATATCCGGACATCATATCTCTCAATTTATCTTATTCTGCTACAGTTAATATATACTATTTTAAAAAATATTTCATGATAAATATTTGTAAGAGCAGCTTTAATCCAGATTTATTAGATTAAATTAATGTTTAGCTTACAAGTATAGTGAAAGAAATTAGCAAAAGTACCTGTTTATGCAAGGTGTAACAAAAAATGCCATTATTTTTCCTCAAAGATTGTAAATATAAAAAAGATTTTTAGGCAGGTACTTTATTTTTCATGTAGTCTTTTAGCTTTTATTAAAACCGAGCTTTATGAGAAATCTGAACTTTTCTGAAGTCTTTTTAACAACTTGTTAGCTGTAATTCAATTAACAGATATAACCCATTTTAGATTTTTTTTCATCCAAAACTTTTAATTTAGCACAAAAAACATTTAGGAAGTTGAGATTTTGAAGGGAGTCATCTCAGCCATCCTTCACAGAAGTTTATTGTTATTCTTTGGAAATCAGTTTCTGCAAGAAATCATCTAGTGAGTTATGATGTCCCTCTCTCCATCCCTCACACAAGGGGTAAATAGACATATTTTGAAAGTTAAACACTAATGTCACTATCACGTTCTTAAAATTAAGCATATGCTTTCGTATAGCAGGAATTTGTTCTTCAGAGTCTGATCTTGCTCCTGGAAAGTGACTTCCAAGGACTGCAGTGGTATAGGTCTCTTATGAGCAGTACCATTCTTTCACATGTTGTAGGAGAAGTAAATCCTAACTTCTGATGTCTTGATTCCAGAAAAAACTTGGCAATATAATCATCATAGAAACTACATTATAGATAGTTGTACTAAACAGAAGATATTTAATTTCACTCTATTTAAAGAGTATCAAAACTGAAAAAAGAAAGGTCATATTCATTCAAGCATATATTCCTCATCCATTTAAAACAGGTTATAAACTTAGAAGAATGACAGAGATTCCATAAATATGAAATAAAGAACTTACATATTCAGTCAGCCACCTGAACACTGATATATAGCTCATTAAATCAGTTCACAACAAGACTTTCCTTCAAGCCAAAATTAGGATCTGCTGTTGTTTGAAAAATCTATTCAGGCTTGCTAGCTCAGACAGCAAACCTGTGCGCTTACAAGTGTGAATCTAAAAGCAGATAATCCTGGTATGGGTGTAAATTAAATTTCATAAATGTAAACATTTAAATTGTAAATGTTGTCATTCTCTTCTTCCTCTGCCTACTCTCAAAATGCAAGTGAGTATTAGCAATAGTCCAATATGCTTATTGCTGTATTAAAAATACATGAGGTAGCTTGGACATAATAGGATTATTAATTCTGTTATGGTAATATCATCTTTTCCGTCAATGCTAGAAGTTCTTGCTGATATCACTGTACTGGCTGGTTACTGTTACAGGGCCAGGCTATTTCTTCTGTAGAAAAGGGCAGACTATCACACACAACACAGTGCTGTGCTGTCTGTGCACGAGAGAAACATTGTTTTTCCCATATTCAGTGAAGTGTAACATAACAGTTCTCCACTCTTGACCTGCTCTGTCTTCATAATGCTAAAAGTTTGGAAATAGAATAGCTTATTTGACAAAGTCTGAATTAGAGGAGACAACAATATTTTTCTGTAATTCATCATGTAGGAAACTGAGTTGGAAGGCTTTCATTAGCTTCTTCCCAGAATGAGAACTACCTCAACTTTTCCATTTGGATTTCTTTAAATAAGAATGTACTTACTTAAATTTCATCTAGCCAGTTGCACTAAATTGTCGGAAATTTGTTTTAGCTGTAGCCTGTTTTTAAACTACATTGAAACAAAAGGGCTGCAGAGTATTTTTGTTCTGGTTAATGAAATTGGTTTAAAATTTGGTTCTCTTTTCTGCTTTTTACTGTAAAAAAAAAGAAGAAAAAAGGATTATTCTCACTAATTTTTACTTTGGTAATTGGAAAAAAAAAATTTAACTAAGCTTCCTGCCATAGATTTAATACCAGAACTAGATAGTGTCTTATGACTATGACATTACTGCTTTTGCAAAATAAATTACACGTATGTTTATACATCTGAGGTTTTACTGTAAGTAGCTGCTACATTTTATTTTTCAAAATACGAAAGAAAAACACATTTTGTGAGGTTGTGGTCTCTTTTTCATTAACAGTTGCAAAACGTGCTAATTTACTGCAAGCCTACCAGTCAGTGAAGTCTATTGTGTGTCAGTTCTGATACTCGTGACAGGGCATTTTAAACAAAACTGGAAGTATTTTGAATAGAAATGCAGATTCTAAGGATTTTTCAGGAAACCTACAGCATCTGTTCTGTTCAGCAATATGTAAATGAGACTTTAGTGTTTTTCTAATCAGAATAAAATAAATGAATTTGGGGACAGTTCTCATATTGGCACCGTATAAGACAATATGTACACAGTGATGCTTTCAATGGTGTTTCATTAACCTTGTCAGCATAGTAAAGAGGGCTGACTGCACACAACTGAGATAGAGATTAATGCATAATGGTGATGCATAACCCTTTCTTTGTGATGACAGATCTCTGAGCAAAACTTAAGCTATTTCATAAAGAGCTTTGATTTTTTTTCCTTTTTTTGTACCATGCATGCACTTCTAACCATTTTGCTTAGCTCCATTATCATCCTAATGTCCAGCTTAGACAATCTAAACATAACATTGCATACAAAAGCTTTGCAGAGTAACATTTGATCATTTATAATTTAAGAAATGCAAATTTAAAATTGCAATTCTTGTTTCCTACTTGTTTTGGCCCTTGGGATTTAACTCCAAAATTTATACTCGCTCCCCCCCTCTCCTGGGGCTTGTACTGTGTGCCTGGGTGCTGTCGAGCTCGGATCATTTCTGCCAGGAGTTGCAAGGTCCCTTGGTCACAGCCAGGAAGTGATGAAGGAGGTGAATGTGTGGGGCACACAAGTATGCTCCAGTCTCAGAGGGGGAGGTCTTGCTTCCTACAGGTGTTCCAGTCCCCGTTGCATGCTACGCCGTAGATGAATGCAGACAGCTGCAGCGTGAGAAAGCCCAGGTGTCCAGCTCTTAGCCCATGTTCCTTCCATCTTCATCCTTCTGCTATGAAGTCAAGTGGCAATGATTGCGAGCGCTAAAAGATTTTGTCAGGGATGATGCTATGCTCTGTGGCTTAGATACTGTGCCAAAAGGCATTCCACACACAAAAATAGCCTGCATAAAGGCTGGTTTAAGCAGTTTAATGTTCATAAGAAGTGTTCAGGCGTTTCTTCCTCCTTTTCTCTAGTTTCATTCCTCTGTTCCTGTTCTTGGCCCGGCTCTCTCGGACTCTGCTTTTTGTCTCTTTTTTTGTATCACTATCCCGATCTAGGCAACTACTTCATCATGACACTCCTTGTTAATTTTTTTCTCTTTCACTCCGCACTACAAGAGAAGACAGCCTTTTTCTTCTTTCAGATGTGGCAGGAGTTAAAAGAAAAACAGGTATATATCCTGTACCTCTGTAATGAATCACGTAAAGACTCTTTGACCAATCCTGAAGAAACAGGAAATGCCCAACATAAAACAGATCATCTGAGATTTTTGCTGACAACTGCTAACAAACGTCTACTGAGAACACACAGGTGTTTTCAGAGTCTCATAACTCAGTCTCATTTCTGCTCACTTTCACAGGAGAGTTGAAAACATGCCCAACATAATGCCAGCTGAACCTGCCAAATTGCTCCAAAGCATGGGGTAGGGATAGCTGGAATTTTCTGGCTATGTAGTTTTAAGCATGAGCAAATACACAGCTTTTCCTCAGCTCTCCTTCTTGGAAAAAATAGTACTATTTAAACTGAAACTGCACAGAAAATCTGCCTGAGGCAGACACCTGGAATGGAAAATTTTGATCTAAAAGGTTAATGTTTAACAGCGTTACAAGCATCAAAACAGAGATAAGACAATTAGATTATAGAGAATGAAAATGTTACATAAATATAACTTTTTAAAGCATGCTTTCTAATCCTTTGACCCTTTGCTCAAAATAGCAACAGTCTATACTTAAAGGGAAGGTAGAGTAGAGTGGTAGAGTGATAGATAGAGAAGGCAGAGTGATAATTTTCTTACTCCTCAACAACAAGGGTACACAAACTATAATTAGCACTGTAGGTTCTTACAGTCCTCTTCAGTGCTGATTAGAGCTACTTGAGTATTTTCTGACAGGGGGGTGGGGGGGAAAATCAGAGAACGCCAGTTTATCAAACTCGAATTTTTTAATGGCAGACTCCTAGGGTGATTGCATTTTCAATGAAATAAGAGACACAGAACTTGTGAAAACCTGCACGCTTTCTGTTGGCTCACCTGGTGGGCATTAGGGCTTCCTTGCCATGCAGCCTGCTCAGGGCAAGAGCTTCCACACTCTTAGCTTTTTCGGAGGTGCATTATACCCTTCAAATTGATATTCAATAGAAATCTTATTACTAAAGATCCATTTCTTCAAGGTGCTTTATGCTTTATCTCTGAAATGGTTAAATGTTATGTTCAGTATGCTATAAAAGCATCCCCTAAATAGGCAAAAATTCAAAGTATGTTAAAAGAATAGCTTAAGAAACTGGCAGATACTGCAGGGTATGGTTAGTTTCAGAAATAAAATTAGTCATATCACAACACAAAAATATGATATTCACATTACAAAAATAAAAATGACCAAAAATACTCCAAAAATATTATTTAGGAAAAAGCTTGCAGCAAATCATTTTTTAAACAGATGATTTAAAATATGCCAGGAAAGATGCATTATACATGTGCCTACTTCATTAAATACCACTGAAAGTTTAAAGATGTTGTTTTGGAAATATTAGAAATTCAGTCTGATCTTATTATGGAAGGTAACAGGCCATATGTCATTAGGCCTGGACTTGTAAGCCTAATGAGCAACCTCTTTTTCACACAGTTCTTACTCAAATTAGTCTTGAAATTCCACCAGCCACATCATTTTCTCTAGTAAACATTTCAAGAGAAATAAGAACCACACCCTCAAAGGTCTTTTCCTAACCTCAGTCTCTTTGCACAGCCTCCTTTTTCAAAAAAATATTAAGCAACACACTTAAGTTGGAACTATAACCATGTAATTTCAAATTGATACAAAGCTACACAAAAGAATATTGAAATAAATTGTTTCTCCATTACAAAATACATTTTTTGATAAAGCCGTAGTCTGCAGCTGTCGCTATGAACCTATGCTTCTCATCTAGTTTTATTTTTTAGCCATTGTTAATAATAACTGATTTTGATGAAACCATTTGATAATCCTTTTATGCTTATGCTTATGATTGCAATGATATACAACCCTTCATCAGTATCAACAATTTCCAGGCCATACTCTATCATACTTTTGTTCACAAAATTTAGCTGAACATACTTCTTGCTAATAATCTGACCATTAAAAAAAAAAAATCCATAAAAACAGCCATAGAGGTTCAGATCAAAGATCTGTTTAGCCCAGTGTCCTATTTCCAAAAGCAGCCAAAAGGAAATGCCTACAGAAGAATTTAAAAGCAGAGAAAGTGATACTGCAACACCTCCCTGGTAGATTTTTCCAGCTTCCAATGAAGTGTAAGGTATGATGATTTGTTAGCTCGTCAAGCTAACAAGTAGGTTTATTGTTCTGAAATAGAAGCCCTTTGTGAGTATATCTGTAAGAAAAGCCTAGATATTCTTTTCTTGCTGGGTCAAATGACCATAACAACATTTTGCAAACATCTTAAATTGGATTAAGTTCCTCTCTCCCTTCACCTTCACCAGCCCCCAGCCTTTTGTTCCTTCACCTTCATGCAGTCTGCTGCTTGTCAAATGTGCCAATAAAATCACTGAAAAATATCCGGCTTAAGGGGACACTTTTTTTTTCTTTTTTTTCTTTCTTTTTTTCCCCCCTTCTTTCTAAGGGCTACTTTTAACTAAGATTTTTTTCAGTGATCTCTGTACAATACAATCCCTCAGACTCCTCTGGCAGTACCATGTTGCTGCTGAACCATGGTACAGGGATAGACTCAACTGGAAAGTCAAGGAATTGGGAACATTTTAATCTGATTTGTCTACTGAAGCCACTGTATTTCGTAACTCCATTAGGAAGAAAAGAAACTTTGGCATTAAGAGAGGATTTATTATAAATAGAGTCCAGCTCTCAAAACTTACCATTATACTACATGTTATGATTACAATTTTCTATTGCAAGCAGTAAAGGATACCCACTTTTTCAACACTGATCTATTTCTCCACAACATATTCTTTGAAAGGGAAACCTTAGTTCCTGGCACTGCAAGTCTAAATCACACATCAGAAATAGTAAAGTAAGACAGTTTAACTGAAACATTGGAAAGCATAAGGAAACGGCCAATTTGCCTCACAAACAATTAAACAAATGGAGCTTGCTTTCATACCAACTCACGGTCTTTTTTCTGTGATGCCCTGCCATACCCTGCATCTCCCTCCACAGCCTGCAGTTACACATCCACCATGAGCCTCCATGACAGCCCCTGAAGGCTGACGGCAGCGGTCCTGAGCTGTGCTGTTACCTAGCTGGCATGTATTTACTTGCCAGGCCACAAGCCAAGCCATCAGTACCTGCTGAGCTCGCTCTGTAACCTGTCACTCAGCAGGTGCACTGAGCTGCAGCTCTTTCCAACAGAGCTGCCGTTCTGCACGGTTTAATTTTTCTATCCTTGAAACTGTCAAGCGTTTTAAAAGCTGTTACAAACTACTGCTGAACAGACAAGGCAGTTGTGTATTACTTTTTGAACAAAAATGTGAAGCAGTAAAATAACATTCAAAATTTGCAACTTTTGTAACTCGAAAGTTAAAAAAAATACAGATTCATGGAAACCAAGCGAAGCCATTACTCATCATTGTCCTATCTGTACATTTTTTCATTAAAAAAAAAAAAAATCAGTGAAATCCTCATTGACCTTTGATGCCTCTGAAAAACAAGGTTTGTGAGCATTGCAAACCAAAACTCCACTAGTGAAGTTCAGGCTTTTGTTTTACTGCTTTTTATTTTGTTTAACTTCTGATTTTGTTTAACTTTCTGTTTCAATATTACATTACTGATACAGTAAAGAGACCTTCACAGAGGAAAAGACTTTGCAGTTCTGCATATAGCAAGTAATTGTACTTATCCTGTCTTCTGCAATTTGGTTCCGTAGCTAGGTAGGTATCTTGTTCAAAAATGCTTTATGATCAGTTTTGTCTCAGAGGAATATTGTCTTTGAAAAGACAAAAAGAAAAAGAAATCCTCTAGAAGTCTTTAGTGCATCTGGAAATCAATCTAGCAATTGCTTCAGAGCTTTGGGTCAATGGTTGAGGCACCAGAAGCTAGCAGAGAGCTAGTAGAAGGGCCTCAGAATCAATATAATAGGAAATGAGGTTGTGTGTGGCATGACTTCTCATCTCCTGACGCAGCCTCGGGTAGCTAGGCCTATCCCCTTCCCAACAGATGTTGTTTCATGTCAAACTATTCTAGCATTTTAATTGTCTTTAGTGTTAGAAAGTTTTGCCCAAGTTTCCAGTTTAACCTACACCTCCTTTGCAATTTATGTCTTCTTTCTTTTCCATGTCTACTTTTTATTCCCTGGTTATTTCCTGCAGCCTTTCCCTATTTAAACATGTCCTTGTCAGTCCTCTGTTATCTCAGCCTTTCCTTGCACATCATACTTCTGACATCTTCAGTTATTTTCTGCTGTCTTCTGGATTAGAAACAATCAGTTTATATCTTACTTGAAATGTATCACCCAAAGCTGGAGACAGCAACCCAGCTAAGGCTTTCCTAACACAACAGAGGAACAGAAAGATTATTTCATCTTTTCTAGCCAGTGCTCCCATCCCAGCATGATCCTAGCATAGAGAGGTAAGCATTACACTGTTAGCCCAGGCTCATTTTGTGATGCATTAGTTGATTATTCCTTCCTACCTATGGAATTTTGCTATTGATTTTATTTAATTGTATTTCCCCCTCAATTTAAGAACTTAATTTGACTTTTTATCCTGTCAGTTTCTATCAGCTTTCTATCAGCTACACGTAAAATAGATGATGTAAAGAGCACACTAACATTACAAAAATAGTAAATAGTTCCAAATAGCTGACCTGTATCTGCTACATCCTTCCAGTTTAATAATCAGACTATCTTTGAATTTTGCATCCCCTGGAGTAATTTTACAGAGGTTATGTTTTTCAAGATTGCTTAGAACAACATTTCACAAATATTTTTAGAAGCCTTACTAATGATTACAGGCTATGTTGCAGGAAGTGCAGTATTTTGCCCTGTCAGAAAAGGCAGTTCAATTGATCTAACATGACAAATCATATGTACTTCTACCCATCACTAATTAGTCAAGTCCTTATGGTTAGTTACAGGGTTTTTCTCACAACTGATATTAAAGCTGCCACCTTGTCTTTCCCTCTATTTGTGCAGAGATACATTATGTTTGAAAGAAGAGGAAAATGCACATATTGCCCATCATCGATTTCTCAACAATAAGCATGAATGGCTGTAAGGTTGCTTCAGTAACTTCTCCAAGCACTTCATGGTGGATTTTTTAGCTAGTTAATTTGAAATCTGTAGCTTTTTTCTATGTGCTACTTGTGACAAAGACCTCCCGATAATCAAATGGCGTACACTTCAGAAATGCTACCCTCTACTCTTTAATTTCAAAAGAAAGCATATCAATGTGTAATAGGGATACAAACAAAAAACATCAAGACACTTATTGGTAGATTCATAATTAAAAAATAAAGTTTTTAGGGTCTGAAGTATTTCCTAGTCAGCAACATTGAATTTATATAAACTTTTTTGGTGGGAGGGAGAGAAGGGAAAGCAGGAAAGGGACAACAGAAAATCTGGAAGTGCAAAAGGCCTTCCTTATGAATTTTAAAAGCTCCATCTCCCACCTAACACAAAATAATAGGTCAAGGAAAAGACCATTAACAGTCAACGAAATAAATTAGTGATTAATAAAGC
The DNA here is from genome assembly GCF_036417845.1 of Apteryx mantelli. NCBI lineage: Eukaryota > Metazoa > Chordata > Aves > Apterygiformes > Apterygidae > Apteryx > Apteryx mantelli. The sequence goes on from NC_089979.1 coordinate 22,303,077, forward strand.
TAAAAGTTTTTAGTTGACAGCATGCACAGTGAGGGATTCTTTGTTAAGAGTAAAGCTTATGGAAAACTTAATGGACTAAGTTGTAGTCTATCACAGAATGTCATGACAGTCTCCAAACAAGCCTGCTCCAAAAATTCAGATCTATTTAAGTCCTTTATAGAATCCCTGCAAGTTCTACTGATCACTTTCTTATACAGTTAAGTATCATGATTAAGTACCAAAAAAGTGGTTGAAATGTAATGATAAAATGCATTTCACATTTTATAGAAATAACTATAATGGTTCACTTTGCAAAAGGAAACAGTAGCCAGTACTGTGCAATTATCCGGATCCAGACAAAACAGAGATTACGTTGTCTGTTTATTTTCCCGCCTGTTCAAAAAGATGAGGAGAAAAAAGAAGAAACATAAGATAGGAAATACAGTTTCACACAGGCAAAAAAAAGTTTGAATTTCTTTGCTTCATTAATCTAACATTATACCCAGGCTTTTTTTCCCCTTAAGTTACAAAAGCAGTGGATGATCTTCTGCACAGCACCAGCCTGCTTTATTTCAAGATGCAGAGGGCAAGCAGTATTTTGAAATAAAAGACAGCTAGAAGGAGTATCCCAAGGTTTAAGATGCAAATGAGCACAGTGATCCTCTGTTGGGGGGGGGGGGGAGGGAAAGGAAGAGAGAGAGAAAAAATACACATTCCCAACATTGGTTTCACCCCTCATTTACTTTCTCCTCATTCTTCCTAAAAACATCAAGAAGTCAATTTGCTCTTGCTCTCTTATGTTCCTGAGGCTGCCATTTGGCAAGAAAGGCAGAGCTCACATCTGCTGTGCAATACCTATGTTGTTTCTACACCATTTTGACAATTCTTCTACTTGTGTATTTTATACATATGCATAAATAACAAAATATTAACTTTGAATAATAATCTTTATTTATTAGTTTATTTGTAAAAGGTACATTGTAATCCTGAGCTACTGCTTTTATACACTTATCATCATACAAAGACAGAGCATTTACAGTTTGATCATTTACATTTATTGTGCTCAAAAATCCTTATCTGAATATCATTTTGTCCTTGCAGGAACATAGATAATTTAAATTACATGTATCCCTGAAAAATCCACATTAATTTACCCATCTCATCCCATTATCTAAATTACTACAGTCATCTAAACCACTTAGGACATTCCTTCTGAATTTAGCAAAAACTTGTTTAAAACTATAAAGATGGGCAGTGCAAGAACTGGTCCCTCAATCCTTTGTGAATACATCATTAGAAAAAACTTTCTGTTTCCGTATTCTCTAAGTAAGTCAGAGCTAAACTGACTAGGTGTACTTTGATGGAATGACCCAAGTACTCATTTTCTCATTACAGCTGTCAATGTGAAGCTACAGTGACTCCCTTTGCAGTGACCAGTGCATCTCTCTCCTAAACAGGGAAAAATCTGACATGATCAGAGGAAAGTAAGTAGCAACCCATCACCACCTTATTGTCAGCTACATGACATTGAAGTATTACAAAACAAGTCATATGAAATGCTTCCCTTAGACCCTGTAAAGGAACTTGTACAAATAACCAGAGTTAAGTTCCATTATCCAAACATGGCTTTTAGGATTTGCCAGTTAAATAGAAAGAAGGAAAGAAAAGGTTTAAAAAAAAAAAAAAAAAAAAAAAAAAAAAAAAAAAGCCAAGTCCCAGGATCCTTGAGGAGAAAGCATTTATTCTAACTGAAATCCATCCTGGATAAATGGAAATTTAATTGGACTACCAAAATATTGCATCTTTCTACCTGAAAAATCTCAAAGCATACAGTGTTTACAAATGTCTCTCTAGCAACAGTGTCAGTCTTTTAAAGTACACTCATGAATTTCATTTCCTGAATAAGGTCACTATGATCTTAGGCAAAAAGATACAGTAAGCAGTTCAAGCAAAATGCTTATTGCTTAGGTTTTAAAGCAAGCCACTTTTATATAATTTTAGTTAAAATGTTAAGTACAAATGTGAAGCTATTGTAGAAACACTTATAAACACTCTTGCTTTTGAATTCTTACTGATCACCTAAAAAAAATGGCAGACCGATTTTAACATAACAAAGGAAATGTAAAACTTAATACTGTCTGTTGGAATGAAATTCAACACCTATAAAGACAGAGTTGTGAACATGTAAACAAAGCTTTAGTATTCAGAGCTAGGGAATCTAGCAGCAAAACAAACTATTTGCATATTATGTAGTGCAATGAACATTTGTTCTTAAAGACCCCCAGTCTTAAAACTATTTTGAACAGAATGGAATCCTTACAGGAAAGGTTTTAAAAGTGTCCAGGATGTAGTATCCAGAATTGCTAGATGTTCATCTGCTATAATCTACCAATTTCTCTATGCAAAACTGTGCTCTGGATAACTGACTTTTATGGCTCCCCAGTAGCAGGCTCGAATGAGGCAGATTAAACCTAAGAGATAAGCAATAGCCCAAGAAACATATGTTGCATGAAATCGCCTGGCAAAATCTTGTGTACCAACCTAAAAAAAAAAAAAAAAAAAAAAAAGTCAAATATACAGCAGTACCCGCTCTTCAGAGGAGCAAATTTTGTTAAGGACAAGCATTTCAGCACTGTCTTCACCCCAGTAAAGATAAGTCAGATATTTTAATCGCTTAATTTCAAACAATCATAGGATAATTGAACTTTGAAGGGACATCAGGAGGTTTCTAGCCCAACCACCTGCTCAAAACAGGGTCAACTTTAAGTTTTGTACAATCAGGTCCTGGGCAACCTCCTCCAATGCCTCATGGGAAAAATATTTTTATTATTTTCAAACTCAGTAAGGGTGTTTAAACAAAACAAAAACAAACACAGTGAGAGCCAGAAATTGTTTCTATTAGAAAAATTGGAAAATCCTTTGTAATCCATTTAAGCTTGCATTATAGCCTGGATAATTTTTATACTTAAACATAGTGAGAAACACACATATGAACATATTTCCCCATATCTAGTTTTGGAACTGCAGGGTAAAAAGTTAGTTCTAGTGACCAGTACCAGATGCTTCAAGTGGAAAGCAAGCCAGATAGTTCACTGAATAATAAGCTAATGCAATGTGAGCATTTTAATTTGTAAATAGTGTATTATCTGCTTTTACTTCTTATAGCTTGTACAAATTGTAAAGCTATATTCACATTTTTAACTCTTTGGAATCCCACTCCCTAAAGTGTAGCAATGTGTATTTCTGACTATACAGCAACGTGTATTTCTGGAAACCCGAAAGTTTTGAGAGCCCTAGCAAGAGCAAGATGTTCTGGTATTTCTAAAACAATGTTAAATCATTTTTCATAAAACTGATGTTTAAGAGATAAAGAGTCAGACTTGATATCAGGAAAATGAGAATCTCGAAGTGCCAGAACATTTTTCAAAAACAAAATTAATTTTTCTAGTTAACTGTGATAATTAAACCTATGATTTTAATAGGGAAAGGAAAAAATATATATATACGAACTTAAGAGGTTTTGCTCAAATGCTGGGAAAGAAGAGATGGTAATTCAGGGTAGCTCCTTCATACATGCACATCCCCTACATAGCTGCAAGTACACCATAGTACATCACTCACAGTTAATCCAACTCCAATGAAGATGCATATCATTCCAATTGTAATGTATGCACAGCAGCGTCTCCGTGGCAGTGCGCTTCCAACAGAAGAACTGCGAGAAAATAATTAGCATTTAAATTTGAAAAAAAAAAAAACAAAAACAACCCCACTATTCAGTCTGAATGGGAAAAAACAGAAGATGGCATACATGTATTAAGTTTATAAAGTAGTAGACAAACTCAACAATTATACCAAATAAGAAGTAAAAGACAGTCCACACATTTATTTAAAAGGGAACTATAGATGAAGATTAACAGAAATTTTAGTATCTAAAAATTAGATATTTGCAAAGAGAGCAGTGCCAGACCTACAGTTTGAGTTGCTTCATAACTTCAACATAACTTATTAAAAAACTGAAGCGTGTTTCACAACACATTCACAACATCTAAGTAACTGGAAATATCTCAGTGTCATAGCAATCACCTGCATAGTCTATTTCCTGGAATAATTCATTCAAAACCATTGATTGGCCAAACTCCGCCCAATTTCTTGAAGATCTCCCCCCCCCCAAAAAAAGTTAACTGTTTCCTTAGTCAACTGTTTCCTTAGTCAGAAACATGAAAATCTTTCATGTTCTTCATGCTTCTAAAGACTAAAACTCTTTAGACACATTTAAGTCAGTTTTAGTAACTTCAAAGATGTGACAAGTTCTTTTTACTTTCAAATTTTCTTTTAGAGCTCTACCACAAATTAACTGCACAAATCTGCTGACAACCAAGGTAAATAAATCCCTCAGAAGTTCTGTCACTATCTGGAGTATAAACTCCCCAAGATAGACAACTATGCCTCTACCTGCCAGATTAAACAAGCTATTACAGTGCTTCAGACAAACAATGCAAAATTTTAATAAAAGGTTAGATTCTTCACTACATGTTAGGAAATTGCCCAGAAGCTCAGTATTGTTTGGCAAATGTATTTTGAGTTAGGCATTTTTAATCACATATTTTAATCATTTATTTTAATCACCTACACTGGTGAGGAAAATAGAAACGTGATTTAATTCCATTGAAATACAGTGAATATCTAGGTCAACTGAAAGGGGCCAGAGAAGTAGAGGTGCTTTCATACAACACATACTGCTGTCCTAGAGGTAGTTTTGAAGCATCCTGAAGCATGCTATCATCAATAAAGTACCTCCTCCCATTCTGGGAGATCAACATTCCTTTAGAAAATACTGGGATGCTTGGACTTTGTGTTCAAAGACGCAAGGGAAAGCCATTTACATCTCAAGATAGTTCTGTAATTTGTTCATCTAAAATATGTTGAAGAAAGCAATGCTGAACTATTCATCTGTCATATGACCGACCAGATTTCTAGCTTCAGTTAATTAGCCACATAGCAAGGCCTCATATGCTTAGCATATGACTAGAATTTTTTTTAAACATTCATCTTCAAAAGCCTTCAAACAGATTGGCTTAAGCAGCTTTACTACAGTATTATTTCTTTACAAGGAATTTCTAAAATGCTTCAAGAAAAAAGTCCTCAAGCTAATACGCACAAGTTGAGCTTCATCTTGCAAGACAACGACTGACTACAGTGACCATTAACACACCATCTGCTATATGTTTTCAAAAGAAAAGAAAAAGTCATAAAACTGTTCTGTTTATTAATCTTCCAGGAAAAGTTACTTCATACCGAAAGCCTCACCATACACATCTGCAGTGGGTAGTGGATGGGGGATGGGAATTCCGAATTTGGGAAATAATGGTATCTTGCCACCTACAGACAGCCTGACCCACTACGCGAGTAAAGACAATTTTGGCTACCCCAAAGCCACCCTTAATACCTATGGCCATTCTAGAAGATGTGAAACGTCTGATTCCAAGTAGCACGAGGGAAACAAACAAATCCGGAGGTGCATACAAGGGGAAAAGGCAGAGAGGGCTGCCAAAACTTCAGCTGGTGAGTACTGAGCTTGTCAAATTGAACTAAGGTTCTCCACCTTGCAAAGTTTCCTAGCTATGTACTCAGAGCATTAATTTTACTAGAGTTGAATACTTTAAAATAAGCATTAACCAGCCAACAAGCTGGCAGAAGTGTCATATCTAATTCATCTGAAACATGCATTACGTTTACTGCACTGCATGTTTCACACAGAGACGTAGTTCATTTTGGGAAAGAGATCTTTACCTCTGGAGCTGTCCGACTCATGACCTTGTTTTTGCAACCATAACATTGAAACTGCCATGTTTATTTTCCATCCATATTTCCCTCAAGCTCTGCCCATTCCTATCAAATAAAACAGGCTGGGGTTGGGGGAGGAGATGAAATTGTCTCCTCCAATACTACAAAAATGAAGAAAAAAAGAATGGCTTTATTTAATTGTAACTGCTTTTTTCTCTCCACAGAAGGAGAAGTTGAAATAAAGATAGTAAGTTTCTAAGACCTGACAAAATAAATTCTGATGTTTTGGGATTGCCAAATATTTCATCTCCAGGCAGTGGTATTAACCCCTGGCCACTTTAGGTAGTGAAGCTTTCCTTTACCCACTCCAAATTACTCAAAAAAGAAAACCAAACTAACTTTGAGTAAAGAAAGCTGAAACCCAATCCCCAAATCTATGAACAGCAGCAAGCTTGACATGCACATTCAGAAATATTAAACTGGGGTCAAAAAGAACAACATTTAAAAATATCAAAAGATGCTGTTTTCATCTGTTGACTAATTAGGGTGAACTCATGACAAAGCCATCTGGACGTCAGATCTTTTTTCTGAGCTGCTGCTAAGAAAGCAAAGGCACCTGCCAGACCTTTGGGCAGCAACAGCAGAAGATATAAGAGACACCAAAGCCAATGTAGTTTGAGGTAGTAATCATAAAAGGGAAAAACCTCAAGAGAGGTTTTCCTTTAGGGTCCTATAGGCTTTACGATGCAAAGATGTTAAAAGCTCATTAGGGGTCTTCATCATTATGCCAGACCTTAAAAACAGTAAGTACATTGTAAAGGAAAAGAAAAAAAATTAATATACAGCTTGGGAAAGACAGCAGCAGACAAAAGTCAGTAATTCCCCCTTCTCCATCATTAAACAAGAGAAGGATTCTAGAAGCCCTCTCTAAACTGCCCACATTTTTGGAAACAGGCCAATAAACACCTGGGATTTTGTATTTGAAACACACAAAAAATATAACAGTGAAAACACAGCTCCCCCATTCCCAGGTCATCCTCTACACTACAAAATAGAACTATTTTGCATCAACTTACTCATTAACTGCAATTGTTCTGATGCAGCAGATAATGTGCAACTAACTGCCTGTGTCAGGCAGAACCAATACAAATTGTAGAGCTTTCATAAACACCTTAAATATATTGGCATGAGCAGGCTTGTAGTCCATTTCCAGAGAGAGTTGGACATTTACAGAATAAATGCTTTTATTCTGTGCATCACAACTCATTTCCTGTTTCTTAACAAGTTATTTTTCACAAACAACTTATGTGGAAAAATTAAAAAATTACATTTGTGACTGCACTGGTGGCAGGTAGATGGAATTAAAAAAAAAAAAAAAAGAACAAGAAACTAAAGATACTGTTTCACCTACCATTCAGATAGAATACATGAACAAAAGAACCTAAGGCATGATCACTTTATTTTCTCAGAACATTACTGTTTCATTTTTGACCATCAGGTGTAATGAATCCTGACTCCCCCTTGCAATTCCAAAGAATACATTCTTATTAAGACCTAGTTTGTGACCACCTATTTGGTTAATGCAGACAACCTATTTACAGAGATTTATTGCAGAATGCATAAGAGATTGTTTACACATGCATATTCATACAGGTCTACAAAATTTAATTTTACCAACATATGTGCATACCACTGAGTGTTACATTCTGAAAGAAGAGACTTTTCAAGACCACCTTATCTTTAGGTTCATGAGCAATTTTAAAACAAAGTTTGAGAGAAAAATCTTGAGAAGAATTTTGGTATCTAGAAGTCTCAATAAATGTCTTCCTGAAAAAAATCTAGTGTTGCCATGATTTAAGGTGCCTTTTGCTCCAATCTGTTCTATCCTTTTTTCAGACACAGTCTTCAGCCGATTCAAAAGAAGGAACGAATGTTTCCACATTTGACTACTCAGCTACTAATGAAGAAAGCTGTGTGTTAATTTACTGAAACTGAACAATACACATTCTTTTCTGACTACAGGTACAGTGATTGAAAAAGGGTTGAAAAAAAGCAGTGGGTCACTGCAGCTGTTTATTCAATCACCATGAGTCAAAGTTCTGCTTCACCTACACTGTGCCCTAAATACAGGCCTAAGAAATGTTTATGCTGCTGGAAGTGCAGAACTCCTGGCTGTCACATCTCAAACACAGGAAGAGATCAAACAACCCATTCAAAGCTAAATTGCAATATTCAATAATTTGCATCCTAAGCCCAAGGACAAAAGGGCCTATTTATTAGAATTTGTTTTGTATTCTGCAACTCTTTCAGTTGCCAGTTAAGCTGTAATTTGCACAAATTATACTGCAGAGATGTTCCAGTTTTATTATGTACAGATAGCACGCTATAGATGTGCTTTGTGCTTTGAAGAAAAATGCTGAAAGGTCCTTTGACTCCAGCTAGATTTTAAAATACAACTAACATAAATCAATAGAAGACAGACCAAAAGATCACATGGTACAACTTCGGGATGATTGTTTTTGTTTTGTTTTGGTCAAACAGCAAATCATTTTGTACTTAAGGAGATTCAAGTAAAAGGGATAAACCAAGGTCAGCTATCAAGTGTTAAATATTTAAAAAATAATAATAAAATTAATTGCAATTAGTTAAAAAAAATTGAAAAGGAAAAAATAAAAAACCCTGAATGTAAAATAAGAAACCCTGCCAGTACCCTGTAAAGCAACATCTCATCAAGATCCTGAGTTTATTTGATCTAAGCAAACTAGAACATGTCCACTATTCCATACCCATTTACACTCCTGAGGTTAAGTGTATCACCAGACTGACTTCTTTATCAAATACTTCAGTAACAGATTTCAATCACTTTCAAAGGCCAGGCCGTGCTATGCCAACACCTAAAATACATTTATCCTAAGCCTTCTGCTTCCTGAAGAACCTGCCAGTTTTCCTCGAACATGCAATACAGCTATGGTTCTCCCTTCCCAGTATAAATATATTTGCTCCTTTAACTGGAAATAGCACTTGCCTATCAAGGGAAGGCAAATCTTTAAATAAACCAGCAATACAAGTAAGTCCTATTTCACACCCTGTGGTTGAGATTCCATACAAAATTAAGGTATGTTTGGAGCATAGCTTTTAATACCATTAATACTAAACAAACAAACAAAGCCCCCTGCTCCTACAAGTTTTGTATTCTACTTGAATTCTTCTCTTTGATGCAAGTGACATCTCCCTCTTGTTGAAGTAACGTCAAATGAGTAGACAAAGCACAAACATTAAACAAGCTAACGCAGTAAGATGCTTAACACAAATTAGTTGAGTTTAGGAAATGAATGAAACCTCTTTTGAATTAAGAAAAGATTATTTCCTTCCCTTCTTTCAGAACAAGACAAATCAAGCTCTATTCAATTCAAACGTGACATCTGATTAACTGCATGAAGTAGTAAAATTTCAAGGACAAAAAAAAAAAAAAAAAAAAAAAAAGATTCCAAGTTGTTATTTTAGCAACTCAGTTCTGTCAATTGTTAGCAGCTTACTTTTGCCTCTGACAATTCAATCAGAGCATTTTAATAAATGCAGGTTTGATTTGTCAAAGCTACTGATCCGTGCATAATGAGGGCAGAATTCATGTGCACATAACATGCTCTTTAGTCTTGAAATTCAGGTGAACATAGCAAAATAATATGTATGGCAGACATCTCACTCCAAAGACTTCTACAGAAGAAACTTTGGCAACATATTTAAAAGTTTATGTAATCTTGTTCTCAGAAAACTTACATTTTTTTGCAGTGTGGGCATTTTGCCAGTGTGTTAAACCTCAGTTCCATCCACTGTAAAAAGAAAAAAAAGAAAAAAAAGTTGAAAAACTGGCCTGAGAAAGTGTTTGTTTTACTTCATGCTAAATGTCACTGTGAAAACATTTTGCTTCTCAGGCTTTCTCTGACTTGTTTCTTGCTTTCTTTCATAAATAAGATGCCCTTTTGTCAGTGGCAATTTAGGATTGGGCTTTCCATGTGAAAATTTCCCATGACTTGCCTTACTATCACAAGACTTGCTTGACGTAATGCGATTCCATCCACAGGCACAGTATAGGCAACACGATAACATTAATACAGTTTTTTTCCTCTTACTTTCAAGACTATGAACATACATTTATTTTGACACAGGGTGTTTTCTTTGGCACCATTAGACAGATGTATTTTCCCATCTTTCCCTAACCCTTGCATCACTCGCTAAAATTAAGTGTTCATAGAAAGGTTAAAGAGTAAATGTACCTACTTCCTAAAACATAAGTTTTATGTAAATAAAAGAACACTATTGGCTACTTAGATAACATTTTAAAGAGCTGACATATAAAAATATATATAGTATGGTCACAGCCTTCCATACAGAGACTGAAACCCATCTGGGATACAGCCTCAGCAAAAGTAACAACGTGTGCATTACCTTAAACAACAATACACAGTCATACATTAATTTTAAAATAGCGGTATTTGTTAAATTTCATTCTGTGATGATACAAGTTTTGAGCACCTGGTTTTAACATATTTACCTTAAACAGGGGGACAAGAATATTTCTCTTCTCTCTGCAAGTAGTTATACTGTAATGGCTTAAACTGTGATACAATTTAAAAACAAACCATCCATCCAACCAACTTCCCTTGCCACTTCCTTTACTCCAAGAGGGGTGAGGAACCGTTTAGATACTGAATATTGCTAGTACTACTGTCTCACAGGACTACATTATTTTCTTTTTTCTTGTGAAGTCTCCTTCCTCACATATAAAAGGCCAGGGAACTGCCATTGCCAATATGATACAGTACAGTTCTATGATGGAAGTACACAAATTTGGGAACTCTTCAGTTTCTGCTCATCTTTTAACAGAAAAGTCCTAGTCTATCAAGAGATGTTGAGGGTAGGGGGAAGAGATCATCACTATTTGCCCTAGTCCGAGAAGGGTATCAATCCAGTTCTCACTTTGATTTCCAGGTATGATAAGCAAGAATTAACAGTTATGGCATTCTGGTCAAATATTTGTGTGTATCTTGCTGGTGTTCACATAAAGAAGGACCCAGTCTAAACATGGGACTCAACTCTTCTCTGCTGCCTTTCCCAACTGGACATGGTTGGCACAATTTCCTGGTTGAGTATACACATAATTCTCCCCTCCCCTGATAAATTATGGAAGAGTCACACTACAAGTTATTAGCACAAGAACAAGCTATAGCACAGAATACTAATGCCTCCATTCAGATTCTCCTCATCTCAGTGAGAAATCAGAAGTCAGTCTACTGAAATGAGCAGTATTATTGTATCTGCTATAAACAAACAGATCCCATAATTGTACTGAATATAGGACCTAGACACATCACAGCACCATTTAAACACTGAGAATGAATTCATGATTCTACATACAAACCTAAAATCACAGGCTTATAAAGCCTAGCCAATAGAATCTTACTCGCATCAAAAAGCTTGTGTCCCATAGTATTTAGAGTACGTTCTCCAGCTTTTGAAGGTCTCCCTCAGTGTTTTTTACTTCTAATGGGATTAATTCTCCATTAGAAAGAACTCCTTTAATTTTTTCTGGTTCCAAAGTATCAATTCACACTACAAGTTAAAAAAAAAAAAAAAAAAAAGGCAACCATATAAAGTATTTGTTTACAAAGACTCAGCCAAACTGTTTTCCCGTAATTCTAACTTCTATTTGACCAATTAAATGCCTGAAACGAAAACTTCTGTAGTACTCCTCACCTGAGTAATGCATTTCATGGACATTGATTCCACCTCCATATTCTTGCCACAGAAATATGTCAGCTATTCACATGCATCCATGTGAAGCACTAATCAGTTTCCCTTGGTTTTACAACAGGGGAAAAATGAGGTAACATGCAGTTGGTCAGTACTCAAGATGGAGAAAGACCTCTTCAGAGATATTCTTTCAGCTATTTAGATAACAATTCCAGAAATAGACAGAAGCCTAATTCCAGGACTTAAATTTAATATCTTTGTAATTCAATTTTATTTCTGTACACTAGATTTATCTCTGGGTAGGCAACTCCACTTCCAAAGTTACTCATTATTGATTGTTGTATGGATTTTAAGATTCCTGATGAATTATTGTTCATACTTTTTAATTGATATAAAAATACACTTAAATGCCTCCAAGCTCCAATTTTTGTGGGAAATAACAGAAGCACTGATAATCTGTTTTAATTGCAAGTTACCTGGAAGTCACAGAAGCATTCTGTTTTAATGATTTCTGCAGACACAGGAAATATTTTCACAAGAAAAAGAGATGAAGTCACCTTGACAAGTGATTCAAACTACAAGAATTCACATCATGTTTGCAACACAGAAAATGCCCTAAAAAAAATCTTATTTTCAAATAAATTCTAATTCTTGGAGTTTTGGTAGGTTTAATAAGTAGGTTAACCTCAGGTTTAAAGTGAGTACTTTAAAGCATCCTGGAATATAAGTGAAAATACTTAATCTTGTTTCAGGTTGTTAATAAAACTTGAGGTTACAGTTAGAGGATATTTAGCTTCCCAATAACAATACAAGAGAGATTTTTCTAATCAAAATAATACAATAAAACAATAATCCAAATCACTGACTAGATGTACTGAAACACTGATGTGAAGTTTGGGGAAATCTTAAATCTCAGCTGTGGACAAAGAAAAACATCAGTCAAAGAAATTACTGAAAGCTTGTTACATTCTTTCTTCCTTCTGAGGGTAGGATTGTTATTAGCCCATTCAGTACAAGAATTTGGGGGGGGGGGGAGTACATGTACACATATACACATACTCACTTACTGGTGGGTTTATACAGCTATACACAGCTGTCTGCCAAGGAAAGCCCGCCCCCACCCTCCCCTGGAGTCCTTTTGTAAAGCAAAACACCTACATTAAATTCTTTAGAAAACTGAGAAATGTTTTAATTTAAGTATTTCATTTAAGATTTGAAATTGATTAGTTCTGAAAAAGAAAACTGACAGAGCACAACTGACAAACTACAGTGCTTAGCCTACAGCCTGCGGCTTCCACAGCTTCCTCCTGGCTTGTCTTCCTTGAGGGTCTATCTGAAAACAAGATAACAGCAGGAAGATGAGGGGGGAGCCGGGATCACCCCTCTCCTGCCCATCATCATTTCCAAAGGCAGCTCAGTCTCATCCCTCTCACAGCCACAAATCATCACAGGCAGAGACCCCTGGGAGTGGGGGTGGCGGAATGACTTACTACTAGCTGAAACATTAACTCAGCCACAGTCCAAGTCCAGAAGATCTTAAAAAAAGCCAAAACCAGATCAGACTGCAGTTTATCAGGACAGTCAAATTATCACCTTGGCCTCCTTTTCTGTTATACCACTTTTTTCCATTTGTCTGAACTCCAAATTTGCCAGAAACAATGGAAACCTAAACACAGAAAAGGCTATCAGATTATCCAAGATAAAAATCTAATGAATAAAAATGCCAGTAATTATTGATAGTTCAGCTATAGTATCAGTTCAGTCCTAAGTTATTTCTACATTTGCTTACATCTTCCATCTGCTATTTATAATTAAACAAAACATTCTAGCATAAAACCTGTCCAAAATACCACATATTTAAGTAGTTATTTAAGTAGTACTTAATGATGCTCCATAGCGATGAGAGAATGCTGTGGATAATTTACAAAGAACAGGTATCAGAGTATAACACCAAAGTTGTCTTTCGGAACAAGAAGGGCGTAAAAACAAAACATCCCTAACATTTGTAGGGATAGGGAAAGCCCAGCCCATAATTATGCTTTTATATGGCATGAAGTTCCTTTAGAGAAGGTGGACAAATAGATACTCTTAGGAGACAACATAGAACAAGCAACAGACAATTTGAAGGTTTCCTCCCCAGCTTTTTTTTTTTTTTTTTTTTTTTTTAACTGCCAAGTGAAGTAAAGGAAATACAAGTTTCAAATTTTCTAAAGATATTGAAAATTTCTTTCTAATGTACTATGAAACTGTAAATCAGTCTTGCTGGCAGATAGGTCTGTGAAGTTCCAAATGATGCAGTTTCCTAAAACAGCCGTTGGATCTGAAGTCACGTGTACAAACACTAATTAGAAAACTTAGCTTATTAGGGCACAATCTGGTAGTTACGGGCAAAAAGTAGCCTTTACATATTTTTTCTTATATTATCCTAATTTTTCAGAGCAGAATCCCACCTAAGGAAGTTCATATCGTAAACTACAGCATTAACTTGGTCCACACTTACAGAAACAGAATAGGGAAACTAAGATACATAAAACATCCATACTTATGAGAATATCCAAAGATAGACCAAGAGTTTAGTAAGGAGAATTTGACTTTGTAACACTGACCCTTCCTAATAAAACATTTTTAGATTAAACCATGTAGTAGAGATGCTCTTTTGTGTTAAGAGAACACATTAAAACTTTATACCATAACTCTCTACAGTATTGCTTTTGCCTATGCAGTTTTAAAGCACTGCTAAACAACACTGTAATTGTGTTACAGAATTAAATTATGACTCTGTACCAGACTACAGCATTCACCCAGGCACCTAAGTTTGTAACATGCTATATATATAAAAAACAAACAAGCAAACCCCCACCAGGACCACTCCATCTCTCTCTAGTTACATAGTTATGGACTTCTGTTCTTCAGCAAGGATTATATTAGGATTAAATATATATATATATACATACATACACACACATACTCACATATGTATGTATGCTTATATATGGGCTGAATTAATAGAAAGAATGTTTCTCAAGCATCTAATATTTTTTCAAATGCTACATGTAAATTCACAAATCAAGTTGCTATTCTCCTTAAAAAATGTGTCAAAGCCACCTTCTGCTCCATACATTCTTCATCTGCTAGAGTAGTTAAGCCATTGTTCTTGAAATTTTGCCTCACATTCATGGATCAGTGAGCAAGTCTATTCCATTATAAAACCCATCACAAGTAAACCTTTGTCTCACTATGGATATAAGCTAACATGGAGCACAAATTCCATCTACTTTCACGAGACGCACTTGAGACATCTCAGGCCCTTACATATCTTATAAGCCTTTGTACCAGGGACATAACACTAATGACTATGCAGGTCAGACAGCTATACCACTTATCTTAGCCGTTTCTTAGAACTAACAAACCCAACAAACACTCTAGCGCTGCTGAATGGTGAAGTTAAAGCTAATACACCTTCTTATGTACTGCAAAATTCAAATACGGCAGCCCCTTATTTATGTTAAAGGCTGCAAAAATGGCTTACAGCAAAATAGTATTTTTGCATTCTTTGCTACAAAAGGGGAAGAAACTTTCAGCCTCAGATATAAACCAAAATCTCCAGTCCCATAACAACTGACTGATATGCTAATGGAAAGAGCTATGATGAACAGCTTCCAGGGTCCATACGGCAATGGCAGAACCTGTACCATCTTAGCTACTGCTAAACGTGACTATCATTGCAAGTCAAAACAAAACCTAGAAGTATGAATTCCTTTTTCAGTACTGTCCACTCTCACATCTCTAAGAAATAACTCTGACTTTGAGCTTCATCCATCAATACATGGAAGGAACATTGGAAGTTTCCTTGAAAATGTGTGTGTAGATAATGAAATACCGACTATAAATCCATGGCAATATGCACACAGATGGAACTTTAGTTTCTTGACAGTACTGTAGAGTGAGGTGATATGCTCTTAGAAACGCTTACAATAGTTTGAGTGATAGCACATTTAAGTGAGAAGGAGAATCTGGTACTTTACTTACAAGGAACGTATTTCCACAGTGACCACATACCACTCTAGTTCCGTCTGGTTGAACTGGCAAGGCAGGCTGAGCTGGCTGCTCTTCTGGAATCAGCATTACTGGACCAAGAGTAATGATGCGTCTACTGTGTTAAGAACATTAGATGTACATGTAATTAAGCTAGCAAAGGGGAATGACGATGCATTTAGGCAATTAGCTCAGTCAGTCACTACCAAATACGTTACACTTCTAAATTATAATCTAATTTTTAAGCAGATGATGCATCCAGTTTGGTCTCTCTCATTGTCAGTGTTTTCTTTTTCCACTTTGAAAACATTTTCTTTCATTATAAGATCATCCATGCATGCCAGATCCCTGTAGAGATCAAAGACTCACGATCATATGGCAGAAACACCTTAGGAAAAATCTTAATATCCAGGCTGAGCAAGGCTGTGAATTGGAATGCACACATCTATATTGAAACAAGTAGGAGAGTAAGGATTCTTTCATAACCTAGCTCTCCTTCCCAAGTCAGATATTGCTTCTTCTCACACTACTAAAAATGAGTCAATGTAAGTAGCCTCTCTGAATTTTTATGGTAAAAGTTCCATTCAAAGGGAGTGAATTAAAGAAAAAAAAGCACTTATGTTTGACTAAACACACCAATCAATTTACTTTAAGAAAACAGAAAAAAAAGAAAATCAAATTTTAAGTATTCCTTTTTATGTTTAATGTGTTTCCAATTTAATTATACAATTTGTCCATCAAAAAAATGACAGTACACAAATTAAGCAATTCAGAGCAGAATGAGGATCAGGCTTCCTGGTATGAAAGAAGTGAAGGGAAAACTAAAAGTATCATTTAATTTGCACTGCATCTCTCCCCATATACAGCAAAATTTGTGGCCTGTGCGGCCTTCCTTCAGGCTGAAGCCTTCTATTTAGGGCATATTCCTCAACTCTCTGCTTCAAAGTACTGTGATTTTGCTCATCTTCCACTAAGCCAGATACATAGGCTATCTTAGGGAAGCTGCTGAAGAGACACATACTTTCAGGAAATATTTTAATAAAACTGGGGAGCTTCAGATTCAGTCTTGTCACCAACCATATCATGCATTACAACTGAAGCATCTCATGAACACTTTTTGAAAAGATATTTGCAATTTTTTTTATGTTTTTCCAATACTGCATTAGTAAAAAACCCTCCCCATTCCCTAGCCCCAAATCTCATGCAATGATCCAAAACTAGAAGAGCCAACAGGCTGGTGGCTATGGCACACAATGTGATAGAACTTCCACTCGAGTATCTGCAGATCCAGCCCTCGCTTCAGTTTCTCCCATTAGTGCTGCACCACTTAGAACCAAATTACTCCTAGCTCAGTGGGATCTTCAGCGCTATAAGCCCAATGGTAAGAATGCTCACACTGGCAATTGCATTTGTCTCCATTATAGCAAATGGGTAAACTAAAGTAAAAGATTTGAGAGGAGAGATGTTACCTCAGGGTAACAAAGAAGTGAAGACAGAAATGAGGCCAATCTATTGCCCCTTCTCTCCTTTCATTCTGAAATCTTTATTCTGAATGAGGCAGAGAGAGCAACCTGTGCATTTACAGCAATTAACTCTGTAGGAAATTATGAACGCTACTTCCCAAAAGTGAGAAGTGGTTTTCTTCTCTGTTGTTCTTTACATCATGTGTTCCTTATACAATATCTAATAAATGGGAAATACACAATTGAGACTATCACTAAATACAACAGAAGAACAGTTAAGTTTTCCCTCTTTGAGGAAGTTAATCTAAAAATCAAAATGACACCACCACTATCTGTCTATGCAGTAATTCCCTAATGCTCTGTTAGTGTCTGTGCACAGCTCTGCTCAGGCTTGAATCTTTTCTAGTTTTAAATATTCAACGCATGGTGTGTCAATGCTTTAAAGAAAATGATACAAAGCATTTACAGTTTGTTTACTCTTACCAGTTTGGTCGTGGACAACCTATTTTCCGAGATGTATCCTTACAGATAAGGAGACAATTACATTGACATCTAACATACTTCTTCCCTGAAGGAGGGTTTTTGATTGGCTAAATGAAGAACCACATAACACACATCAGAAGTCGTAGCAATTCACTTTTTCCATACACCCCCCCCCATAAAAGTATAAACAAAACACAACAACTTACATGACAAATTTATATTAACAGAGAAATACAGTTCTTACAGAAGGAAACCTGAGAGTCAGAATAAAATTGAAAGTTTTCTCTCTCTCCCCAAAGAAAGAGAAAGAAGATGCATATTTTCTCACCAGAACATCTTTGGCAACAAACAAAAGATTCTGCATTAATATTTTAGCAATAAAGAATTCAAGTCTTCAGTATAGCTCTTTTTTCAAATGTAAGCTTAAGCAGTGATATATTTTTCAAAAAACAGTTAAAATATCAAGAAAGCCTCCTTGCCTGGTACAAGGACTTTATTCAGAAATAAAAGAACCAAAGTCTGGCTCACAGTTACTAAGAGAATATGCAGACATTACTGAACTGTCACCTTATTTTAAACTGTACTGAAATTGTCTTCCTCAAAGCTGGGAGTCAAGTTTCTGGGTTCCTTTCAAACAGGAAAATCACAGCTCTCAAAAGCTGTACAATCCTTTGTTTGGCCTGAAACATTATATATTGGCAAGAAAAGTTCTCTACTCTCACTTCTCTTTTAAGTGAAAAACATTTTCCTACGGATTTAAGGCTTCTTGTTCTTTGAGTATGATTAAAAGTTGTTCCTTCCCATAAATTACAATCCACTATTTTCCATGTAAATGCCCCCAAATAACTGTGGAACACCGCAGTATCAGATGCCAAAACTGTCAGGCAGAAAAACTAGAAGGATCTCAAGAGCTAAAGACTTGAATTAAGAAGCAGGTGGCGGGGGTGGGGGGCAGGTACAAAAGGGCCTGTAACCACTGCAGTAGGCGGAACAAAACCTACGATTCCTATGTTTTAAAATTATCATGCTATGGTTTGTTAGCATCCTGACAAATTGATTGAATGTATTTCAGGAGGAAAACACAGCTCCAGGGGAATATGTACGGGTCAGGCACTTTTGTTTCTCCTACTCTTAAAAATAATTAAATTCTTTATTTCTTTCACCATTCTTTACATATGAGTAATTACTTAAAATCTTTGCTTTTTATCCTCTGCCTCAGAATGAAACATTTCAACCAGTAAACTCAATAATATGAAGATTTATTCCAGCTGCTTATGATCATCCTTGGGCTAGCAATCCTTGAACTTGCATGCTAGCACACTAACAGTTGTACTGACAGATCCTTTGTAGGGATGTCAGTGAGCAACTCACCCTTTGCAGGTAAGGACATGAATTCCAACAGCTACACAGTTCTACCTTTCCCCCTTCCCTCCACAAAAAGAAAATGCTGAAAATCCATTTTTACCGTAGCTTCATTGCAAACTGTGCACTTCACAACATGTTGGTGTAGCTTGCCATCCAAATTGATTAGTGATTGGCACACGCGGCAGTTTATTACAGGAACACCACTGGCATCCGGACTTGCAATTGCAGTATATGGAGGTGGAAGCTCTGCTGCAAGAGATCATGAAACCTCAGCTGAAAAACCAAACAGGGAATCCTAAAACACCATAAACAAATATAATCTCTAAAAGCCACAACCTTAAAGAAAAAAAAAGTTAGTGGTTAGTATAAACATAAGACAAATTTAAGCTTACTTTCCCCTCCCTCATAACCACTATGTAATGGTACATCAATCCTAGTTCTACATAAAGTATATCAGCAATATGAACACTCCATAAACTGCCCCAGAAAGGCAGATTAGTTGAAAGGCTCATCTCTGCAACCCTATTTATTTTTAAACCAACTTTTAAGAAGTTTAGAAAGAAAAAAAGAAAAAAAAAACACCACAGATTAGCAGAAATCAGAAATTGGCTTCTGAAGGAAAACGGAAGATTAAACAAGATATACATAGTCCAGGTAGACAGAAGAGTCATAATCAGCCATTACAAACATCTGGAGAGACTGATACAAAGACAAGTGTGTATAACACAGCACCCAATAGTACTGTAAGAATACAGAAAAGTCCTATGAAGTTAAGGAAGTAACGTATGGAAATGAATAGTTCCAAAAGACCAAGGTATTTAGCCTCAACTAGCATTTGTGCATATATTGCATAATTAACAGAAGTCAGGACTCTGAATTTAAAAGAGCAGAGATGAGTGCATACGCAACAGATCCTGCAACAATCCAGGCCAGGTCTTTGATGGAAGATGACAGAAAATGCTTCTTTTTTGAGGTGCAACAGATTACTGTTATCTTGAAGAAAGAAGCTGAGCTGAACCTTTAGAGCTTCTGCTTCTAAGGCTTCCAAATATTTTTGTTGACCAAAAGTCTAAACATGAATGCACAAGGAGGTTTTCAGTCACTTAAAACAGATCAAGGCAATGGAGAAATGCAACGCCTTAATGTCCCTATGGAAGAGCAGATTTCATCTTCACCAGTCTTGAGTCCATGAAAGGCCAGGAAGGAAACATTCAAAAATCTTTCTAAGTTTAAGAATCCATGGAACATAAACAATTCATCATATCAAACTCTTAAAAGCTGATCAGCACAATTATTTGTCATGTAATAGCTTAGGGCTTTATTTCATCAAGAAGCTCAGGGTTCCTCAGGTAAACAAGTAAGAAGTGGGCATATGGTACAACGGAGACAAGTCCAAAGCTGCAAAGTATTATAAATGAGTTGTCTAAAGAAAAAAAAAAAAAAACAACCTATGACCTACTCAATAAGCTATTTTGTAATTGCATCCAAAAAGCCAATAAAAACTTCAGACAAGCAATGAGAGATCAGTCTTCCTTCAGTTTACCAACAACACTGAAAAAAGCTGAGTCTGGTGGAAAAAATTCACAAGCTGCTATCAAAGCTGACAAGCCCAAGCATTAAGTTTACATCTATAAAGAAACACCCATTGGTCCTTCACTCTATTTTAATGAGAATACTGGAGAGATTCAAAAAACCCAATCTGTCCTTAGGATCCAAAGATTATTGCAAAACTTTAAAGCAACAGTATTATTCAGCATTCTTTCTCTTTGTTGCTTGCCATATAAACTATCCAGATCAGTACTTGGGTTTAGCTCACCAAGGCAGAAGCAGAAAGGTGGACATGTTGAAGAAGTTTGGCAACTGGAAGCATTCCCAAGCCCATTAGATCACCATAACTGCATAAAACATAACTGCATAATATGCAGAAAACAGTTTTGGAATTTGGACAATTGAAACAGCAGTTCTCAGCTATGAGCATGAAAGTTAGGGTTGCTGCAAGGGTTTTTTCATTTTGGCCATAAGCAGGCTGCTTAACTGTTCTGGTCTGAGCAAACAGTAAAATCTCCAACTACAGGAACAGGTAGCCATAAAATAAAAAGCATGTCCAGCGGACTAAATACCAAATTCTCTGTCAGTAAATTCCTACAGTTCAATCCCAGCTCTGAGACCTCTTCTCTGAAAGGCTGCTATCCTGTAATTGAACTTTGCTTTGTTCTCTCTATTTCATGGATGAGCTTTCAAATCCTATCAGCTGGGCACAGGGCAACTGTATCTAAAAAAAAAGAAAGAAAAAAAAAAAAGCAGGCAATAAATATCTTTAAGGATACTAGAATGTAAAAAAAGAAAAACCCCAAACCTCCGAGCCCTTCAGCTTTGCATGATCTTGGAATACTTTAAGTATTAGCAAGTGTATATACAGATTTCTAGATATGTAAAAGATTCTACTTCCACTTGCAAGTGACAACTCTTAGGTTTTTCAAAACTGGTCAAAAAGGTGTATGAGCGCACACATACACTCAGTCTCTTCTCCAGCGTCATCCTGGAGCTGCTTGGCTCCCAGGTAAGCAAATTCTCTATTGCTGTCCTGCTGTCTCAGCAAGTTTAAGATACCAAGCAAATAACACCTGCTTTTCAGAGTAGTGCTGCAGCAAATAACATTTGCTACACTACAGAAAGCCTGAGGTATCTTGGCATGCAACCTTCAAACTTAACAAAAACTTGCATTTGGAAGAGTTCCAAGAATCAAACCAGCAAAACCCCCAAAAGTTAAGTTAAATAAAATTATACTGGGGGGTAAAAAGGAGAATAAAGATTTTCCCCCACCATTTGCTGCTCATTAAATAAGTTGTTAATAAAAATGTTGACAGCTTTCAAAACACCTTAATATATGAACCTTGGTATGTCTTGACAGCTTAAATCTCAGGCTAAATACAGCATCTATAATACAGTTCATAAAGGTCCATCATGTTGGATGTGACTGACGGTAGGCAAGTTTCACTTATGCACCATAGGTCTCAGTACAAACTCAGTGAGATAACTGTATGTCCTGCTACTGACATTCCAGTTTACAGCTGTATTATCAGTTTGTTTCTTCTCGAGAAACATAATAGTAACTGGATCAGCAAGAGTAGCAAAATGCCCTGCCACGCAGTACATCTGACTCTAAGCTACCATTTCACACACCCCAACACCCCTCACAGGATAGAGACGCTGTGGAAGAAATCACAATTCAACCTTAGAAAACTCTTGAAGAGCTTGCGCACTTTCCTCCTCTTTGATATGCAAAAAAGCAAAAACTACAGGGAACAGCTTTGTCAGTTTGCCTTGGTCAAAGAGAAACTAAGTGACACAGGACCTATACAGAAGATGGTTTTGTTTTTGTTTAAAAAGAAGAAGAAAAAAATCTTTGTCTTCTCTGGGGGTGGGGGAGGAGGCAGGGGGAGAAGGAGGTGGCAGGGAAGGGAAGTTAGTGATCTATTTCAGTGCCTCCCTTAGTTCACACTAATACTGTTTTATGGGCAGACAGGCTATCAGAAACTGGTAGTTAAGGACTGAGAATAGAAGTCGATGAAAAAGCTTGCTGTATAATGTAGAACGAGAAAGCTGAAAAAAATCACTCTATACTGGAGGCAGAGTTGATGGTCCCACCCTTTGTTTGCACAAGAAGTTTCTTAAGCATTGTGCCCTGGGACGACATCCAAGCCATCTCTTCTTTCTTGGCTCCACTACTAGGAACACCAAACCACTCACTACCAGGATTCAAAAGCATCCAAGCATCCACCACCTCACATTGAAAAGGGTCAACTGGATCTCAACTGCAGCCCAACAAGTGAAGAGGAGATGACCTCTTCCAAACCATGGCCTCCCCAATTTAAAGCTCGGGATTATGTATTTGGCAAGGTAGATAATTGCAAACATGGACATAAATCTGTACATTTGGGTGGTAGTTTTGAGTGCAGAGGGTTTCTTCCTCCTTCCTCTATCCCTCCAGCTCCACAGTGTTAGCTAATAATAAACAGAAAAGTGCTGTGGAAAGGGGTTTTAAAAGTAAACTTCATTTCCCCTTGAGAATGCTTCTTCTCCCTAGACCTGACGCGGGCTTGGGAGAGAGATAAAGACTGTCTGTCAGCTAAAAAGACTGTCTAGCTTGTGTAGACAGGGAGTTGCTAAGGATAACTGACAGATACAGAGCAATGAAGCTAGAGCTACGTAGTCTCTATAATACTTTTGCAAAACAGAAGGGGAATTTTTAGACTGGCATATATGAAGTGCTGCTTGTACAATTGCTTAGGACCGATTAAGCAAGAGATTCTAAACCTCTAAAAGTATGTCTGACATTTAAGAAAGCTCTACAGTTCCTCCTCCATTTTGAAAACAAGGCCACTTCTCATCTCAAGCACTTCACTTCCTCACTTCTCTGAGGGAGGAAGTACCACCTGTGCCAAGTTAGTTAACATGAGTTATAGATATTCACCAGAGACACAACAGGATACAACCATTAACTGAAGTGAGCATTTGGGCCAAACATTAGTCACTGATCTAACATATTTTCATTACTTATTAAATACATAATGACTTTTAAAATAGATTGAAACATATACAACAGTATCAGTTACAGAGTAAGGATTCCTAAGAATAAAAGTGTTGAATAGGAGAATTTCAATTAAGGTTGATTACTGAATTAAAAAAAAAAAAAAAAAAAAACACTTAAGGAGTGAAAGCAATCTTACACAATTTGAGGGGAACAATAACAACAACAACAAAATCTAATCTCTGCTGTTTTTCACTCTGATATTGGTTTGTGCAATTCAAATGTAAGTGAATAGTCAACATCAGCTACAGCACTAAAAGAAGTACATTTTCATATCAAGGCATAGAGACCCAGCTTCCATTAGTTTAAATATTATTCAAAACACACAGAAGCTCTCTTGTAGCACTTCCTTTAGCAGTCACATCTACAGTGTTTTCATGTATAAATAACTTATTTTGAAATTGTTATGTAGAAACAATGCATACATACATATCTATTCACATACACATGTAACAAATCTATACAACTACATAAAAATCCTTAAGTACCACCCAATCCACTAGAGCCAATAAGGGCAGAACTGTAATCTTACATTTAAAAGGCTACTGCTAGTAAAGCTACAATAATCTTATTTAGTCTTAACTCTCAGCCCCCCCCCACCTTTTTTTTCTCCATTCTGCTTTGTTTAAAGAGTTTAACTGGCTCAAAAGAAAGATTGTATCAATGTAGTTTGTAAACTACAGCTTCATAAACCTGGTCATTTTCACATACTGCTACCTCCTAATCTGCATTTTTAAAGTAAAAATTTCCCTCTACTACTAAGTGTTCAATATTCATCAGAAAGATGATTTCTGTAAGCCTGGAAGCTTAGTACCGCAAAATGAAGTTATTATTCCAGATTTGCAACTACTACTTGCTTCAAAAATAAAGCTGAAAACACCCATGGCCTTCAAATCAGTTTGCAAGGGCATCCTAGTATTTTGGACTTCAAGTAACATACTGCACAGAGCTACCGCTCAAGTCCGATGGCCGGAATAAGAACAGATCAGCTGGTACCGCCGCAGAGTACTGATGAGCGCTAGAGACGGAGCAGAGATGCTGTGTACTGCTTGTTCTGCTTTGACTTTACATCATGCCTCTACCAGTAACATCCTACAGCTTACTGCATTGAGTTTGGCTGTTTGTAGTTAGGTATCTTTTGCCTAAATCCTACTTCTAATTAACAGAACTGAGGCCCAACAATTACCTTGCAAGCTCCAACATGTGATTAGTTATAATAACTAGACGGGTTCAAACTTGTTCTGCAACTGCGAACAACTTTTTTTTTTTTTTTAATATGAAGAATTCATACTTTAATTCAGCAAGCGGTGCCGCACAGGACCTGCCCTGCTCCTTTTCGGCACGACCTGCTGTGCCCAGCCTCCCCCGGCCAGCGCAGGTGCCGCGGGGCAGCGCGGCGCAGGGGCCCCTTCAGCGCGGCACCCACTGCCCCCGCCCCGGCGGGCCCCGGCCTGCGACGCGCCGCCAAAAACAAATAAGAAGGAAAAGCTAAACGCCAGGAGACAGGCGCCGCGGCAGCCCCCGGCTCCGCGGGGAGGAGCCGCCTCCTCCGCCCCTGATTCAGCAGGGCCGGGGCGGCCAGGCCCCGCGCCGCCGCCCGCCGGGGCGCCCCGCAGCGGGCCGGGGGCGCAGCGACATGGCGCCCGGCCGGGCCCCCCCTCCCCTCCCCTCCCCCCAAGCCCGGCTCCAGGTCGCCACGCGCCCAACGGCCCGGCCCGCCCCCCCGCAGCGAGCCGCTCCGCGCTGCGGCGAGCCCCCCGCGGCCTCCCCGCCTGCCGCCGCCGCCGCGCGGGGGGAGCCGTCCCTCCGCCCCCCCCGCTGGAGCTGGGCCGCCGCCGCGGGGGCCGGCCGCCGCCGCCGCCTTACCTCGGGGGCTGCTGTCCGGTAGATACGGCGGCGCCGTGGGGGTGACATTGCCGGAGCTGGGCGCCGACAGCAGCGGGGAGCGCTCGTCCACCCCCTCGGCAGCCATGACTGCGGCGGGGCGCGCGGGGCCCTCGGCGCTCCCTCGCTCTCCTCTCGGCGCGGCGGCGGGGGGGGAGGGAGGTGGCCGGCACCGGCAGCGCAGGGAAGGGGGCTGGGAATGAACGGGGCCGAGGGAGGAAGAAGAGGAGGAGGAGGAGGAGGAGGAGAAGGGTGGGCGGGGGCTGGCCGGGCCGAGCCGAGCCGAGCCTGTCTCCGTCCCTCCGCGGCGCGGGCTAATGAGCGGCGGAGGCCGGGCCGGGGCGGGCTCCCTGCGCGGATCTCCCGGCGCCGGTCCCGGCGGGCCGGGCGGCCTCCCTGGCCCCTGAGCCGCGTGGCGCGAGCGGGCCGGGGCACGGCAGGCTGAGCGGAGGGAGGGCGGGCGGGCGGGCTCGCCGGAACGGGCCCGGGGCCGCGGCGCAGTGTCTTCCCTGTGCTTCAAGGCCCCGCCAGCGACGCGAAACGCTGCGGTGCCGCTGCGCCCCGGTGCCGGCTGCGCCCCTTTCTGCGCGGCGCTGCGCAGCGACCAGCGGCGAGCGGGCCGGGCAGGGGGTGCGAACAGCGGGGCCGCAGCAGAGATGCTAGACAAGGAAACAGGGAGGTGCTAGCCGGTTTTACTGCTAGCAGTTGCCTTCCTTAGGAGTTCGGGGAGGCAGGCTAACGGGGACTTCACTGAGACCGTCGCCACTGAGCTGCGAAGACGGTGAGGTGACCTTCAGTTCCACTTTCAACGTGAGGCGGTAAATCTACACGTTATAAAATCTGCTGTTCATCCGAGAAGGATCGCCTAGTGTCACCGAACTCTCCGAAGACATAAGGGCTTAATTTGCTTCTGCGAGAAAGCTCACTCGGGCACCATCTGGAAGGAAGTCTCAGGCAGGGAGGAGGGAGCAACCTTTCCTCCAGGCAGGGAACAGGGAACAGGCTTTCCATTTCAGCCAAGATTGAAATAAGGCAGATGTCTGTCACCCATGTGTCATGCAGATCCATCATCCGTAGGTTAGAGATAGCCAGACTGTGATAATACAACAAGATACGCAGTTATTTTGTATACAAGCAAATCTTAGTCACGACTTTCAAGTGCTATCCAACATCCCCAAAGCGTGGTTACGCAGAACCAGTCCACTTCTTGAAATGCACGACATGGAAAACAGTCAGACATTTTCATAAGAAATGAGTAGTGAGTGTTAACTGAAAAACTGTATCAGATGATAGCCCAGTCTGAGATTTCACTAGCTGGTCATATTCCTTCCTGAATATTATTTTGTAAGATAAAATACTGTTATTTACATCACATTGAAAATTTTCTGCAGGAGCAGTTTTTCACCAAAAAAGTTTAGAATCTAGGAAATCAGCTCCTTTACAGAAATAGACTGATGTATTTGAAAATCTATATGGGAAATAATTATATGAATTACATGAAAAGAAGGCTGATGTATTTTCTTTCTGTAAGGCTGAAACGATTCATTTTTACTTTAATAACTATAACATGGAATGAATATGCTATGGTAAAATTGTGATGACAAAACAGCATTTTCATAGGTTATTTTAATGTTTTTAAAAAGAAAAATATTTTTAAATTTGTAGTAAATTTTGAAATATTGTCTAGTCTTTCTCACTTGGGTTTCATCTAGCCCTGAAATTGCCACATAAGGAATAATACACTACAAGGCAGCTGGTTGTTAGGCCAAGTATCTTTGTCATGCAGGAAATACAGTCATACCATGTCAAACTGGCTCTTCCCTTAGAAAATGTTGTAACTAACTTGGAAGATGCTTATTTGATTTAAATTGGATTGAACTTTCAGTTTTCAATCATCTTAAAAAGAACTCTCTCTGGATGAAATCAACATGTAAAGGCTTTTTCTGTGAGGATTTTTAGGGCTCAAGGTGTTTTGTATCACCAAATCTTTCATGTTGCTGAGCTACTGTTAGGTTGATACTGGCAAGTCAAGAACAGGTCTTTACTATTACTAGTCGAGATGTATCTTGAGCCTATATTCTGTATGTTTTTACTATCACATACCTGCTTTTCAACTGATAGACACAGGCTTTCTTTTGGAACTTTAATATAGGAACTGACATTTGCAGCCAGGTTTCTTTATCATTTTTCCTGTACTGGGAAAAAATATAAGACCTTTTAAAAGCCACATACTAGGCAGCATTGAGTTGCACCAACACCTATTCCATCCTGTAATTCCATTTTGCAGTTACAGAAAATTGATTGTGTGGGACCTATCCACTAAACTGATGTCCCATGCCTCAGAGGAAGACTAAATCCCTAAGATCACTGTCAGTTGCCCAAAGGGAAAGCTATGTCACAACTCAGTTCCGCCAAACAAGCCTGCACTTACAGGCAAGAATTATTGTTATTAAGCATCCCAGCATGCTGACCTATTATTAGAAATATGACTGTCATCTGAATAAGTACCCACTCAAGATTAAAAAAAAAAAAAAAAAATTTCTCCAGCTCCTGTGATTTGACTTGTCAGAGTTCTTTAAATCTTTTAGTCACTGGAGCTGCTAAACATTCTAAAACAGCAGAAATCAGTTAATAGTTCAATCATTCACCTCTGTTTTTCAGTATTTTGAATCCATGTATTTAAGGTAACCACATGTCTACATTTCAGCTAGAACCTTGCAGTCTGACATTTAGCTCTGCTGTCATTGTCTGCAATATCCAAGTTAGCTTGACCCAGCTAGTAACAACAGAGGGTACCAAAAGGTGCACAGTCAAACGAGACAACACACTTGGCTGGTAACAAACGCTCTGTGCGTGCTACTCAGGCTGCAAAGGGAAGAATTCAGACACTGGATAATGCCAGATTTAAGACCATATAGGCGATGAGAATTTGCTATTTTCTTCCTACCCTTCTTCCTCTGGGCACAAATGCCTTATGATACATATTAATTACACCATGTGCAGTTTTTCTCCTATTAAAATCCTGCCTTGTTCAGTGGGAAGGATGCTCTCCCCTGAGCAGCCCTGCTCATGACTGCACTACCCAGAGGATAAATCCCGCTTGAATTCAGTGCCACAGCACTTGTAGCCCAGGCCATGGTGCGAGGAGCACCACTTCCTTTTGTACGCTCAGCCCTCAGCCTCGCTGCCCCTAGCGAGTCGCAGCGCACCCTGTGTATGCCACATAGCCGTACTGCAGCGCCCGTTTATGTTGCCAATGAGTCTTGAAGGTCCTCAGCTAAAAAGGCTGAGTGATAGAATGTGGTTTTAATGGATTCTTAGTTCTGCAGGGTTTATAGACTGAAACAGCTGTTTTGGATACACAGAATAATTGTTGGAGCACTTTTATAGCTGGCCGCTGACAGAGGGAATTTTTGCTGGGGACCAGGCAGCTATGCCTTTATTTAGCATTAATCTCAGAGTTAAGGAAAATATTTCAGATGTAAGACCTGCAGGGAAAATGCCTCCATAAGTGCAGCTGCATTGCACAGGCAAATGAACCAACAATACCTCTGAGAAGTTAATCTTACAAAAGGTTTCTCACAGTGCCTTCACCTGTGTCACAGACCTAAATCGCGCATGTACCACTCCATCCTGCCCCAAAGTGGGGCTGTTTCATGTAAACTTCTGTGTAATATGAGTGAGGGCAGAGTAAGACAGCACAGCAGTTACTAACAAGGGGTATATTAAATAGAGGCATAAAATTAAAATGGCACAACATATTTTCTTCCACTGTTTTTATTTATTTTGCATAATTTGTGTGACCTTTTAAGAAGCTTGATAACGCTCAAGTTTTTTCATTTTGAAAACATTATCATCCTTGGTGGTTAATTTGTTTTTTATTTTTCCTAGATGAAAGAAAGAATCAAATTAGTTTAGCATGAGAAAAAAAATGCACATTTTTGAACCTATTATCAAGTGCAAGAATAACATTATAGAAAATTTAGTTACAGCTCTTTATTAAATCAAGGCTGTTTAACTAGTAATGCAAAAAATCATTGTATGGAGTCCATATGTGTTCTACTCATTTTTCTCAGGTACCTTGTAAATTTATAAATTAAATTTAAGAACAAATAACCTCCAATAATGACCTTTCTATCTCTATGTTACTTTTATTTTCAAAGCACTTAGAGACTGCAAGCCTAAATCCATTGTGGTAGGAGTTGTTCAAACACACAGAGGACTACCCTCATCATTTATAGGATAAAAAGCCCCAAAGATTCAGTACATTTATAGAAATAATATGAGTAATGCAAGTTCACATAACATCCCACTGGTTGTGTAAGAAATGGAATACAGTTTTTCTCAGATCTAATCAAAGGGCCTATTTGCTAGACCAAGCTTCCTCCTAATGGCTAAAGGAAGAAGAAAGAAAAAACCTGGGATCATTTCAATCTGTTATGAAACACAGAGTTTTCAGATACTGTGCAAACAGTATAATCTAAGAAGACAAAAATTAAAGTCATATTATACATCTAAACCTTTGAATGGAAAAATCAGACTTGAGAATAGCTGAAATCAATGAAAAACCTATCTATTGCCTTTTTTGGTACTGAATAAGACAGTAAAACAGAACAATAAAAGTCTGCCGTACATGCTAGCAGAATTTTAGTCAGTTTAAATTATTTTTGAAAGATCTAGTTATGGGCTATGACTGATTGTTAGACTATCTGAATTTCTAGGGATGTCAAAAATTGAATATGGCAGTGCTGGGAAGGAGAAGGTAAACTGTGTGACAAGATTATTACGATGCATGACATTTTATATTCTGAGATTGTTTTCTGTGTCCTTCTCTTAATGTCTCTTTTCCTGTGTTACTGAAGTAAATTAATTTCTCTTCTGCTGCTTGGTTAATATATGAAAAAAAAAAAAAAGGAAAAGTGCTTATTCTTATGTTTTCCCAGATCTGCTACATTAAAATGAGGCACAGTAAGATATAACAAGATCTGGCTTATTTTTAAAAACTGTAACACAGAGGGGAATACGAGCAGCATATAGAGCATATGGAAAATACTCTCATGATTTTAATTCATAAATGTATCCTGTGCTGCAAGATTAAGTCTATAACAAGGTAAAATTTTATACCATAGTCTAAGAAATGTAATACAATATTGTATATAATATGAAATATAGGCTATAATATAATAATTAACACCAGTTATAAAAATAACTAACTATAGGTTTGCATGTGTGGTTTCGTTAAAGGTAATACAATATAAAATAATATCTATGATATAGTATCCAGGATATCCAGGATAATTTGAGAACATATTTTGACTGATTGGCAGGTCTTTTAAAAATATTTCTCAGTTCCTGATCTTTGTGTTGTATAACAACCTAGTGTAGACTTCTGACTCAAGATGCCTTTGTAAATTGGTATTGCTGTGAGCAGCTCACCCAATAAACTCTGGAACTGGTAGTATGGTGGGCTGTTTAATTTTTTTTTCTTTTTTCTTTTAATTTATGAGTCAGTCTATTCTTACTGTCATTTATTCACGTGCAGAAGTATACAAACAATATGAAAATGGGAACATCGTGTAAATCTCTCTTTTTCTGTACTGGGGATAGGGTTGGTTCCTCTTCATACAGCAGAAATTGGATAATAAGTCTACAGAACACAGGAATACACCAAATGTGAACCTCTTCTGCGTGAAAGCATTGTATCTCTAGACACATCAACATAGCTCAGCCCGTCATAGTTCTGATAAGTCACCCTCCCATTGGCAAAACACAAAGAAAGTTATCTTATTCAGTGGTGACTTAGGAGGTTGGTAGCAGCTAACGTTGCAGAAAGTGGTTGTTCTTTCAACCCCCTCCTTCCCACTTGCAGAGCTACAAAAGCAGGAACAGCAGCACACAAGAGCAGCAAGAAGTCATGCTAGCTGCCCTCAGAGCCTCCACTTGTTGCTACCCTCTCTTCCCAAAAGGAATGGGTAGCATTTGGCCAGCAACTTCACATATCTATTTTTGGTAACTTTTTATTCTATATCTTCTCTATTCCTGTCGTTGTAGAGCATTTGTGCAAATGTATGTATGGAGGCTGCTGTTATAAAGCTGTAATTTACTGGATTGCATTAATTTTACTATAGTAGATTATGATGACAGACAGAAGTGATCATGGTAAAGATGTCTACATTTACACAAAGGGGGACCTCTTATATTATTCCTAACTGGAACTGCAATTCTTGTAATGCTCATTCTTGTTATTATCTTTTCCTGATGGCACATCTGTCATTTCTTCTGTAGTCTTGGTGCTATTCTAGTTGACCTTATTTTTAGAATAATGGAGGAATTTTCAGCCTCAATTCTGAAATAATTCACACTGGAAAATGTAAGCCTGATTGGCAGGAAAATTGTTTATGTGATTTAAATTTTTTTCAAGCCTAGCTCTATATCAGTGTATTACCATGACTGCAAAACCCTTCCTTGGTCATCTTGAAAACACCAGCTGCTTTCAAAAAAATCTTAATTTAATTTATTCATCTCTCCTAATCACATTACATATACTCAAGATTCCTGGCTTTATTATGCGTCAGAGTTTGCAACTCAATAAATACCTATACTTAGATCCCTTCCTTCTGTAGAAACATTCCATTCATTTACTAACTTCAGTCAGATTTTATCCTACTAGTGGCTTTTGAATAACTTTTTAATTCCTTTTTTCTGCCTTCTTTTCTCTTCCTGAATGGATGAATACTATCAGATAGTGCTTTTTAGATATTTCTAAATTATGGCAGCATACGTGATCTTCATTTGGTCTCTAATTTTTAGTTAATTTTATTTCTGAGGGTGGGGGTTTGGGGAGAGCAAGAGGGAAGAAGTGGCATTACACATTTATTTGAGCATTTTTTCAGTTTTGATTTGAATTACTTGTCAGCTATAAAGACCTCTGAGGCTTTGGTCATAAAACTAAGCAGTATCAGGCTTAGTCAATTCCTAGATGAAAGACGTTCAAGAAAAATAGGCAAAGATCTAAAGTCACTTCTGATGCTTCAGTAGATGGCACTCTGCTCTAAGGATGAACTGAGCTGCTGTATCCTTGTGGTACTAGATAGGGATTAAGTATCAAGAAGCAAGCTTAAAATTTAAGTCAAGGTCATGACAGCTTTTGATCATAAGATATCCCATGACACATATCACAAGTATAGCAACATCTTGGTCAAACTCCAGTTCAGGTAATTATTGTTTTGGCTTCAGTTCCTCTTGCCTTTTCAGTCTCAATGAGCATTATCCTTCACTTTTGACCAAAACTCTTGTCTCATGCAGTATGTTCATTAAAGAGTTGCTGCATTTCTGTAGTGGATGAAGTGATTAATGCACAGAAGTTGTTTATGAAGTTAGTTGTTCAGCAGAATAAAAAAGAGTAACGGGGCCTGCTACTCTATTTTATGCGACCATCTATATCTATTTCAGATGAGTAGTGCTTTCCGTAGATGATCTAATGCTTCATAGGTTCATGACAACATTCTGAGTTGTGTTGCAAAGGCTTTTCCACATGGATAGTTCTGTATGGATTGAAGTGGCACCATGCTTAAACTTGATTTAATTTGTTAACATGATGCTCATATGTGATAAGAAATAGTCCTATTTAACTGCTAATCTTCAAGTTGCCAGAATTTTGAAAGTAAACATTTGAAATCAAACTGGGGGAGTGAAAATGCTGGTAATGGCTTATCTACAAGATAAGCTTTACAACTGGGAGCTGCCAAAAGAGATGGTGCTGCTGAAAGAATGTGCAAGTAAGTGTTGGAAACAGAAGGAAATTCTTGAGCAGAATTGGGTGTTTTGAGCTTGGCTCCCCTATGACTCATCGTTCTACAGGGCTTCTGTAAGTTAGGAAAGCTCCACAGAACTTGATGCAAAA